>NC_089508.1:129579865-129880794 GCF_036850995.1 Saccopteryx leptura
TTCCTGCCTCTGTTCTTTGCTCACCCTCCTGCCCTAGGCGTGATGAATTCTTCACCATAAAGCTAACGGTTCAGATGTGTCCTCTGCAGAATAGGCCTTCCCTGTCACCCTCCCCCAGCTAGAGGAACTCCCTAACCCCTGCCTGGGTACTCTGTCTCATGGGACCAGGTTTGATGATCATAACTGTATGTATCACTGTCTGGAAATATCTCATTTATTCCTTCGCGTACCATCTATATAGACCCCTGTGCCCATGAGAGCACTGCATTTGTCTGTCCTGTACCCCAAAGAATTGCCAGTACCTGTGATAGACCCCACCTGTGACACACCTAGCATGTCATGAGTGCTGAGTAAGTATGTGATGAGAGACTAAAAAATAAGACAGAAACATGTAAAGGGGAAATGCAACATCCTACAATTGTGGATGTAATAGCAGTTACTGATGTAATGTGTGTGTGTGTGTGTGTGTGAGAGAGAGAGAGAGAGAGAGAGAGAGAGAGAGAAGTGGAATCAGCTGCCCCTTTAGGGACAGGCTTGGGGTTGCCTGGGCCTGAAGCAGTGCATGCCTGGGAGACACACCTGTGCACATGGGAGCCATATGCATGCACATGCATGTGTGTGCACCATGTGTTCCTCTGCTCAGTAGCAGTGTGGCCTGTGGTGAGGTCTTCTTACCTTTTGGGTCTCCGTTGCTCCACCTGTGGAATGGGCAGCCTGGGACTGGAGGCAGAGGCCTGGATGTGCGGCCTCTCGAGGTCAGTATTCACCAGTGGCAGGAGCATGCAGGCAATTGGCCTGCTGTGCAGAACAAGGTGGAAGCCTGGGAGGTGATTATTGAAGTTCATCTCCACACAGGGCTGCTTCCCTCACCCCCATCCCCTTGCCCTCTGAGGTGAGGATCTCACCCAGGCAGAGGGGAATGGAAGGGCAAAAAATGGCAGAAAAGCCTGGAGATAGGAGCTTCACTGCTGGGAGGTGGATTATCGCTGCAGTAGGGGTCTCTTGGATGCAGCTGTAGCTTCAATTTGAGAAGTTTTCATTTTTGTGTCTGTTTGTGTTTTGTTTTTTAAGTCTTCGGCACATTTATTTTATTTCCTGTACTTTTTAATTGCTGCAAAAGAAAAACAAAACCCTGAAATTAAAAAGGGAAAACATACACACACACACACACACGTGCGCACGCACACACACACTCATCTGTGTATCCACCACCCCAGGGCAACAACTGTCCCCTTCCAACCCCTTGATCTTTTCCTGTGAGGACTACACAAGAGCCTTGCAGGACATGTGGGAAGTACAAGTGGCCCTGGACCTCACGCAAGTTACTTTGTGCCTCTGTACCTTGGGTTCCTTAATCCAAAAAATAAAGATAGAATCATTGCTCCCTCTTTCAGTTGTGCCCATTTCAAGTCAATGTTTATAAAAGCACTCAGAAAAGTGCCTGACACCTCATATGTGTTTGTGAAATAGAATGAGTACATAATCATCCTCCTGGAGCTCACAATGCCCCCATTCTGGCCCAAAGATGCAGCAGTGGGACCTGTCCTTGGGGTCAGTGATCCAGAGTTCAAGCCCCAACTTGAGCTCTGCCCTTATTCCCCATGTAGCCAGAGGGATCTGTAGGGCTTCCAAAACTCAGTTATTCCACATGTAGAGTGGCCACGTAACCCGGACATAACTGACAATGCTGCCACGTGCCCAGGATAGCAGAGGTGAGAAGGCTCAGTGAGCGTAGAGTCCTGCACACAAAGTTTCCCAGTCCCCACCTCATCTATCTCCTCAGCTTTCTTGCTCAGTATCATTAGGTAGACATTGCTACATGCCACTTACCCGTCTCCATGTTTATTATTTTTAGTGGCTGTGTAATATTCCATCAAGCAGAGGGGACACGATGCACTTTGCCACCTCTGTTCTGGGATGTTTAGGCAGCTCCCAGCATTTTGTTATAAAGAACCCTGCAGTAAACAGCTCTGTGCTCTGAGAACCACCATTCTAGGGATGATTTCCTCGGGCAACCTCAGTGACATTCACTGAGACTGCTCTGTTGGGGGGCTGAGGAACAGGCCAGCAGCAGCAGTTGGGAGAAGGGGGTCCCTTCAGAGATGGTCTCACACGTTGCCACAGTAGCAGCAGCGAAGGTAATGGGATAGCCAGACAGTGTGGCAGTGCCGGGCATGACAGGAAAAGCAGGGTGCCTGGTGTGTCAATGCCAAGCACGATGGGAAAAGCAGGGCATCTGGTGTGAGCGCCAAGCCTGATGGGAGAACATGAGGCCCTTGTGGGAACAGAAGAGCTGGTGCCATGGAGAGTTGGGTCTGGGAGGCAGAGGAACTAGGTTTTGGTTTTGTCTGTACCACACTCTTGCTGTGTTACCCTTAGACAAATTTCTTTTCCTCCCTGAATCTCAGTTTCCTCTGTGTGCCAGGGGCTGAGCAAGGTTTGGTACAGAGCTGTGCTGTCCACCATGGTAGCCACTAGCCTCCTGTGGCTATTTTCTATTCAAATGTAAATTAATAAAATAATTAGTTTCAGCCCTGGCCAGTTGGCTAAGTGAACAGAGTGTTGGCCTGGCATATGGACATCCTGAGTTTGATTCCCAGTCAGTACACACTGGAGAAGAGACCATCAGCTTCTCTCCCCCTCCCCATCCCTCTTCCCTCTCTCTTCCGCTCCTGCAGTCAGTGGCTCGGTTGATTCAAACATCTATCTGCCTCAGATGGGGGTTGCTTGGTGGCTCCTGGTTGGGGTACATGCAGGAGTCTGTCTCACTATCTCCCTTCCTCTCACTTAAAAACAAAACAAAACAAAAATAAAATAAAATAAAAATAAATAGTTTCTTAGTCACACTCTCTGCATTTGAATAGCCAGTTGTGGCTGGTGGCTACCGTGTGGAGCAGCACAGGTGTAGAATATCCCATCTTTGAGGAACACTCTCTTGCACTGGGCTGGGCTAGAGACATTTCTAGAGAGCCAGTAGGCCTTCCTACTGACCCGGGAGCTCTGTAATTGGGCTTTTGTACGGAGCCAAGAGGAAGGTGAGTAGTCCTCAGCCCAGAAGACTCATCAGGGACCTAAAGAGGCTGAGTGACTTTTCAAAGTCTGGGACTCTGAGTTTACAAAAGCTACACCCTATTTCTCTCCCCAAAGTCCTCAGTGTGACCTCAGTGAGAAGCTTGGGAAGGCTGTGGGCTGCTACGGTGGCCCCCAGCCAGGGACGGTGCCTGAGGAAGACGGCTTGAAGGCAGAGTAGATTGTCTCCCATTTCCTTGGATAAGAGGCTCCCTGGAGGGCTTGCCTGTGCCTAACACACCATCCTCCGTTCCCTTGGGTTAAACATTATCCTCTCTAGTATTCTTTCAAAGTTTAGACTAGATATCAAAGAAGATGACTACTTCACTCCACGTGTCCCACACTGGCTGCCTCAGGCCTTAGGCCTGTCCCCCTAGTTTGGGGGACAGGAACCATAGAAAATGAGTCCACAGCATCCCCTGCCACCGCCACCCAAATCACACACTCTGGCAGCAGCACGAGGGTTCCAGCTGCACCTCTCCTTCTCTTTAGAGGGCTGACCTTCTGTAGGTGCTTTTCTGCAGCCTGGAGGTCCTCCAGGGGGAGGGGAGGGACATGGGGGTGGAGCAGTCAATGGGGAGAATAAGATGCAACATGTGAAGACGAGAAGACAAACTTGACTGACCATGATCTCTCCTTTTCAAGGTGTGGCCACCATCTGCCCCATGCCCTACACCCAAATGCTCCCCGTTCCTTTAGATGAATTGTACAGCTTACTCTTTCTTGCTTCTGCTTTCTAGGAATCCCAGGGTCATGTCCCGTCTGCTGTGATTCTGCAGGGCCACACAGCCTCTCCCTGGCATTCCAGCACTCTGGCCCTGTCCAGCCCCTGGACCAGCGCCCAAGCCTCCTCCTCACCCCTGCCAGGGTCTAGGGGACTCCTCAAGCTTGGGAATTCAGCGGAGCGCAGTAGCAGTCACAGTAAGTGGCATCTTCATCCTGCTCACTCCCCAGCTCCTCAGGATACCTGAGCCTTCTTGGTCCCTAGAACAGGAAGGATGCCTTTATGAACATTCTCTGGCTGGGTGCCTTTGGTTGCATGTCACCAAAATAAATAAATAAATAAATAAATAAATATCCTATTTCAATAAAATGAAATGGTAGGCTCACATAAGCAAAAGTGTTCAGACATGTGATGGGCTTTAGACAGGGCTTGATACAGTGGCTCAAACAGTGCAACCAGGATCTGGTTTCTGTCTGTATCTCTTTGTTCCTCTTCCCTGGCAATGGCTCTGCCCCTTGTGGTATTTCACAGGATATGGTCACAGGATGTCTGACAGCAGTTTCGGGGGTAACCTGTGTTCAGGTTTCAATCTGGGATCAGGGCAGAAACAAAACCTGCTTTCCCTTTAGGACAAATAAAAGCCCTGGTGTTGATCTCTGGTGTCCTCTTGGCAAGATTTGGGTCATCCTGACCCTTTAATGGGGTCTGCAGGGCTCGGAAACACAGCAGGCTGGGGGTCCAGGTCCATCCTTCCCTTGACAATGTGACCAGGAAGGAGGGGAGGGTGTTTCACAGGAAGTTTGCGGTCTTGCTGGTAGGGAGGATGTACCCCACTGAGGGGGAAGAACAGGTGGGTGTTGTAGACAGAGGCTTCCCATGCTCTTCTTCAAGACCCAGTTTAGGCTCCTCCAAGAAACCTCTGCTGACTGCTTTCGCCAATGGTTACTTTTTTCCGTCTGCTCTAGCTCCGCCCGTTTCACAGATGGGGAGACCAGAACTCCCTGTGCCTTTTCTCAGGAACCCTCTAGTGGTCATTGCATCAGTGGGTACACATCTGTGGCTGCCAGGGAGCTCACAGCCGGCTTGCGGCATACTTCTGAGGAGGACACAGGGCACTGTGGCACAATGGCTTCTGTCTTGATTGCCTTCTCTCCCGTTTTTTTGTTTGTTTGTTTTTTACCTTGTTCCATTTTTTTTTCTCTTGATTTTTTTGGTTTGTGTGTTCTCCACAATATCCAGCTCTTTTAGAAGGAGATGGGCAAGAATCACCAGGGGTGGTTGTAAGTGAAGCATTCAGCACCAACCGTAATCAAATACCAGGCCTTCCCCTTCCCAGGGGCAGCTGGTTTGGGGATGGGGGTTTCTCCACCAGGCCCAGGGCCACGACTTTCCCTAGGGAGACACCAAAGCCTGGCCAGGGTGGCCCCACAGTTAGGGAATGGTGCTGTCCTGCTTCCTGCTCCCCTCCCCATCCTATCAGAAGCTCCTGGGAGAGGCTAGGATAATAACCCAATCCTCTGATAATTAAGTTTACTTAACGGGTATTCAAGTAGAGTAATAAGAAGTTAAATGCAGTGATTAGATTTTTCTTTAATTAATTAGAATGAGAATCATGTGTCTTGCCGGCAAACCTATTTGACCCTGTGTTGGAGAGGAACAGTCAGAGGCCGTGGGGCGGGGGGAGGCTTGGCTGGAGGGGTGTCAAGGGGTACTGCAGACTTTCACCCAGGCACTGCCATGCCCAGAAGTAAGTCCAACGCTGATGCCCACTCTGTCCAACCTCTGATTCAGCTCCCATTCTGAGCCCAGTGAGTGCTGGGCCTCCTGGACTAGACCCAGAATGATGGGCTCAGAGGAGGGCCAGCCAGCATGGCTTGGAGCCGACAGCACTAAGGAAGGATTTTGGGCACGGTGACAGGAAAAGGCATTGGGTGGCACATCTCATCACCATGTGCCAGCTGATGCCTTCGCCAGCGTGTTCAGCCAGACCTGGCTTTGGCTCTGTGGATACTGGATCAGCTGGGCTAATGGAGTGGGGGCAGTGGGGCGGACCATCAAAAACCCTGGGGTGACCTACCAACTACTTCCCCTTGGCATGGGACAGCGTCCACGTCACAAGGCTGACCATCCTTGCTTTGTTTCCTAAGGCCAGTTAAGGCTGCAGGTATGTACTCCCCATCTGAGCCTCCTCTGCTGGGTCACGTGGCCCCTGGGCTGAGTGAATGTCGGGGTCCCGGTACTACTGTCTGGAGTGAAGCACAGGATGGGCCTTTTTGGATGGAGGGTAGGCATAGCAGGAACCCCAGAGACAAGTCCTGACACCCCAGAAGCAGGATGTGTTGTTTTCAAAGGAACAGGTAAGGATGGGGGGGGGTTGGGAGCAGAAAACTTCCTTCATGGAGCCCTGATCCCAGCCTCACATGGAGCCCAGCTCTATCACAGATAGGTCAACAGAGAAACAGGTGTCTGGTAGGAGGGGTGAGTGGCTCTGCTTGTCCAGCTCTGCTGCCTGTGGGTGGGACTCCTGTGCCAGACCCCACACTCTGAATGGACAAGATGAATTAGATATGGTCCCTGCCCACAGGGCTGGCAGGGAGGTGGCAAGGCAGCAGGCAGTGACAGCCCAGTGATCAGAGTTGAGGGGCAGGAGGCACAGAAGGCTGGGAGACAGGGACCTGCACTTAGAGCCTCCACCTGGTGGCAGGTGGGATGGGCGGGGCTAGAGGCCATCTAGTGAGGAAGCTGAGAAGGTCATCCTCTGGGTCTTGGCAAAGTGACAGATGAATTGGATGGCACCCATGCGGGGGTGGGGGTTAGGGTGATTGATCCTCCCAATCAAGAGTTGGCCATGAGTCCCCTACAGTTCCTGGTGAACCAAAGGGCTCCCCTGTGGGGCTTGCTGCTGTGCCCGGACTTGGGCGGGTAACGCTACCTCATAGGGATGGTGTTTTCCCCATTTCCTGGAAGAAGAAGTAGAGATGTGAGGACTTGTCTGAAGCTGCCCACCTGCAGCACCTTATAGGGGGAAGGGCATGTTCCCATGTCTTGCGGCCCCTAGTACAGTGCACTGCTGTCCCACCAGTGAACTTGCCCTGGCAGTGGGGGGCTTCTTGTTCTGACTCTATCATCCTTATCTGTGTGAACACAGCCTGGGCATTGAGGGGTGGGGGTCTTAAGCTTGGGGCAAATCAAACTGGAACCTAGGGCTTCCGATCCCAGCTAAGGTCCTTGGAGTGGAGGATGTAAGGTGACCCTAATGGGTGGAGGACTAGCCCAGGAAGAAGGGACTTCTGTTCCCTCATCCCTGCCTCTCCCATCTTTGGGTCCAGCCCTCTGTGTTTCCACTCCTCCACCCATGTACTCTTCTGTGGCCTGGCTCATTCAGAACAACCGTGCCAAGAGGAACTACCCACGTGGGGAAACTGAGGCACTGAGACGGGTAGGGACCCACCCAAGATCATGGGGCTCTTCTTTTCATATCTCTTTAAGGGGAAGAGTCTGAAACCACGTTATCTTGGATTTACACTTTAAATACAAGGCCCATGTTGGAGAGGCGTGGGGGACAAGGACACACACATTTATACTCTCCCTTAGCAGATGCCCTCAGGGAGACACCTGTCCCCTCAGGCACCGTGCCCCCC
This sequence comes from Saccopteryx leptura, assembly GCF_036850995.1. Classification (NCBI taxonomy): domain Eukaryota; kingdom Metazoa; phylum Chordata; class Mammalia; order Chiroptera; family Emballonuridae; genus Saccopteryx; species Saccopteryx leptura. Next base: position 129,587,300 of record NC_089508.1, read on the forward strand.
CACCTGTGTATCCATTCCCCGCCCCAGGGTTCCAGGGGCTGCAAACTGCTGTCTCACTCAGTCCTCTCAGCAGTGTGGGGAGGCGTATGATTTTCTTCTGCAAGTGAGGAACGGCTCCTCATCATCATCTGCAGCCCCCCCCCCCCCACACACACACACAAGGGCCTGCAGCAGCCTCCCCCAGTCCACGGCTGCTTCCCTGCTCACCTTCTGCTCCAGCCAAAACCAGTGACTTCTCACCACCAGGCCCCTGCGCAAGCTGCTCCAGCCCCCAGAGCGCCCTTCCCGCTCCATCTGCCCAGCTCCTCCTCGCCTGTCCAGGCTGGCCCGTATGCCACTTCCTTTTTCATTAACTTTCCAATCATAGTTTACACTCCATGTTGTTCTGGATTAGCCTCAGGTGTATGGTACAGTGGTAAGACAATCTGTACTTCAGAGAGGGGTCCCCCAGACGTTTCAAGCACCCACCTGGCGCCCTATGTAGTTATGATGATATTATTGACTATTCCCTGTGCTGTACTTTACATGCTCATGACGATTCAGTAACTGCCAGTTTGTACTTCTTGATCCCTTCACCTTTCCCACCCAGGCTCCAGCCCTCTCCCCTCTGACAGCTGTCAGTCTGTTCTCTGTGAGTCTATTTCTGTTTTGTTTGTTCATTTATTTTGTTATTCAGATTCCACATTATAAGTGTGATCATGTATTTGTCTCTCTCTGCCTGCCTATTTCAAATACTTAGCATAATAACCTGTAGGCCCATCCATGTGTGACAAAAGATAAGATTTCCTTCTTTTTAATGGCTGAGTAGTATTCCATTGTGTTATGTACCATAGCTTTTTATCCATTCATCCACTGACGGACGCTGTGCCTGACCTCACTTCTTGGCTCTGCAGACTCCTGGCGTGTGACTTTGAGCAAGCCATGTGACTTACTCATCTGTTAAATGAGGTGATGACAGAGCTTCCAAGGGTCACTGTGAGGATGGAGCAAGTCCATGCAGAGACACACGGCATACTCTCTGAGTGTCGGCTGTCACCATTGCTTCCTCAGGGTGGGGAAGGCCGCGTGTGGGAGATGTTCACGGAGAGTGTCTCGAGGATGAGGACAATGGGCAACAACTTGAAATACATGGCGAGAGGGGACAACTGGGGAACAGGCAAGGGAGCTGAGCATGCCTAGACTTAGGGTAAGAATGGGATGAGGGTGGCCATGGGCTGGTAGTACAGAGGCACACAGGGCTACGTCCTGAGGGACCTTGGGTATCACACTGAGAAGTTTGGACTTGTTCCTGCAGCATGAGAGGGGCCATGAAATGGAGTATTTTTCTTCTCTTTTCTCTTTTTCCTTCTTCTCCTTCTCCTTCTCCTCCTCTTCCTCTTCTTCTTCATCATCTTCTTCTCTCTCTCTCTCTTTTTATTTTTATTTTTTTACCATAAAAGCACTACCTGTTCATGAGAAAAGACAGAGACAATATCTAAAGAAGTGTGTCCTATTAAGTAGGAAAGTTCTCTCTCTGACCTGAGGTCTCATTCTGCCAGAGCTCTACTGTTGTTCGTCTGGTGAACCTCCCTCCAGAACTTTTTCTTTGCCTTTAGAAGTATATTTATTGTGTTTTATTATTTTTTAAAAAAAGGAAAGAAAGAAATGGAATCAAATTGTGCACATGATCCTAGCTTCCGTTTTCTGCATGGCACCACCTCTGCGGGCATCGGCAGTGTCCCGGCACATGGGCCTCCTGTGTGGCTTCTTGTTGGTGCCTGACATTCCGTTGTTTGGACGTTGCCTAATGTATGTGACTAGTCCTGGGTGGATGAATATCTAGGTTGCCTTCTACTTTTCACTTTTGCAAACAACATGTCAGTGATCGGCCTTGTATATCAGTCTCGCCAAAACAGGAAAGCCTATTTGTGGGAGGGGTTTCTAGATGCGGTATTGCTGGGCCTAAGGTTTGTCTGTTACATTCTGGTGGTTACAGCCACGTGGCTCTCCCAAAAGGCTGGGCCATTTCCGGCTCCTGTCCTGCAGTGAACATTGTCAGCAGATCCACGGTTTCCAGCTACCTGGCTCACATTCAGAATGTAGAGGTGTTGACGGAGGCCTCCTCACTCCTGCATTGGAACGTCTGTGACTTGCTCTCGTAGAGGAGGAGTCTTTCTGACCTCTTGATACTGTGAGGAAGCCGCACCATGCTCATTTCGGGTTTGTGGTGGAGGCATGTATTTCAGCGCAGCCAAATGTCACTTCCTGGAAAAAGGGAGATGTGGCGGGGGCGTTTATAGACACGGAAAGCCTTCTCCTTGGGTTCCCTGCCTGTTGACACCCATTCTTATCTCTAGGGGCCACTGTTTCTCCCCATTTTCTGTGTTGTCCCACAGGACACACACAACATTCGAAGTGATAACGGCTAATAAGTTATCAACAGAAGTTATCAGGTGCCAATAAGATCACAACAGAAATCCATAATTAAGTTTGCAGCCTGTGGTCACTTGTAGCTCCAAAGACCCATTGGTTTTTCTCCCCTACCCTGCCCATGTATCCATCCAGGTCTGATGAGTTGGAGGCCCCAGGGCCTTCCTGAGAGCTGATCTCAGACCTGGTTCAGGGATAGAGCTCTGGAGATAACCCAGTCTTTGTTCCAAAGTCAAATTTGTACCCTTAAATGTAAGCCAGGGCCCCAACTATCATGGAGATGCTCCCACCTGCCTGGTTGACACCTGCCCACCTGCCTCCTCCAGGGGTGGGGTTTTGTTGTGCCGGTGGACCCTAACACAGGGCCTTGAACCCTCCCCTTTTTCCTCGTGAATACTGAATTCTTCAACTTGGGGACTGAGATGATTCCATTCCCTCTTGAAATCCTAGTTATCTAGAGGCTCCCAAATGGAGCTTGGTTCTTGTATGCTAAAGGTCATCTGATCACATCCTCAGACCAGATACAGCAAGGTCATGGGCCCCCAGGTGGTGAGGGAGGGGCGTGGTGGGGTAATGAGGCTGTGCTGTACTGAGTCCTCTCTGAACTCTCATGACTCCATGCCACAAAGGTTCCCCTTCTGTGTCCCTCCATTAGCTTGTGAACTCCTGTTACTGTCCAGTGTGGGAAATGGGGCACATGGTAGCTCTGGTCCATACCATCCTGCAGGGGAATGACAGACTCTCCATTGTCCTGTGGCTGCCTCATCAGGAACACGTGGCTTTCTTCTGTCTCTGTGACAAAGAAGAGAAAATGGTAGAGTCACACGCTGGCTCTTAGATGCTTTGCCCAGCGGTGACACAGGTTACTTTTGTTCACAGCCTACTGGCCATCTGGCCTCAACTGACTGGAAACGTGGGGGACATTGTGCAGAATAGCGAGAGAATAGCACTCAGAGCAAGGGTTTTGGAAGAGCCAAGGCCATGACTTCCTGTGCATTCTCTCCACCTGGGGTTGTATATATACATGTATGTGTGTGTTTAAAGTGTATGTTTATGCAGGTGTGTGGTGTGCTTATGTGTGTACATGTGTGTGGGCATGTGTGTACATGCTGTGAGCACAACTTGCAGAATGGGCTTGACCTGTGGAGAACAGTGCGAGAGGGCGGGAAGTGGGGACTTGGACAGGGCTTAAGTGCCTGGCTAGAGGCTATTCCAGGGGCTGAGGGGTGTCAGGGAAGTGGGTAGCACAGGGGAGGCAGTGTGGAGCCCCACTAGGCTGGGGGACAGGACCTGTCTTGGGAACCTGTGTGGAGGTGAACGCCCTGGCATTGTAGCAGGAATAACAGCTGATGGAGGATAGACGTCCTGACAACTTAATGAAGGAAAAGGAGTATATATGATATTAGTAGCCAGCGGAGCATGTGGAGCTAGTAACACCAAAGCACAAGCTCCCCAAAGTTAGAATTTTTTACATCTTATATACGTTACAGCTTTAGCTTTCACGTGACAAGTGCCTGATTTCTTTGACTTCTTTGTTTATAGACCTACATGACTTTTGTGTCCCTAGGAAGGGAGGGGGTATAAGAGGTCTGGACTGTCTGTCCTTGACTATTCACATATCTAATTTTCCTTGCTGGTGCTGCAAGCTCATTTCAGGAAGCTGATAAAGGGCTTCACAACTGGGGTTTGTTACTTTTCAAACTTTCTTAGCCCTTCTAGTCCTTCCTCCCTCATTCCCCCCTTTGAGACTCCAGAAGTCTCTTTTATACTGGACTCTCACTTTTTTTTTAAAATTCCTGTGACATTTCCTAATAGTGGTGGGTAAAGTATATATGGGCCATAGTTTGTTGCTGTTTTGTGGCTTTTATCATGCTCTTTAAACTGTTTAAAAGTGGCAGCAAACATAAACCTAAGAGGCAGATTCCTAGGAATAGTATGTTTTAAAACCCATTGGCTATCATCAGAAGTGTGGGGAGCCATTATATTTGGCATAGCCCTGGTGAGAACGAATTCTTTGGCTTCCCATGGCCATCTATCCCCTATTAGAGTTCCCTCATGTACGCAGCATAAGGTGACATTCAGGGAATAAGCTCTTTCTTCAGCCATCCTGAGAAATAAGTTGATTGTGGTGGTGGGGGTAGGGGTTCAGTTGCTTCCTCATAGAAGGACTTATATACTTGGAAGGCTTGAGCAGGGTGATCTAGTACCTGACCTCTGATAAGGATTGGAACAGTTGGATCTAGCCCCTCCCCATTAATGCCAAGTGTTAGTATTTCTCTACCCTCCAACTGGGGTTTAGGGAATTGGTTATGATTAGCTCTAAAGGATTGCACCCATGGTTGGTGACAGAGTTGCCCCTTTCTTAAAATATATTTCTTTTTTTTTTAGAGGTATTTCTTCCCAAGTAGCCCACCGGACATATGACCAATATTCACAGATTATTCTATAGGGGTAGCTATGAGCACATATATATATTTTTTTCATTTACCCTGTAGCTTCTTTCCTAGCCAAGGGGCCTACATCCCCCTTTTTTTTAAGTATCTTTTTTTTTTAATTTTATTTATTCATTTTAGAGAGGAGAGACAGAGAGGGAGAGAGACAGAGAGAGAGAGAGAGAGAGAGAGAGAGAGAGAGAGAGGAGAGAGACAGGGGGGAGGAGCTGGAAGCATCAACTCCCATATGTGCCTTGACCAGGCAAGCCCAGGGTTTCGAACCAGTGACCTCAGCATTTCCAGGTCGACGCTTTATCCACTGTGCCACCACAGGTCAGGCTCCTACATCCCCTTTTTACATGACTCATAGTGGCACATGCATCAAACCTTAAGATGACTTGTTCTGGCTTTCGTTTCACCCTAGTCTGTGTCATGGTTGACCCATTATTTCATCCCCAAACTCCTCTAGTGTTTTTATCTCAAACACTACTTTGGTGGGAGGGTCTGTGGGGTTATAACAGATGTAAGGGTTATTTCCTGGGTCATATACTGAATATTGAGTCTGATTATAGGTATATATCCCTTTCTGGTTTCCTTGGCATTTATAGAAGCTATAGAAAAGCAAGGTGGTGGAGACTTTTTGACCTTCCTTGGTGATGTAGATATGTAGTTCACAGTCTTCCATCCTAGTTCCCCTCCCTTCCTAGAGTCCAATTATAAGGAGCCCTACAGAGAGGTTCCTCAGGCTTCGGTCATATGTGGACCAGCCAGCTTCTGGTTTGTGGCTGGAGCAGGGCATGTTGTCTTTCTCAGGGTCAACTACAGGGGTTGGTGGAATCCATCTGCACCATCCACAAAGGGGTCTCTGCGGGAGCTGCCGGCTTCAGGCGACTGTGGTGAACCCAGGCAGGTATTCCCTCTACTTTGGCAGCTGTTGGAGTGGTCAGGATCACAGTGTGGGGTCCTCTCCACTTGGGATGGAGGGGTGCTGGGTTCCAATCTTTGACCCACACCTGGTTACCTGGGGGAAAAGGATGAACAGGAGCAAACAGACTGATTGGAGCCGCCCTATCCAACACCCGCTTGGACATGGTACAGTCTACTGTGCCTAAAGCATCTAGTTGTCTGTGTAGTTCTGTTTCTCCTAGTTCTTGGGGGGTCCCTAGAAAACTGTAATATTGGAGGAGGCCCATTGTATAATATCTCATAAGGTAAGTACTCAGTGTTCTTGGATGGAGTACACCGAATTTTAAACAGAATTAAAGGTAAAGCTTGCACCTATTTAAGTTTGGTCCCCTGACATAATTTGTTAAGCCCTAACTTTAGAGTCCTATTCATGCGTTCCACCTTCCCCAAACTCTGTGGTCTGTGTGTCACATGAAGCTTCCAGGTGATGTCTAAGGCTTCTACTGTTTCCACCTTAGTCATAAAAGCAGGGCCATTGTCAGAGCCTATCTGAAGTGGCAGTCCAAACCTTGGAATGACTTCTCTGAGTAGTGTTTTTGTTATTTTTCTGGTCTTTTCAGTCTGGGTGGGATAGGCTTCTACCCACCCTGAGTAGGTGCACACTAGCACTAACAAGTACTGGTAGCCTTGGCTTCGAGGCATCTCAGTGAAATCCACTTGTACATCTTCAAAGGGTGTTGCCCTGTAAGACTGGATACCTGGAGGCATCAAGGGTTCTTGTTTGGCATTGTTCTCTTGCCAGATTGGGCAGCGCAAGCTGACTCCTTTGGCTGTAAAAATACCTTCCTAGAAGTTTTTATGTTTTTTATTGTCCCATATGGGTAGCAGTGTATAAAGCCTGGACTACTGCCATTCCTAATAGGTGGGTGATGACAATTCTACCATCTGGTAGTTGCATCCAGCCGTCCTTTAACTCTTTTGCCCCCTTTTTTTCTATTTACCTTTTTTCCTTCCTTAGAATATTTGGATGCAAGATCTGGAGCCTATGGGATGAGAGGGGTTATAGTAGCCTTGTAGTAGGGCAGAGTAGAAGCCCACTTTGCCTCTACCTCTGCTCTGGATTTCCCTGGGCTTCTACCATTCTTCCCTTTGGGTGTCCTTGGCAGTGGATTACTGCTCATTGTTTTGGCTTCCAAACTGCTTCTAGCAGCTGCAGAATTTCTCCTGGATATTTGAGGTCCTTGTCCCCAGCTGTCAGGAGCCCTTTTTTCTTATTTATGGCCCTACAGACTTGCAGAGTAAGAAAGGCAAAGCAGAATTGGTAAAAATGTTTGCTCTTTTTCCTTCACTGAGCTCTAGGGCCTGGGTCAGAGAAGTCAGTTCTGCCCGCTGAGCAGAAGTGCGTTAGGGCAGAGTCCACACCTCCACAGTCTCTGTTAGAGTCACCCCTGCATACCCTGCTTGCCTTTCCCCTCCTGAGTTGACAGAGCTGCTCCATCTACATACAGCTCCCAATCTGGGTCTCTTGTGGGGTGGTCTAACACGTCTGGCTGGCTGAAGTACATGGAGTCAAGCACTTCTAAGCAGTTGTGCGGCTGCTGTCCCTCCTCCACTAGGAGCAGTGTCACTGGGTTTAAAGTAGTACACACCTCTATTGCCAGCTTGGGTTTTCACAGAATAGACTCTGGTATTTGGTGAGATGGGCATTTGTGAGCCAATGATGCCCTTTTGCATCTATCAGAGTTACTACTGCATGAGGTACCCGCACCTTCAAGTTTTGTCCCAAAGTCAATTTGTCTGCCTCTTGTACCAACATTGCTATGACTGCTAAGGCTCTCAGGCACAGTGACCAGCCCTCAGTGACTCCATCCAATTGTTTGAAGAGGTAAGCTACTGGTCTAGGTGTATTAACCCAAGTCCTGGGTTAATACACCTTCTATTGTCTTGCTCCTCTCTGAGAGGTATAGCACAAAAGGTTTTGCTAGGTTAGGAAGACCTAGTGCTGGGGCAACTTGTAACTCCTTTTTATTTTAAATTTTTTAATTGATTTTAATTTATTGTGTTTAAATAGATTCTAGTGTCATCCTGAAAGCATCCCACCCTCCCCCGTATTCCCCTCAATATCTCCCTTGCCCTCCTGCCTTCCCGTCAGGTTTATCCCATCCTATCATCCCCTTTCCCTCTGTCCTCTTTTCCTCTGGTCCCTTTGATCCCGCCTCTGTCTCTATTCTATTCCTCAGTTCACATTGTTCATTGGATTCCTCAAATGAGTGAGGTCATGTGATATTTTTATTTCTCTGCCTGGCTTATTTCACTTAACATAATAGTTTCCAGGTCCATCCATGTTGTCGCAAAAGGTCAGATTTTCTTCATTTTCATGGCCCCATAGTATTTCATTGTGTATATGTACCACTGCTTTTTAATCCACTCGTCCACTGACAGACACTTGGGCTATTTCCAGATCTTCACTATTGTGAACAATGCTGCCATAAACATGGGAGTGCATTTCTCCTTTTGAATCAGTGATATGGTGTTCTTAGGGTATATTCCTAAAAGTGGGATAGCTGGGTCAAAAGGCAGTTTGATTTTTAATTTTTTGAGGAATCTCCATACTGTTTTCCACAGAGGCTGCACCAGACTGCATTCCCACCAGCACTGCAGGCAGGTTCCCTTTTCTCCACATCCTCGCCAGCACTTATTATGTGTTGTTTTGTTGATGAGCGCCATTCTGACTGGTGTGAGGTGGTATCTCATTGTGGTTTTAATTTGGATTTCTCTAATGATTAGTGATGTTGAACATTTTTTCATATGCCTATTGGCCATCTGTATGTCCTCTTTGGAGAAGTGTCTATTCATTTTTTTCGCCCATTTTTTAATTGAATTGTTTGTCTTCCTGGTACTGAGTTTTACAAGTTCCTTATAAATTTTGGTTATTAACCCCTTATCAGATGCATTATCAAATATATTCTGCCATTGTGTAGTTTGTCTTTTTATTCTGTTCTTGTTGTCTTTAGCTGTGCAAAAGCTTTTTAGTTTGATATAGTCCCATTTGTTCATCCTGTCTTTTATTTCACTTGTCCGTGGACATAAATTGGCAAATATATTGCTGTGAGAGATGTCGGAGAGCTTAAAGCCTATGTTTTCTTCTAAAATGCTTACGGTTTCATGGCTTATATTTAAGTCTTTTATCCATTTTGAGTTTATTTTTGTAAATGGTGTAAGTTGGTGGTCTAGTATCATTTTTTTGCAGGTAGATGTCCAATTTTCCCAACACCATTTGTTGAAGAGGCTGTCTTTACTCCACTGTATGCTCTTACCTCCTTTGTCAAATATCAATTGTGCATAAAGGTATGGGTTTATTTTTGGGTTCTCTGTTCTGTTCCATTGATCTATATGCCTGGTCTTATGCCAGTAGTAGGCTGTTTTGAGTACAATGGCCTTGTAGTATAACTTGATATCCACTTTATTCTTCTTTTTCAAGATTGCTGAGGCTATTCGTATTCTTTTTTGGTTCCATATAAATTTTTAGAATATGTGTTCTATATCTTTGAAGTATGTCATTGGTATTTTAGTCAGTATTGCATTGAATTTATAGATTGCTTTTGGTAATATAGACATTTTAATGATGTTTATTCTTCCTAACCATGAGCACAGTATATGCTTCCACTTGTTTGTATCTTCCTTGATTTCTTTTATCAATGTTTTATAATTTTCCAAGTACAAGTCTTTAATCTCCTTGGTTAAATTTACTCCTAGGTACTTTACTTTTTGGTTGCAATAGTGAAGGGGATTGTTTTCTTAATTTCTCTTTCTGACAGTTCACTGTTAGTGTATAAAAATGTCTTGGATTTCTGAGTATTAATTTTATATCCTGCCACCTTGCTGAATTCATTTATCAGGTCCAGTACTTTTTTGGCCGCAACTTTAGGGTTTTCTATATACAATATCATATCATCTGCAAATAATGATAGTTTTAATTCTTCTTTTCCAATTTGGATGCCTTTTATTTCTTCTTCTTGTCTGATTGCTGTGGCTAGGACTTCCAGAACTATGTTGAATAAGAGTGGTGAAAGGGGGCACCTCTGCCTTGTTCCTGATCTTAAGGGGATTGCTTTTAATTTTTGCCCTTTGACTATAATGTTGGCTGTGGGTTTGTTAGATGGCCTTTATCATGTTGAGGTATGTTCCCTGTATTCCCACTTTGCTGAGAGTTTTGATCATGAATGGGTGCCAGATTTTATCAAATGCTTTTTCTGCATCTATTGAAATTATGGTTTTTCTCCTTTCTTTTGTTTATGTGATGAATCACATTGATTGATTTGCGAACATTGTTCCAACCTTGCCTCCCCAGAATAAATCCTACTTGATCATGATGTATGATTTTTTCCATATATTGCTGGATCCGGTTTGCTAATATTTTGTTGAGGATTTTAGCATCTAAATTCATCAGGGATATTGACCTATAATTTTTTTTTCTTAGTGTTGTCTGGTTTTGGAATCAGAATTATGCTCACCTCATAAAAGGAGATTGGAAGTCTTCCCTCCTCTTAAATTTTTGAAATAGCTTGAGAAGGATAGGAGTTAGTTCTTCTTTGAATATTTGGTAGAATTCCCTTGTGAAGCCATCAGGCCCAGGACTTTTCTTTGTTGGGAGTTTTTTGATAACTGTTTCGATCTCATTTGTTATAATTGGTCTGTTTAGGTTTTCTGATTCTTCCAGATTAATTTTTGGAAGATTATATGTTTCAAGGAATTTGTCCATTTCATCTAGGTTGTCTAGTTTTTTGGCATACAGTTTTTCATAGTACTTTCTTACAATATTTTGTATTTCTGTTGTGTCAGTTGTTATTTCTCCACTCTCATTTCTAATTTTATTTATTTGAGTCCTCTCTCATTTTTTCTTGGTGAATCTGGTTAAAGGTTCATCGATCTTGTTGACCTTTTCAAAGAACCAGCTCCCAGTTTCAATGATCCTTTGTATTGTTTCTTTAGCCTCTATGTCATTTATTTCCACTCTTATCTTTATTATTTCCTTCCTTCTACTACCTCTAGGCTTTACTTGCTATTCTTTTTCTAGTTCTTTTAGATGCAGGGTCAAGTTCTTTATTTGAGCTTTTTCAAGCTTCTTTTTTTTTTTTTTTTTTTCATTTTTCTGAAGTTGGAAATGGGGAGGCAGTCAGACAGACTCTCTGCATGCGCCCGACCGGGATCCACCCGGTACGCCCACCAGGGGGCGATGCTCTGCCCATCCGGGGTGTCGCTCTGCCGCAATCAGAGCCATTCTAGCACCTGAGGCAGAGACCACAGAGCCATCCTCAGCGCCCAGGCAAACTTTTGTTCCAATGGAGCCTTGGCTGCGGGAGGGGAAGAGAGAGACAGAGAGGGAGGGGTGGAGAAGCAAATGGGCGCTTCTCCTGGGTGCCCTGGCCAGGAATCGAACCCGGGACTCCTGCACGCCAGGCTAATGCTCTGCCACTGAGCTAACCGGCTTCTTAAGGTATGCCTGTAATGCTATGAACTTCTCTCTCAGTACTGCTTTTGCTGTGTTCCATAAATTTTGAGTTGATGTATGCTCATTATCATTTGTTTCTAGGAATTTTTTTTTAATTTCTTCTTTGACTTCATTGTTAACCCATTCGTTATTTAATAACATGCTATTTAGTTTCCAAGTGTTTGAGTATTTTTTTTAAGATTTTTTATTTATTTATTTATTTATTTTTTGTATTTTTCTGAAGCTGGAAGTGGAGAGAGGGAGTCAGACAGACTCCCGCATGCGCCCGACCAGGATCCACCCGGCACGCCCACCAGGGGCAACGCTCTGCCCACCAGGGGGCGATGCTCTGCCCCTCCGGGATGTCGCTCTGCTGCGACCAGAGCCACTCTAGCGCCTGGGGCAGAGGCCAAGGAGCCATTCCCAGCGCCCGGGCCATCTTTGCTCCAATGGAGCCTTGGCTGCAGGAGGGGAAGAGAGAGACAGAGAGGAAGGAGGGGGGGAGGGGTGGAGAAGCAAATGGGCGCTTCTCCTGTGTGCCCTGGCCGGGAATCGAACCCGGGTCCCCAGCACGCCAGGCCGACACTCTACCACTGAGCCAACCGGCCAGGGCTGTGTTTGAATATTTTTTAGTTTTTCTGTTGTGGTTGGTTTCTAGTTTCATGCCATTGTGATCAGAGAAAGTGCTTGATATGATTTCAATCTTCTTAAATTTGTTGAGACTGCTTTTGTGCCCTAACATGTGGTCTATCCTAGAGAATGTACCATGAGCACTTGAAAAGAATATATATTCTGCTGCTTTAGGGTGAAAGATTTTGAAGATATCTATTAAATCCAGTTGAGCCAGTGTGTCCTTTAAGTCTGCTGTTTCTTTGTTAATTTTTTTTCTTGAGGATCTATCTAGTGATGTTAGTGGGGTATTGAAATCCCCTAATATTATAGTATTTCTGTTGATCTCGCCCTTTATATCCATCAAAGTCTGCTTTATATATTTAGGTGCTTTATATATATTAGGTGCATAGATATTTATTCCTGTTGGATTGCTTCCTTTATCATTATGTAGTGACCTTCTTTATCTCTTACTATAGCCTTTGTTTTAAAGTCCATTTTGTCTGATATAAGTATGGCTACCCCAGCTTATTTTTCACTTCCATTTGCATAAAATTTTTTTCCCAACCTTTTACTTTCAGTCTATGTGTATCTTTTGTTTTGAGGTGTGTCTCTTGTAGACAGCATATATATATATATATATATGGATCCTGTTTTCTTATCCACAGCTACCCTATGTCTTTTGATTGGATCATTTAATCCATCTACATTTAAGGTTATCGATATGTGGTTGTTTATTGCCATTTTATTCTTCAAAGCTACATTCCTCTTTTACTATATTCTTTTCCCCTTGTTCTGTTTACAACAAGCTCCTTAGCATTGGTTTGGTTGTAATGAATTCCTTGAGTTTTTTTGTTTTGTTTTGTCTGGGAAGCTTTTTATTTCTCCTTCTATTTTAAATGATAAAGAAATCTTTGTTGTAGGCTCTTGTTCTGCATTACTTTGAATATTTCTTGCCATTCCCTTCTGGCCTCCAGTGTTTCTGTTGAGAATTTGGATGTTCTCCTTATGGGGGCTCCTTTGTAGGTGATTGACTTTTTTTTTTCTCTCGCAGCTTTAGTATTTTTTTAATCTCTTAGCTTTGGTATTTTAATTATGATGTGTCTTGGTGTAGATTTCTTTGGGTTTCTCTTTAATGGAATTCTCTGTGCTTCTGGAACTTGTGTGACTTTTTCCTACATTTATTTAGGGAAGTTTTCAGCTCTGATTTCTTCAAACAGTCTCTCTATCCCTTGTTCTTTCTCTTCTTCTTCAGGAACCCCTAGGATGTGGATGTTTGTTTCTCTTTAGGTTTTCACCAAAGTCTCTTGAGTTTCCTCAGACTTTTTGAGCCTCTTTTCTTTTTTGCTGCTCTGCTTTTGTGCTTTCATTTATTTTGTCTTCTAAATCATTGATTCGATCCTCTGTTTCATCCAACCTGCTTTTAATTGCTTCTAGTGTAGCCTTCATTTCTGATATTGTATTTGTCATTTCTGACTGGTTCTTCTTTATTATTTCAATGTCCTTTTTGATGCTCTTTATTTAGGTGCTCATTGTGTCCATCCATTGTTGCTCTAAGATTTTTGAGCATTCTAATAATCATTATTTTAAACTCTGCATCCAGTAGTTTATTTTTATCTCACTTAGTTATTTTTCTTGGGTTTTTCTTGTTGATTCATTTGGATTGTACTTCTCTGTCTTCCCATTTTGTCTGTGTATACACTCCTCATTTGGGTGTGTTGTTTGTAAAGCTAGCTAAGTCCAGGGTTGGTATGTCTGCCTCCAATTTTCAGTTGTCTATTTCTAGGTCTTCTTGGCATCAGCTGTTGTTTGTAATCCACTGTGGGCTACTTATCTGCTGTCACTGTTTTTTGCTGTTTGTGTCAGCATTTTCTATATCTTAGCTGGGTCAGGTGTGAGGAGCCCTTCCTTAGGCTTCCACTCTAACAGGGTTGTTAGGTCTCCATATCTGGCTGCTGGATGTGCCTGCCGTGGACCTCCCTGTCTGGGGCCTGGCACAGATCAGTGAGGTCACTGCCTATGATTGGCTATTATCAACCTTTTTGGAGCTACAGGTGATCCAGAGATTGTGGCTGCCTCTGCTGGGTCCAGGAGCCATTGTAAATATCAGCTGTACTCCTAGGCTTGCTTTTATCTACTCTTGGCCTGGGGAGTTTCCTTTAAAAGTTCAAGTTCCCCTGAGATTTGCTTTCTGCTGCCTCTTATTGCTGGCTACTTGTTGGGCTCAGTACTATAATTCAGTGATTAGATATGGTTTTGTATGTGGCCTGCTCCTTAATCTCAGGTGTCATTCTATCCAGATTTTTTATTTTATTTTGTTTTGTTTTTTCTTCTTTTTCAGCACTCAGTGGGGTGTAGTCACAGGGGTTCAGTGGGTGTGGCCCCTGAGCTTCCGTTGTGTGGTCTGTCTACCAGGCCACCGCCACTGTTGTTGCCTGGGTGTTTGGGCTCAGGTGCTGTTGGCACCAGCCTGCCTCCATAGCCACCATGACCTCTGATGCCCTGATGGGCTCCCACACACACTTCTGCAGCTGCCCCTGCCTCCACTGCCACTGAGGGCCAGCCTGCACCACCAGCATGGGCTTGGGTCTCTGCAGCATCTGCCACAGCTTCTGCCCCCACAGGTGGGCTTGCGCATGCCCTCTCGGACTGCTTCTGGGCTGCTGAGGGTTGGTCCGGGTCGCCAGGGGTTTTGCATGTTGGCTCAGACCTCCTCAGCAGCCACTGTGGCTCCCACTTCTGGGGTCAGACCCGGGCACACCCGCTTGGAACACCCCCGAGGTCGCCTGGCTTCCACTGCTGCTGAGGGTGCGCCCACACCATGGGCAGGTTTGCCCACTGACCCAGACCTCCGCTGCCATCCCAGTGACTTCTGCTCTCACTGGCGGACTACTGCATGCCCATGTGGACCCCCTCTGCTGTCGCTTGGGCCTCCGCCCCCGCCAAGGGCGGGCCCACGCAGTAAGCAGGACTGTGTGTGAGCCTGGACCTCGGCAGCAGCAGCTGCAGTTCCTGCCTCCACAGGTTGGCCTGCGTGCACTCGCTCGGACCACCCTGGGCTCCGCAGCTGCGTCCTGGCTTCCACAGCCGCGCCCTGCTGCCTCCGCCCGCCTGGGGTGTAGCTTAGACCTCTGCACTCCTATTTGTGTTCCTAACGTGCTGCTTGCTTCTAAGCACCTCTTTGTTCTAACTGGGGCAGGTGAGCCTCCAGTGGACGGGGTAATTTGTTCCCTTTGCTGGTGATGCTGTTCCCAGTAAAAATGTTCACTTAGATTTGGGGAGTGACTCAACCCAGGGGTTAGCGTGTCCATCCCTCAGAGGTCTCCCCCTGTGCCTCTGAGACCACTCTCTCCCCTGGCAACGCCAGTCCTCCTAGCGCTCTCTGCTCCTGGAGCTCGAGGAAAGTGGCTGTGAACGAGGCTCTCCGTGCAGTCCCTTTAATACGAAGCCTGGGTCTGAGAGTTCTGCCTCCTTCTCTCAAACAGTATCTAGGCTCTTTTCTCAGCCAAATGTAAGCCCCTTCTAGGCTCCAGGGCTCTAGGCTGGGATTCCAGTTTTGGCGCTGAGGACCCACAAGCCACTGGGAGTGGTGCAGCCCGTTCCATGTCTCTGCCTTTCCTACCAGTCCCAGTGTGTGTTCTTTGGTGGTCTTTGGCTGTAGAATCCTCTTAGTTTAGTCCAAAGTTGGTCTTTCAAGATGACTGTTCTCAAAATTAAGTTTTAATCCACCTTGGTTCTGGTAAGTGGGAGTTGGAGCCTCTGCCTACTCTGTGACCATCTTGTCTTCTCTGTAACTCCTTATTAAGAGTCTGAAAAGCACAGTTCTATTCCGGCTCCCATACTGTGGGCTCTTTTTCTTTCCCCTTTGTGACTTCATAGAGGGATTTGGCCAGTACTGCAAAGTTGGAGATTCACAAACGACAGAATCCTATTGTACCTAGGAACTCTCTAACTTGTCTCTTCGTGGTGAAGACTGGAATGTTTTGAATAACCTATTTCCATTCTACTCCTAGCCTCCTCTCTATTTATCACTGTGTTTCTCACTTCTCTCAAAGGCATCTGTACTCTGGGCCCTGTCTTTGAGTGCAGCCTCTGAACTAGGGGAGGAAAACCTGGACTTGGTTCCAGTGGAGCAGTGAGAGACGCCTCCTGCTCAGGTGAGCTTATGCTGAGGCTTGATAGACCTGGGGATGACGGGCCTGAGTCAATAGTAGTCTCTGGGGTGGATGGTGAGCCAGGTGTGGAAGGGGGAAGCCCTGCCGGTATGCACAGTGGGGGGGGGGGGGCGAAGTTTCTGCTTCTTCTGGCTCACTAGGGGTTAAAATTTCTGGCACCAGTGGCAGCAGCTCTCCAGGATTGGTAGAATGCTTCCCTGCCTTTGTTACTAACACAGTGGAAGTCTGACCTCTAAGCCAAGGGAGAGGGTGCAATACCAATGTGAGCCAGGTGTCTATGTAGGGAAACTGGTCAGGGTGCCTGGATCTCTAGTGACTACCTGCTACAGCTGCCAAATAATAGACCTGTCCAAGCTTCCATCAGCTGGCCACCCCACCCCAAAAGCAGGCCATTCGAGTTCTCACAACGTCCTCAATTTCCCTGGGGACATAGTAACTCCATAATCCCCTGAGAACCCTTTCTTAAAGTTCTTGATCATCGTGGCCAGAGGAGTAAGTTTTCCCTGTGAACCTTCCATGCCTCCCATGACAAACACCAGTCATGTCACAAGAAGAAATTGAGGGAGGGTAAGGGAAACTTGGAGGGGATGCCACTCACTTTAGTCCATCACCAGCCACTCCCCTTGTGGAGATGGTAGACCCTCTTGGCTTATGACAGGCTGCTATAAACTGTCAGCACGCTATTCTGCCTCTTAGCCATACAAGGTGCCCTATAGAACTGCGGTTCGGGACCCCACACACACTTCGGCCCTGTGGGAGTGAGTCGGAATTCCTCCCCGGTGTCCATCTCATTCACGCCACACTCACTCTTTCACACAGTCTCCCACACCTGTGGAGGGTGACGAGTAACCACTCCTGTGGGGACCACTCCCCACACCTGTGAAGAGTGCATAGTCACCTCTTCTAACCTATGGAGGGCAATTAGTGACTCTCCGGAGGGTGATCAGGCCTCCCTTCTGCCCAGTAGGGCAGGACCTCAGCCAGCTTCCCTTGCCCGGTTTTCCTGACCGTGGCTCTGATGCACCCTCGTTTTCCTGTTCCTCTGTGTCTGATCATTGCTGGGACCAATGAATGGGATCCCCCCCTCCATCCTACAGAGGCGTCCACACAGGAAAATCTCCAGCATATGCTCAGCAGGCACATCTACAGGGCAACTCGGGGGCTTCCTAACAGGTGCCTGAAGTCCGCCAATTGCGGGCATCCTTCCTCCTCACTTCCAGGTCAACGCACCAAAAATCTGTAGCAGGAATTACAGCCAACAGAGAATAGTTGTCCAGACAGCTTAATGAAGGAAGAAGAATATATTAGTAGCCGGCTGAGCAATTGGGGCTAGTAACACCAAAGCACAAGCTCCCCAAAGTTAGATTTTTTTACATCTTATATACGTTACAGCTTTAGCTTTCACGTGACAAGTGCCTGATTTCTTTGACTTCTTTGTTTGCAGACCTACATGACTTTTGTGTCCCTGGGAAGGGAGGGGGTATGAGAGGTTTGGACTGTCTGTCCTTGACTATTCACATATCTAATTTTCCTTGCTGGTGCTGCAAGTTCATTTCAGGAAGCTGATAAAGGGCTTCACAACTGGGGTTTGTTACTTTTCAAACTTTCTTAGTCAGCCCTTCAAGTCCTTCCTCCCTCAGTGTAGCAGAACCCCACTTCTGCCCACACTGGTCTTCCTGTCCCTCCCCACAGTGCTCGCTAGGAGCATGGGGGACAGGCTGCCTCCCCCTGGGCCCCCACAGGCCAGTCTGTTTGCCTCCTGGTGCCATCTGACTCAGGCAGGGAAAGAACAAGTTGGGCTTGCCTGCCCCATGCCTCTGCGCAGGGTGCGAGGGTTCTGGAAGTGAGGACAGTAAGCCCACACCAGAGCAGTGACATTTGGGCACAGCACAGGTCCTGAAGAGGAGCCCCTGGACCTCTGAAAAAGCGGGCACCTCCTGGCTATCCATCCTCCCTAACCCACCTCCAGGCATGGAGGGCCAGCCCCAGGACATGTAATCCCTCCCGCACCTGTCTACTCTCACACGTTCACTGCCTGTGGTTTGCTCAGGGCTTTTGCACACATACCTGCAAAGTACTCCAGCTGGCAGGTTCACACTGTGGGGCTCTCTGTGCAGTCATACTGATGTTTCTGCCCAAGTCACTGTGCTCCCCCTGCGTGGGTGCTTGCGTGAGTGACGGCTCAGACTGCGGAGGGTCCTGCTCCCTGCGTGACTCCTGCAGGGCAGAGGTGCACCTCTGATGCCAGTCGTGGCCCAGCTCACATGTCTCCTGGGAGTTCCCCTGCTGCCTCTGGACACCACTGCTGATGCGCTCCACTTAGGGCTGAGGGTTCCAAGTGCTGGGATGGGTGGAGGGCTAATTTTGCCAGAAAAACAATGCAGAGTGTCCAGTTAAATTGGAACTTTAGACAGATAACAAATAATTTTTTCGTACAAGTATATCCCCAATTCTGCATGAGACATACAACTTTATTTGCTAAGTCTGGCAATCCCCTAGGGGGCAGGGGCGCTAATGCACTAATGCCCCAGCTTCTCCTCTGGCCAGTCAGCCCTGCTGAGCTCACCTTGGCCCCTCAGAGCAGTGGCCTCTAGTGCCTATGACCGGTGTCCTAGAGCCAGGAGTGGCCACTCTTGCTCAGGCCACAATGAGTGGCCATTTCCTGACCTCCCAGGTCCCTCAGGCCATTCCTACTGGAGGCTGGGGCAGCTGTCCTCACTGGCGAGAGTGGTCTTAGGGTCCTGGCTTCCCCTGTCTGCCTTTCTCAGCAGAGTCCAGGCTGAGGAGGCCATGGGGCAGGGTCAGCTGGGCCTTCGGGCCTGTGGACAGAGTTGTGGGACAGGCCTAGAGCTGTGAAACTTGCCTAGGGGTAGGGATTGTGTCTCGAGCTTGGAGCCCAGAGTGTGTGGGGTGCAGAGGTAGAGTGGAGGTGACAAGGAGGAGGGAGGAATGGTCATGGAGGGCTTGGAGTGTCCTACTTCAGCATCCTCAGCACTGGGAAGACACGGGAAGTGTTTTCTTTGTAAGCTGAGTTACTTTATCTGACACTTAAGGTCGTATTTTCTTTATGGGTTATCTGTCTATCTACCTGACAATCCAGACACATTTCGAGCTCTTCCCACAACCTCACTCTGCCCAGTACTAAACACTGCTCACTAGTTTGGTGGGTGTCCTTCCGGACTTCTTTCTCTGCACTTAGAATCCTGTTTTAAGAGGAGAAACATGGGCTCGTGCTAGTCATACAGCTCTGTTACTTGGTGTTTTTACTGTCAAATATCACATGGCTCATTCCAGGGTTCACTATCCTTTCCTGTCTGTTGACTGGACAGTCTTTAAATTATGTGTCAATTATTCATCCCATTGGTGGCTGTTCAGATGGTTTCAGGCACTTGGCTATTTATAAAATTCACTCAGGGAATCTCTCAATTCCTACGTTTGTGTGCACTTGTGTTCTGGGTGCTTCCCGAATGTTTCAGAGAGTGGACTGCCTGGGTCAGAGGGTGCGCACATTTCAAGATTTAATCTACCCAGCCAGGTCATCCTCCAGGAGGCTATGCCGGCTTTACCATACCCAAGAGGCCTTTTCACCTCACCCTTGCCAACCGTGGGCATGATCCATCACTTACATCCCTGCCAATCTGTTAGGTGAGGCTGATTTTATTTCCGTTCCATTGACCACGAATGAGCTTGAGCATACTGTGTGTACCTGTCTACCATTTTAGTGTCTTCGTTCAGATAGCTGGTGCCTATCCTGCCCTCAGCTTATTTTTCTATCCTTTGGTTCACTCAGTCAGCAAGCATTTACTGAGCACCTAGTCATGCTTGGCCCTGTGTTGGTTGGGGGCCTAATGATGAGCAAAACTGGAGAACATGCCTGCTCTGTGGAACTTGTGCTGCTGTGGAGGAGGCACAGCCGAGGAGAAACGGACTTGTGAAATGCAGCATGTGCGTGGGTGTTGTTAGGGGAGAAAAGGAAAGCAGGGGTGGGGGGATGAGAGTGTTGGGCAACTTGGAAATGGTCATCAGCCCATCTTATGGGGGCACTGAGATGAAGATCTATAGGAAGTGAGAGGGTGGGTCACATGGTGGATGTCTAGAACCCTGAATCAGGGACAGGAGGGTCTGCATGGAAGATGCAACGGGAGGGGGCGGTCAGAGTCAGGTGTGCAGGGCCTGTGGGTCACCCTGAGGCCCTGGCTTTTCCTTAGGATGAAGCAGAGGGCCATCGATGGTTTTGAAGAGCAACATGAAATGATCTGAATTTCATTTTCTCTTTTTCCTTTTTACTTTTTATTTAAGTGAGAGGAGAGGAGATAGAGAGACAGACCACTGCATGAGGCCCAACTGGAATCCACCCAGCAACTCCTGTCTGGGGCCAATGCTCATCTAATGCCATACTCACAGTCGAGCTATTTTTTAGTGCCTGAGGTGGAGGCTCCATGGAGCCATCCTCAGCACCCAGGGCTGATGTGCTCGAACTAATTGAGCCATGGCTGTGGGAGAAAAAGAGAGAGAGAGAGAGAAGGGGAGAGGGAGGGATGGAGAAGCAGGTCACTTCTCCTGTGTGTCCCAACCAATAATCGAACCCAGGACTTCCACATGCCAGGCTGATGCTCTACCACTGAGCCAACCAGCCAGGACCTAAATTTCATTTTCACCAGGCTATTCTGGCTACTGGGAAGCAGGGAGATCAGTCAGTAGGCTGTTGCCGTGACCCAGGGAGAGAGTGGCGGGGGCCTGGACTCGGGGGCCTCACCGGAGGCAGGGGAACATGGCTGGATTCTAGGTGCATGTTCATGGGAGAGCCAATAGGATTAGCCAGCAGATTGGGGGAGGGGTGTATGTGTGAGAGGAGTGAAAGACTCCTGCCTTAGTCATACCATAGGCTGGTGACTTACACGATATACTTTTATTTCTCACGCTTTTGGGCACTGGGAAGTTCAAGAGCAAGGTGCCAGCCATCTCAGTTCTGGGCAAGGACCCTCTGCTTGGCTTGATGTTGTTCACAAGATGTCGTCTGTGTGCAGGTGGAAAGAGCTCTGGTCTCTCTCTTTCTTGTTGGGGTACTTGTTCCATTGTGATTGTAGCAAACCCTAGTTACCACCCAAAGTCTACACCCCTGAATGCCATCCTATTACCCTTAGGACTTCAACATGTGGACTTTGGGGACACAAAAATTCGATCCCTAAAAGTGATTCTGATAGTTCTGGTCCAAGTAGTTGGAAGGCTGAGGGAGCGGGGCTGCCAGGAACAGAGACTGAACAGAGAACAGGGAGTCGTGAGTCTGGAGTGGGCAGACCCCTGAGGACAGGCCTGCCTACAAAATGTGTGCAGCCCAGAGGAAAATGGAGATGGGTAGCCCACCTTGTGTTTGAAAACACCATTAAGATTTTCCAAGTGGTGATAGTAAAGCATTACCTCAGACCTGAGGGCCTCCTGATGGTGGGGCCCTGTGGGTGGCACGTTGGGGAGCAGGCGCTGACTTGGATTGTGAAGGGTCAGGTGCCAGCAGACACCCACATACAAATGTGGAGTTGGCAGTTGGAGAAATGAAGCTGGAGTTTAGGGGATGAATAGATCTGGGTTACCGGTACAAATGTGGAGACAGTATTTAAAACTGTGAGATTGGAGAAGCATCAAGGTCATGAGAATAGATAGAAAAGGAGAGGATGACCAAAAGCCCAGCCCTGGCGCCTCCTTCAACAGGAAGTTGAGGAGCTTAGGAGGAATGCTTCGGGTGACTGGGAAGGAGCACCCAGTGAGGCAGAAAACCAGGCACGTGTAATGTGCTGGACGCCAAGGGCAAGATGTGCTTCCAGCGTGAGGTCAGGGTAAGATGCAGCCTGAGCACGGATCACGCATTCGCCCTGGGGAGGTCACAGGTGGCCTTGGTTTTAGTGATGAGTGTGTGTGTGTGTGTGTGTGTGTGTGAGAAATGCACTTATGGTCTCACAAGAAAAATTGATTTATAAGAGGGTAAGGAAGTTAACCTTTTATTTGTCATAGTGTTGCAGGAAAATTACCCCAATGGAGGAGACACTCAGACAACTTAATTAATGAAGGAAGGAGAATTTATTAGTAGCTGGCGGAGCACGTGAGAATAGTAGCACCAAAGCACGAGTGCCCAAAATTAGATTTTCTCACAGGTTATATACCTTTATAGAATCCAAGCAATGGGCGAGTGATTCCTTTGTTTAAGGTTTCCCAGGACTCAAGGACAGGGGAGGGGGAGTTTCAGTGGGGTCAGTGAGAGAGAAGGGCTTTCCAGATCACTAGTCACAGCTAGCTACATACAGATCCTGCTTTTCTTGCTTTGTGTGCAAGCAGCTCTAAGCACCATTTAGAGATCTATGGGATGTAGTTAATTTATCCCTGGCTGACTCAGTTATCCCTGCTGGCTCCTTTCCCTTGTATTCTTCTGGTTTCTCAAGGGAGAAGGGAAGCTTGCTCCTTCCTCAATAAGTTACAAATAGTTTTTTAGTTTTTTAGGTTTGTTTGCTTGTTTTTTGTCATTTAAGTTTATGGCATTTTTCTAACTACTTAAAAGTTAAAAATTGGCCCTGGCTGGTGGCCCAGTGGATGGAGCACTATCCCAGTCAGAGCACATAGGAAAAGCAATCACTGAATGCACAATTAAAGTGAATAACTAAGTGATACAACAAGTTGGTGCTTCTCTCTCTCTCTCTCTCTCTCTCTCTGTCTCTCTCAAATCAATGGAAAAATTAAAAAAAAGTTAAAAATTGTCTCATGGTCAAGTCTTTCACCCTTTTGCAAAGTTCTGAAAATGTCTTATGTTGTTTTCCTGTTCTTTATGATATTTGAAAAACCTTTCAATCTCTGTTCATCCTAAATGCTGTGATGTGTGATTTGAGGTAGGGATCTAAGTGTTTTTTCTCAAATGACCAGCTGTCTTGACTCTGGGGGGTTTTTTGTTTATTTTTTAATGCTTTTTGAACATTTTATTAAAGTTTTTTTTAAACTTACTGATTTTAGAGAAAGAAAAAGAGAAGGAGAGATATCAAAATGCCGATCTGTTGTTCCAGTTATTTATGCACTCATTGGTTGATTCCTGTATGTATCCTGACCGGGGATCAAATTTGCAGCCTTGGTGTATCAGGACAATGCTCCACCCAGCTGAGCTGCCCAACCAGGGCTCCACTCTGTTTACTGAGTAAGCCGTCGTTCCCCCATCTCTGCTCCAGTGGATGGGTTCCATTGACATTAGCCTGCGAACAGGTTTAGGCACTGTGATTGGTTGAGGGTGGGATGCGGGGTAGCTGACAGTTAACTTTCAGTGAGGGACAGGCAAAGGAAGGTTAGTCACACTCTGCAGTCAAATGCTCTACCACTAAGCAATACCCCCTCTAGTGAGTCACACTCTGCAAAGCTGATATTCTATACACCCATTTACAGACAAGGAGCCTGAGGTTCAGAGAGGGCGGTGGGGCTGAGACCAGAAGGTAGCTCTCTGGTGGATAGCACCGTGTTCTCCCCACCTCAGGTGAACTGGGAGGGGAGGGCTATTCTAGAAGGGTTCCAGGCACAACATGCCCCACAGCCCACTCTGCCTTTTGGCTGGGTCTTGAAGGTTTTCTCATGTCCAAGAGCAACCTGTGAAAACCAAAATGATACTGGTGGGGAATCACACTGTAAGTTTACAGCTAACATCTTAATTATCAGTTAACACCTCTGTGGGGATTAGCTGACAGCCAGCTGAGGACACCAAATGGGGAGAATGGGGACCTGTGTGAGGTGTGTCTGTGTGGGGAAAGGCCAGGAGGGAGGTGGGGGAGGGGGCGGGGCAGGTTTCTAGTAAGTCACAGCTTTTTAGTGAAACTCGACACTCAGGTGCAGCTGGGTCCCTGAGGAAGACACAGGGACATGGAGGGAGGAAGTAGGGGAGGAAGGCAGCTTCTCCATGGAAACCAATGGCTGGGCTCATGGACACGCCTATGTCCTGTCACCAGAGGGGGCTTATCACCTTCTCAGTCTTAGTCTTGAGATCAGAAATCAGCCACCCACGAGCCACCTTGGGACAGTTGTCAGCAGTCACTCTGTGCTGGGACCTGTCTCTGACACCCACAGACGGCATCTGTCACCAGCTCTGAGGAGTAGGGAGAGGAGAGGCTGTGACTGCGACCTCCTTCAGTTCCTAGAGGGTTGGTGTACCATGTCAGGGGTGGGGCTCAGTGTGTGAGCAAGGTGGGGGCTCAGTGTGGAAACAGCATTGGGACTCATGTGTGTGGCAGGGTCGGGGCTCATGTGTATGAACAGGGTCAGGGCTCAGTGTGGAAACAGTGTCGGGGCTCATGTGTATGAACAGGGTCGGGGTTCAGTGTGGAAACAGCGTTGGGGCTCATGTGTATGAACAGGGTCGGGGTTCAGTGTGGAAACAGCGTTGGGGCTCATGTGTATGAACAGGGTCGGGGTTCATGTGTATGAACAGGGTCAGGGCTCAGTGTGGAAACAGTGTCGGGGCTCATGTGTATGAACAGGGTCAGGGTTCAGTGTGGAAACAGTGTCGGGGCTCATGTGTATGAACAGGGTCGGGGTTCAGTGTGGAAACAGTGTCGGGGCTCATGTGTGTGACAGGATCACAGCTTAGCTTGTGAGCAATGCTGGGGTTCAGCGTGTGGCAGGGTCTGGGCTCGGTGTGTGAGCAGGCTCAAGGTTCAATGTCTGAGTAGAATCAGGACTCTATAGGACAAGGGTCAGAGCTCAGTCTATAACCAGGGTTAGGAGGTTGTAACACTAGAGGTCACCCAGGTGGGTGGCTGAACTTGTTAGGCTGAAGGAAGATGTAGCAACTGGCCCAGATGGTACCAGGCTGCTCCCTCCCCCAGTGGAGCATGGGTGCCGGGGAGCCAATAGGGGGCATGACTGCTTGTCTAAAGCTGACATTTGATCCCAGCGGGGCCTCCTTTCCCCTTTCCTTCAGCCCACACAGGGAGACTGATCTGTGTCTTTTGGGGGATATCTATCATGTGTCTGAAAAGATGACTGACTGGCCCGTCCCTCCATCACTGTGTTGGGCTCCGACTCAGCCTTCCCGAGACCCTGGGGTTAAGAGCTGCCCTCCCTCATCTCCCTTTCCCTCCGTGTTTTTCCTTCCTTTTCCGTCTCCTTTCCTTCTTCCCCCTCCCTTGCCATCCCCTCCACTGTCACTAGTTCTGGATTTGCCCAACTGCTGGCAGTCAGGCCTGGAGAAAGCCAGGCGCTTCCAGCTCAAGGCTGGTCCAGGTCCTGTGTGACCTGAGTCAGGCATAGCCCTCACTCTTACCTCTCTCTCACCTGCCTGGGCTCAGCTGAGGAGGGCGTGCGAGGGAGGGGGCGAGTAGTGACCAGGGTAAGACTTCTGGGAATGGGCAGCCGGGCTGGTGCCCAGAACAGGCTGAAAGCGCTCCAGGAACATGAGCAACAGGCTAGGTCTCCAGAGCTTCTGGGGGTGAGGGTTCAGATGGAGGAGGCCCTCATGGCCACCTGAAGACTTCAGAACTAATTCCTGAGGCCAGTCATTTCCAAACTCTTTTTTTCTTCAGTTCAAACCTATTGTAGGGAAGCCTGATGTGGAAAACAGACTCATTCTTTTAGCAGAGATGCCCTGGGCTCCTAGCCTTCTAGACCAGAGTTGCTGTGACCCACGTGGAAACAAGTGCCCTACCCTCCAGGAGCGGGCAGTCTACAGGGGCCATGGCTGGGGCTTGAGGGGCCTTACCTGCCTTCTGCTCCCTCTGCCCAGTGACCCCAGGGTGACTCCAGGCATAGGGGCTCAAGGAGCTGGTTCTAGAAACCTATTTTCTTTGAGGGGCCTGGAAGGGGAGCTGAAAGAAAGGGTTCCTCTGCTGATGAAAGGTTCTGGGTGGGGGGATGGCCGAGGCCAGGAGAGGAAGCCTGAGAGGAAGGTCAGCCCGAGAGGACGGTCAGCCCGAGAGGAAGGTCAGCCCGAGAGGACGGTCAGCCTGAGAGGAAGGTCAGCCCGAGAGGACGGTCAGCCCGAGAGGAAGGTCAGCCCGAGAGGAAGGGCAGCCCGAGAGGAAGGTCAGCCCGAGAGGACGGTCAGCCCGAGAGGAAGGTCAGCCCGAAAGGACGGTCAGCCCGAGAGGACGGTCAGCCCGAGAGGAAGGTCAGCCCGAGAGGAAGGGCAGCCCGAGAGGAAGGTCAGCCCGAGAGGACGGTCAGCCCGAGAGGAAGGTCAGCCCGAAAGGACGGTCAGCCCGAGAGGACGGTCAGCCCGAGAGGAAGGTCAGCCCGAGAGGAAGGGCAGCCCGAGAGGAAGGTCAGCCCGAGAGGACGGTCAGCCCGAGAGGAAGGTCAGCCCGAGAGGAAGTTCAGCCCGAGAGGACGGTCAGCCCGAGAGGAAGGTCAGCCCGAGAGGAAGGTCAGCCCGAGAGGACGGTCAGCCCGAGAGGAAGGTCAGCCCGAGAGGACGGTCAGCCCGAGAGGAAGGTCAGCCCGAGAGGAAGGTCAGCCCGAGTGGAAGGTCAGCCCGAGAGGACGGTCAGCCCGAGAGGAAGGGCAGCCCGAGAGGAAGGTCAGCCCGAGAGGACGGTCAGCCCGAGAGGAAGGTCAGCCCGAGAGGAAGGTCAGCCCAAGAGGAAGGGCAGCCCGAGTGGAAGGTCAGCCCGAGAGGACGGTCAGCCCGAGAGGAAGGGCAGCCCGAGAGGAAGGTCAGCCCGAGAGGACGGTCAGCCCGAGAGGACGGTCAGCCCGAGAGGAAGGGCAGCCCGAGAGGAAGGGCAGCCCGAGTGGAAGGTCAGCCCGAGAGGAAGGTCAGCCCGAGAGGAAGGGCAGCCCGAGAGGAAGGTCAGCCCGAGAGGACGGTCAGCCCGAGAGGAAGGTCAGCCTGAGAGGCCTCTGAGGACCTTTCTTTCAGGAGAGGAGCTCTCTGCTCCAGTCCTGTGGCTCACTCACCAGGGCAGAGGAAGGTGGGGCTCTCCCAGGCATAGTTGCCAGCGGTGCCATTTTGTGCAGGAGTGCCCCAGTGTAGCAACTTTTGTTCCAGGATGGTTGGTGGCTCTACCTGAGTCCTCCTGCACCTGGAGCTCCAGATGGCCTCCAGCCCCAGCCCACCCAGAGCACTCGGTCAAGCTGCGTGGGACCTCTGAGAGACTGGGCATGTATGTCATGGTGTTTCCACGTCTGGGGATAGCGGGAGGCCATGGCGGCTCCCTGGGGGTGTGCCGAAGAGGTAGTGAGGGCAGGGACCTTGTTGCCTTCAGGGCCCAGAAGGGACTGTGGCCAGAGCCAGCAGGTGGACTTGATCCTGAGGCCGGCCAGGGGGTCTGAAGGGCCTCAAGGCAGAAGCAGCAGCAGAGCTGCCTGCACTTCTGTGTCCTCCTGCCTCTGGTCACTAGAGCCTGGTCTCTCTTCTCAGTTCTCCTCCAGCTTGCCATGTGACCTCAGGACAGGCGACCTTGAACCTGTATCTCTGGCCTTGCTTGAAACGCAGCTGTGACTTTGTATCAGCACTGTCTGAGGGAGGTTTCGCGAAGCACAGAACATGCCTGGGGTGATGCGCTGCGGTGGTCACCACTGTGGCTCAGGTATCTGTCCCTGGGATGCCTGCTCTGGGGCCATGAGGTCCCGTAGGGAGGACCAACTCTTTGTTCTTGGGTGTAGACAGGCATATGAGCTAGAGGTTGAAAACTGGAGACCTCAACCAGGGCTGTTGGTTGAGTGTGTTTCATAACAGGGCTGCTGTTATGAATGTGTTTTGTTTCATTTTAAACAACTTGTGTGTTTTTTTTCTTTTTGTAATTCAGATATAATTCACACACTATAAAACTTTCTATTTTAAAGCATACAAGTTAGTCTTTTTTCTGTGTACTTACAGGATTGTACAACCGTCATCACTAATTTTACAGCATGACAACGCCTTAAAAGAAAAACCCTGTACCTGTTAGCCATCACTCCCTTCTCCCTGTCCCCCACCCCTGGTCACCATGAATCTTTCTGTTTATATGGATTTGCCTATTCTGGGCATTTTATGTAAATGGAATCAGACAATATGTGGCCTTTGTATCTGGCTTCTTTACTTCAGTATAACGCGGTCAATATTTATCCACATTGTACCATGAGTCACTGGTTCATCCTTTTTTATGGCCCAGTAATATACCATTTGGTTGATGTGCCGCATTTTGTGTATCCATTCATTCATGAACATGAAGACTGGTTCTACTTTTTGGCAGTTATGAATAATACTGCTATGAAGATTTGTGTGATGGCCTTTGTGGGTGGGGTTTATCCCAGGGGTGGGATCACTGGGTCATGAAGTGACTTGCTGTTAGCAGCTTAAGGCACGTGAGGTCCACCTCTCGAGTCCTTCCCACTTCCAAGGGCATTACCTGTGCCCATTTGCCCTCTGGCATCTCCTCTCTGGCCTCGACAGGCATCTAAGTGTTCACCCCTTGATTATAGAACAGTGATGGAGGGAAACATAGGGGTTGAAGGAGCCAGAGAAGGCCCCTGACCCAGGGAGGTGGTCCCAGAGGCCTTTCTGGAGGAGATACCACCTGAGTTTCACTCATTCCTGGCAGACATTTACTAGGCAAAAGAAGGGAGGTGTGAACCCCCTACCCTTTCCGCACACTGATGAGCATGCCCTGGGAGGGGGAGGGCTCCAGGGAACAGCTAAGATGGCCTCTGTCCCTCCTTTGGGTGCTTGCCCTCTCTCTCTTTCTGTCCATCTTGGCCTTCTCAGTCATTTCCTCAGGGAGCTGTGAACAGCTTGATGGTCTAGAGAGGAGAAGGATGGGGCTATGCAGGAGTGAGCTAGCCAGTGTCTCAAGCTCCTGCAGACATAACCTGAGGTGTGTGGACAGAGGGTGGGGGGCCTTGGCCCTTCTTTAGCTGGGGGTAGAGTCCAAGGACCTAGAGCAGAGGTGACCGAGCCAGGACACCCTGTATCCCAAAATGGCGCCTGAGTTCCCCACTGTCGAGGGGAGAGGTACATGGGCCCTACCGGGTGGGCTGGGCTGGTGGCAGAAGCAGGAGAGGGCCAAGGCCCAGAGCTGCACGCACAACCTCCTGCCCTCTGCTCCACAACTGAACAGGGAATCACACCTTGACGTGCACGCAGGCGAAGGAGGGATTTTCTGTGAAACAAAATCTCCTGCGAAATATTCAGGTCACGCTGGGCACCGCTTCCCAGTGCCCTTGTCGCAGCTGCTTGGCTCAGTTCCAGCTTCAGCGGCTGCTGCGTTGGGGAGGCCGCATGGGGCTCTCTAGTTTCTTTTCAACAGGAAGAGGGTCCCATGGTCCACATTCAGCACTGGGCTTAAGATGCTGTGTGTGTGCGCCTGTGTGCACATGTGTTCATGTATGTATGTGTGCTGTCCTGTTTCCAGCCTGTGCACATTCGTTTGTGAACTTGGCCATGCGTGTATGATCTGAGTATGTGTTACATGTGCCCGTGACTGTGACACACGCGGCTGGCACAATGAAGTTCGCACAGCTGTGTGGGCTGCTTCTGACAGGGCCTTTCCGCTGTTCCATTTCTCCAACTCTGGGGGGTGTGCGACTATGAGACCCTCTCAGTGGCTATGAGACGTGAGACGGCACGACAGCAGGGTTTTGGCCTTGCTGACAGCAAGGTTGAGGCCTTGAGTTCTCTTGGGCTCAGAGGCTCAGGGATGCCAGTGGCCATGGCACACTTCTGTCCAGCTTCACCTCTCTTCCCCCTGGCTGTAGTGTTTGACTACCACCAAGCTTTGAGTGCTTAGTGGGGACCAGGGCGTTGGGGAGGGATTCTGCTTCTGAGAGTTTTTTGAGCCTTTGTTGGTGCCACCTGGCCTCAGCTGCCCCACTGATTCCCTCCAGCCCACAGAGCCCCCGCTGTTGCCGTGAGGTCACCATCCCGAAGCTTACTTTTGTACTTCTCCACATTGTGCGAGAGAGTGGGGACTGTGATCATTACCCCCACTTGGCAGTTGGAGAAACTGAGTTCTAGAGCAGCGGAGCCAGGCAGTGAGCCAGGGCTCCCCATCCCAGGCTGGGACCCCTTGTGCCCAGCCCCAGCCCCAGGCCACGGGTGGAGAGGAACCTGCTGAGAGGGAACGAGCTCCCACTTCAGGAACGAGTCCAACACAGGTGCCCCTCCTCCAAAGGGGGCTTTTCTCCCTGTTGTCACTCAGCTTGATCCTGGAGAGAGAGATGGTCTGAAGTCAACTGTCAGGAAAAGACGGAGACGATAATATTGATGTCCATCCTTGGCGTTTCCATATTGTGGCTCTAATTAGCAGTTCTTCCTCGGCTGAGGTAGTCTGGCAGGTGAGAGAGGAGCTCCGGGTTAATAATGTCAACCCATTAGTGTCACATGGACAAGGGAGATGGGCAGGCTCTAGGTGGGGAGAAAGAGAAGCCAGGTGAGAGCTGAGCAGGTCCATGGCCTCCCCTCCTCCACCAGGTACTTGCTTCCCTGAGCACAGCCCACCAAGTGCCCCGTAGCCCATTTGTCCCAAGGGAGTTCACATCCCAGGTGACCCCTTGCTCCTCCCTGTTCTGCCAGGATGACTTGGATTAAATAGTGTCCTCCACCCTTGGGAAAGCCCACAGGCGTGACCCCGAGGCCCTCCACAGCAGGCGGCAGCATAGGACAGCAGCTCCTCAGCCCTCGGCTCTCCAGCTGGGAGGGTGCCCTACTCCCAGCTCTGCCCCGTTCATCTCTGAACACCCCTGTGGGCGTTGGCCTCCACAGGTCACTGCATATGTCCTTGCACCCTATCCTGTGGAAGGGTTGACCCCTGGGAGCCTCCTGGTCTGTCTGTCTCTGGCTTCCCCTCTTTCCTCTCCTCCGGGGAATCCCTGAGTCTGTGTCCCCACCTCCACACCAGCCGCACTGCCTGCCTCTGTGTTCATCGCCCAGATCCCTAGATCCTCCGGTTCCGTGAGTATGGAAAGCCAAGATGCTGTCACCTGGAGAGGCTGAGCACCCAGCCCTTACTGCCAGTGACCTGTTTGCTGCTGGGTCTCAGGCTGCTCTGCATGACTAAGGAAACCAGCAATCGTGGTGGCTCTTGTCTCTGGAGTATTTCTCTGTGACAGCTTCTGTTAAAAGGATTGTATTGTACAAGCATTTGATCCTCAGAACAACACTGAGGTGTCAATACACGTATCCCCATTTTGTAAAGGAGGAAAACTGAGCTGCAGGGAAGTTAATTCAGCTGTCTGCAGTCACAGGGCTGTGATGAGGCGGCTGTGAACCAGGCCACATGGCTCTGCTAGGCTGCCACCCTCTGCTGTCTCCAGCGTTAGCCCATCAGGCTACTTCCTGCACCTGCCTCTCTCCCCATGAGCTCCCAGAGCCAATGGGAGCTGTATTGTCCTGGGTCCCCTCGCCCCTAGCCCAGAGCTGACCCCACAGCAGGGGCTCATATCAGCAAAGAACAGGAGCAGCCACACACTATCTGAGCCCTGCCTCCCGCAGGTGGTCCCCTCCTGTGGCTCTCAGGTGTGTGTGCCTGTTGCCCCCCCCCCCCCCAGCATTCCCACGCTCTGCTGTCAGCCTCCTCACCCCCCCACCCGTGTGCCTGGATGATGGAGTTTGCTGAACGAGGGGGCAGTGTCTGCCTGCAGGGCCCCCTGAGACAGAGAAACAGCCTCTCCTGCCAAGCCACCCCTCCAAGGAAACCTTCGAAGCAGGTGTCTCAGCTGATGCTGGGACTTGGCAAGTATGTTCACACATTCACATCACTTATTCATTCGTTCGTTCATTCATTCATTCATTCGACAAACACTCGTGGGAGCTATGTACGCACTACCAGGCCTTATGAAGAAGCTTCCATGTGCTGAGATGATCAGGTCCTGCCACATCCTGAGGGAGCCCACAGCCTTGAGGGGACAACAGCATAAACAGGCCTGAACAGTGCAGAGAAAAACCCAGAGGAGGCAGGAGGCAACACCAGATTCCTGCATGCAGGCATGTGTGCGTGTGTGCGTGCGTGCGTGCGTGTGTGCAGCAGGTAGGGCAGGGAGGTGGCGCAGAGGAGGAGTGTGAACGTTCAATAAGGAAAAGGAGGTGTTTCAGGCTGACAAGGGAGGGCAGGGCACCGCATGCAGAGGGACCCACCTGTGCAAAGACTCTGAGTCTGAGAGAGCAGGTCAGAGTCAGGAAGAGGCTGATACCCAGGTGGGTAGGCCCAGGTCTAGAGACTGGTAGGGATTGTTGTGGGAACTTATAAGAAGAAAGGTACCCTGCAGAGGCTGGGGACCACAGGTGGGGCCTGTTAGAACAATCCCTAAAGGTCAGGGTTTCTACAAATGGCCACACTGAAGGGCACTTGGCAGGAAGGCTCACACTCTCTTTCCAGGCCCAGTGTAGGGTGAGATGTGGTTAGGTCACTCTCTGAGGAGAGGGGTGGTCCTCAGCATGGGGACTGAGCCAGCTGTGAGGACAAAGATACCCTGGCCATACCGGCTCCTTGGGCTTAGGGACCAGATGCCCTGGGCACCGCTGGCCAGGAAGGCACCTGTGACCATGGCTGCGTCCACCAGTGCCATGCCTTTCAGCCTTCAGAGCTCCCAGCCTTTGCAGCAACCACTCTAGTGGTTGCAGAAGGGAGACTGAGGCTGGACAGCAGCAGGCCCTGTCCAGGGTCACACGCAAGATTGGGTTCCCCTCACTCTTCAGCGGGATGTGGGGGTCCCCCACCAGGGCAAGACCCTCAACTCTCAGGGTGGCTCAGGGACCACCCAGCAGAAAAGGAGGGGTGCAGGAACCACCAGAAGCAAACGTCAGACAAGGGACCTGGAACGCTGGCAGAGGAAGAGGCTTCCCTCTGGGGTTGTAGTGTGGAAGGTTTCTCAGGATTTGGTTAGAGCACTTAGTTGCTGGTCTCTGCATGAAACTTTACCTGCCTCTGAGGCCCAAAGCAGACCGTGAGGGAAGGAGCCAGGCACTACCCACCACAGGCCACTTCCCGTGTGCACAAACACACACTTCCTATGTGTACAGGCATGTACACGCACATGCCCACCTGTGTATATAAGATTATGCTCATGTGTGCTGAAGGCCACTTCTGTTCACACTTACAGGTCTGTGTGTGTATGTGTGTCCCGCTGTTTGTCCCTGGCTCTGAAGGAGCATGTCCTGGAGTACAGCTCTGCCTCCAGCCCCACAGGACACAGCCTCTTTCTCCCACCTGAGCCATAAAGCTCCCAAACATGCCTCTGCCCAGCCTGGGCCAGGTCATGGCCTGCCCCTCACAGACCCTCCCCTGAGTCCTGAGGTCTGGCCTCCTACAGATGGAGACTGTGGGTAGAGGAGGGCAGCAGAAGGACAGCTCAGTCCAAGAGGTTCCATGCAGCTCTTTTTTGGTGCCCGTGCTCCCTACCCATCCCTAAATGCTGCCATGGGGTGCTGAGGGGTAGGTACACTCCCTGGGCACCCTTCCTCTGCTGCCTCCATTATGGGGAGCACAAGCCAGTCTGTGCCTCCTGGGAAAGCACCAGGGGTCTTGGGGACACTGCCCAGAAAGGAGAGATCAGGACAGCAGAGAGTAGGCCTGCGGCTCCAGCTCCTGGCAGTTGGGTCAGGCCGAGGGTTCATCTTGCTGTCAAGCGTGTATTGCAGCCATTAGTGACAGCAGCAAGGGATTTGGGAGGATTCCTCTCATTTCAGCAGGCCTCCTCCCCACCAGGGCTGGGATGCGCGCACACACACACATGCACACAGCGTTCCTGTGCGGCTGAGAGAGAGGGAGAGAAATCTGGGTCAGTCTCCCCAGGAGGGCTCTGTGGCATCTCCCCACCTACCCAAGCAGATGCTCACTCAGCATTGCAAACTCAGGCTGCAGTCTGAAGGCGAAGGCCAGCCTCAGCTCTGCCCCCGTCTGCCAAAGGTGCCCTGCCTCAGTGGGACCTGGTCCCTCCCTGGGCCTCCTTGTCTAGGTGACCTCATGCCAGGCTGGTCCCCAGGAACCATGGGTCATTTTGCCATACTCTGCTGACTACAAGGACAGTGGCAGAAGCTCACCCCCCTTCCCCCCACTGGACCCTCCAACTTCAGCCCCTGGGGTTTGGGGGGAGGGACGGAGTGGTTCGGGGCACTGGGCATGTTCTAACAACCCCGTGCATAGGATGCAGACACAGAGGACAGAGCCCTGGTGGTAGAATTGTGGCACATGGCAGGGCTGGGGGCTGGGGGCTGGGGAGAAGGCCTCAGGGATGGAAAGAGTCTCTGAGTGGGGGAAGACAAAGAAGAAGCTCGAGATACGACTCCCATCTCAGGATGGAGCTCACAGTGGGCCCTGGCTAAGTTAAGCTGATGCCAGAGGTGGGACCGAAATCCAGGGTGGGAGCCATTCACCCCCTGGGAGCTCAGGGAGACAGTCATTGGCCTGGGTGGCAGATGGAGACAGTGGGGTTCCCTGTTTAGCTGGAAAAAACAGGGGAATCACCATGGTTCTTAACTCATTTAGAGATGCTAGAAGCTTCCCCAACCTCTACCCAAGGAGACACCACAGCCACTTTCTTGTACTGCCCTCAGCACATGGTGCTCAGATGGCCCAATAGCTCTCTCTTCCTTCCATCAGGGCATGGCTGGGGTCCTCACTTCCTGTCTAGGAATGTCTGTTGAGTGAAAGGGTAGAAAATTGATGTGATTTAAGCCAGACACAAAGAGGGACTCCCTGATGCCTCTGGGCAGCCTTAGCCTCAGGACTGTGTGCACGGAAATGAGACAGTTTCCAAAGGGTAAAAGTGACCCCAGGCACCCCCAGCCTCCCCCAGAGGCCAGGTCCTTCCCACCTGGGGCCTGCAGGAGGTTCAACCTGATCTGGAGCCTTGAGGCCAGAGCCCCACTGTGATGCACAGGGAGCATGTGTTTGTGTGGGGCTGGCTGCTGCTGTATTGCTGTCACTGTGTGTATGTGTGTGTTTCTATATACCTGTGTTACTTAGGAGGGGCTACAGGGAGTTTTTTGCAACGGAGAGTGGGGCTGGGCCAGCCACTCACAGAACAGACTCTGCTGGGCATTCAGGGACACACTGGGGAGGAAGCTGGCTCCTGAGGCCTGGCTATGACGGGGTGGAGGCGGATTGGGGAAGGCCCTAGAGACAGGGTGGATAGTGGTGAGGTTTGAGACGTAGAAGTGAGGCAGGGTCATGGTCGCCTCAGGTGGGCCCCAGAACTGAGCTGGTTCTCTCCTTCAGACAGGGTTCCTGCGACATGATCAGATCCTGGACAGCCAATCTCCTCTTTGAGAACCTCAAGGTTGGTCCCCAGCGAGCCCTGCCCTCTCCATCCTAACCACACCTGGTACATCCTTCCTTCATTCCCTGCAGCCCCATACCTGGAACTCTGAGGCAGGAGCTGGGGCAGCTGGGGCTCTGGCTGGGAGGGGAGCTGCCAGCATGGCCTCCCCTCCCTGTGCTGACCCAACTGTCTCACAGGCCCCAGGGGTTAGGTCAGGTGGGCACACGCATGCTCACACTGTGCCTCCTCTCTGATCAACAGGTGTGACTCAGTCTGAAGCTATTATCAGCTGTTAAACTGGAGGTAGCTCTTGTGCAGCCCCCCTCTTCTCTGTCCACCATCCAGAAGCCCATGCAGGACCCTGGGGTGCACAGAAAGCTGGTCAGGGCACCCTGTGGGCAGTGTCCAAGGCAGGGGTGGACCATGAAGACTTGGGCAGGATCTGCTATGGCCTCTCCCCACAAAGGCCCACTGGCACAAAGGGCCAGACATGAACACTAGGGCCCAGGGAACCAGAGGGCTGGCCTGTGCTGTCAGGGAGGGCCCCAGCTTGCTCAGCCTTCTCTGGGAAGGGCAGGACAAAAGAAAGGGAACAGGGGATGGGGAGGGGCACAAAGAAAACTAGATAGAAGGTGACAGAGGACAATCTGACTTTGGGTGATGGGTATGCAACATAATTGAACGACAAGATAACCTGGACATGTTATCTTTGAATATATGTATCCTGATTTATTGATGTCGCCCCATTAAAAAAATAAAATTATTAAAAAAAAAAAAAGAAAGAAGTATCACAGAATCCCCCCAAAAAAAGAAAGGGAACAGAGTGTGAGGAGGTCAGTGGGCCAAGCAGTGTGGGATCTCGGGTGGTGTGAGAATGTGACCAACTGGTCACCCAGCAAACAGTGTTGAAGCTCCTGGGCCAGAGAAGGGCTTGTTTTGGCCCTGCTATCAGACATGGTGGCTCAGGGGGAAGGGACTGTGTCTCATTTGGAGTCTCATGTGGTCTGGCAGGATAGACACTGTTATCCTCATTTCACAGGTACACAGAGGCCCAATAGAAGGCTTTCCAAGGCATAAGGATAGAGAGGGACAGTGCCAGTTCACAGGGGACATGGACCTGGTCCTGGTGACGGGAGTGGTCTCCCACAACTGAACACTCAGCAAGGATGCTTTGCTCACGACCTGGAAGCAAAGCCAGGACCAGTCCCTGTGTGAGAGCGCAGACTGTCCTCAGGACTCCAGGCTTCCCTGCTTGTTCCCTGTGCCCGCCAAGAATTCTTTCTGCAAGTTTAACCACTGTCCCTCATGCTTTAACTTTGCCCACCATTCCTATGGGATCTTGTCAATTCACACACCCCATTTTTCTGCTTTCTTGGTTCTGGGTTAGTCTGGTGGCTTGGGCACTGGCCCCTGCTATATGGCCAGCCCCTAAGGTCACAGCAGACCCACCCAAGCCTTCCTGCCCAGGCGTGTCTGAAAATCTGCCCATCTTTGCCCAGTATTGCCATCTGAAGGCACTCTTTGCCCATAACCACCCCCAAGCTTGTCCCTACATCTACAGTCTCTCCCTGCAGTGCCCAGCATGGTGATGAGTGGGCAGCCAGGCTCAGGGGCAGCTCGGACCCCTTCTTCTCCCTTCTGCCCATCTTGGGAAAAGGTCTGTATTCAGGGTGGTGTCTCAACCCTGCCTTGACAGGTTTCCCTGCTCCCAAACGGCAGATCCAGTTTTGGTGAGAACTAGGGCAGACTCTCAAGTCCTTGAAGGCTTTTCATACCTCACTCTCCACCTTCTCCACTTTGGCCAGGAAGACCTGGGAAACCTGGTGCTCAGAGGCCAAGGCCTTGCCTATCATGCCCTACATACAACAAGGTCCAAATTTACGTTCCTCTCAGGAAAAGCTGATCTTAGATCAGGAGGATCAGGAAAGATTATTTTTAAACTAATACTAAAGTATGAATGATTGGTAGCAATTTATCCTGACTATGGTATTTGGGTTTGAACAGAGGGGCATTATAGCAACAGTATTAATAATAATAATAATAATAATAATAATAATAATAATTGCTGTCTCAGTTTGTACTGTGTGTCAGACGCTGTTGTTAACACGGTACTTAAGTCGTTTAATTAATACACTACGCCAATGAGTCTAATGGGTAGGGTGGTAAGGGAGAGATGTTGAGAAGTGAGAGGAGAGGCAGGAGCAGGAGAAAAACCTCTCTCCTTCCTCTCAGCCTCCACCCCAGCTCTCCCCTGGTATGAAGAAGCGAGCCACGTTGTTTGCAGTGGTGCCACATCCGCCATGTCCGGTGTTTCCGTGAAGTCACCTGGGGAGAGCAAGGGAGGCTCTGCTTGTCCCTGGGAACTCCAGTTCTCCCCAGACACCGGAAGAGTGCTGCTCCAGGCTTGGCAGCCCCCCGCCCCCAGGATCTCAGAACACCCCTTAGAAAGCCCGTTGGTATGGGGGTGGGGGGAGATCATCACACAGGACCTCTAAGGAGTCCAAGCCATTGTCCTTCATGGTTTCTGAACCTGTCCAGGTCTCCTGTGGCCGAGCAGCTACCCAGTGCTCTGGTACCCCTGACTTCTCTGGGCCAGAGCCTGTCTGTGGTTTGATGTAACGTGAGTCTCGTATGAATGCTGTGGGCTGAGCAGAGCTCAGATGAGGGTCACTGTCCTGCAGGCAGGGTAGTCGGGGCTCAGAGAAGAGCAGGAACCCTGCGAACCCTCCTTCCTAGAAGGGTGACCTGATGAACTCCTGAAGTGAGGGTGCGGAAAAGCTGTACTTTCTTTTTTTTTTTTTTTTTTTTTTTTTTATTTATTTATTTTTTTTTTACAGAGACAGAGATAGACAGGGACAGACAGGAACGGAGAGAGATGAGAAGCATCAATTATCAGTTTCTCGTTGCGCGTTGCGACTTCTTAGTTGTTCATTGATTGCTTTCTCACATGTGCCTTGACTGTGGGCCTTCAGCAGACCAAGTAACCCCTGCTGGAGCCAGTGACCTTGGGTTCAAGCTGGTGAGCTCTTTGCTCAAGCCAGATGAGCCCGCGCTCAAGCTGGTGACCTCGGGGTCTCGAACCTGGGTCCTTCCGCATCCCAGTCCGACGCTCTATCCACTGCGCCACCACCTGGTCAGGCAAAGCTGTACTTTCTGACGGGCTCTCACCGCTGCAAGCAGACAAATGTGAGAGTGTGGTAGCATTCCTCCCAGCAGTCTCCTTGTTGGCCCGGAAGCCCCTGTCTGAGGAGGCTATACAGCTGCTCCTAGGTGCCCCCCCGCCCCCGTGCCTCTCCTGACCTGTCAACTTTCAAGGTCAGACTGCCTTTCAAGGTCAGATTTCCATTATCAGTCTCTCAGCCTCCACATCCCACAACCTTGTTTCATCCAGTCTGCTCCAGTGAAGACCACTCGGTGATGATCCCTCGGCCATCCCTTCTGGGAAGGGAGCTGGTGAATCCTATTTCTCCCCCCCCCTCTACCCCCATCAGGGCCCCAGGGACTTTGACTCAGAAGCAGCATGGTTCTGAACTGACCTCAACCACAACCTCTACGTGGTCTCAAGCAAACCACTTCCCTTCTCTGAACCTCCAAGTCCACACCTGGGATGTGGATCTAATCAGAGGGCCTTGAGGATCCCATGTGACAAAACGTGGGAGGGGACAGGGTGGCCATTGTGATGAGGGCTCCTACAGGACATAGGCTTTTCGGGGTCCTCAGGGTGGCGAGCCCAGGATAGGACATGCTTGTATCTGCCCTTCTTAGCAAGTCAAGAAAGACTTCTCAGAGGAGGTGGCATTTATGCTGGACCCTGCATGATGACTAGACTCCACATTTGGGGGTGAGAGGACAGTGGTGGATGGTGCTCTGGGAATGGCAAGAAGGGACCCTGCATGGGGGCATGACAAGCTGGGGGCCTTAGGGTTTCTTACTTAGAAATCTTTTAGAAATCTTTTTATTGAATTTATCGGGGTGACACTTATTAATAGAATTATACAGGTCAGCCTGACCAGGCGGTGGCAAAGTGGATAGAGCGTCGGACTGGGATGTGAAGGACCCAGGTTCGAGACCCCGAGGTCGCCAGCTTGAGTGCGGGCTCATCTGGTTTGAGCAAAAGGTCACCAGCTTGGACCCAAGGTCGCTGGCTCGAGCACGGGGTTACTCGGTCTGCAGAAGGTCCACAGTCAAGGCACATATGAGAAAGCAATCAATGAACAACTAAGGTTTCACAACAAAAAACTAATGATTGATGCTTCTCATCTCTCTCCATTCCCATCTGTCTGTCCCTCTCTCTCTGTCTCTGTTAAAAAAAAAAAAAAAAAATTATACAGGTCAGGTATACAACTCTATGATACATCATTTGTACATTGCATTGTGTGTTGACCACTCCAACCAAGTCAAGTCTCTTTCCCTCCCCCACCCCCCCACCCCTCTTCCCTCCTGCAATCCCCACTGCTGTCTGTCTATAAGTATTTCTTTTTTCCTTTGCTTAATCCCTTTGCCTTTTTCACCCTTACTGACAAATCTGACCACACTAAACCCCTGCATATACCCTTCAGTGGCTTCTTGATGCCCTTGGGCTCAAGTGCCCACTCCCTGGGGAAGCTTCAGAGGCCTGGCAAGATCTAGTCCTTGCCACGTTCTCCAGGCCCCAGCCACCTTCTTCAGGGCCCCAGCCTACAGCCTTGATGAAATTTCTAAGTTCTTTACAGGCTGAAACCTTTGCACTCCTTAATTTGACTCTGTTACCAAATAACATCCCCTCTCCTTTAGGGCCCACCAGCCCTGTGTGATGTGCCTCACCTCCCCCGGAGCCCACCCCTCTCTCTCATGGTCCCAGACTTGCACTGAGTCTTCATGTTTGGGACTCAGCAAAAATGTACCCAACGTAATGACCAAAGCATTTCCCGGGCGCAGAACCTTGAGCGTGGAAACTGGGACCATCCCAGACATATCAGGCTGATAGGTCAGTATGCTTACCCTCAGCCCCTGCCACAAGGCTCACCTGTTTTCTTGTCCCTACCACTTCCTGTGGGAAGACCAGCTTGTTCACGTGTTTTCCTGGCTGGCTGGCTGTCCCCTCCACCACCCTCCAGCTGCTAGACAGCAGGGCATGTTACATTTGGTCAGCTCTGAGTCCCATGTGCCCAGTGCTGAGCAGGTGAATGAGGGCCAGGGACTCAGACCTGGGCAAGCCTCTCACTTCCAACCTCAGTTTCCCCCCTATACCAGGAGGTGGGCTGTGGGTCCAGGGAGGGCTTGACCAGCCCTAGCACCTCAAATGCAGCAAGTCAGAGAGGAGGGGCAGTGCCCCAGCTCAGTGAGGTGGCCTGGAAGCAGGACAGGGGCCGCACGGCTGGGGGAGAGCAGGCCTCGCCTTCCCAGACACAGCACCATCACCTGACATTCCAGGCCCAGACCCAGGGTGGGGTATCTAGAGCGACAGTGCTGACTACCAAGCCCACACCCCTCCCACCCCTGGGAAACAGATGGCCCAAGCTTGGGCGGGCGGTGGAGAAGGGGACTGGCATTTGTATATGTGTGTGGTTTTTAAAAAATCTGACACATTTTTGTCACGTCTTGGTGCATCAGAACAGTAAAGGAGGCGGGAGTGTGAAAAATGTTTTAACTTGCAACTTTGTAACAGTTCCAGTTTCTCTGGGCCTCCTCCCCCTCCCCCAAGCTTCTGAGGAGGAACCTCAAAGCCCATCTGTTCCTGAATTCCTATTCCCTGCCCCTCACATCCACCCATCCATCCATCCATCCATCCATCCATCCATCCATCCACCCATCCATCCACCCATTCATCTACCATCCATCCACCGTCCATCATCCATCCATCCATCCATCCACCCACCATCCACCATCCATCCATCCATCCATCCATCCATCCATCCATCCATCTATCCATCCATCCATCCACCATCCATCCATCCATCCATCCATCCACCATCCATCCATCCATCCATCCACCATCCATCCATGCATCCACCATCATCCACCATCCATATACCATCCATCCATCCATCCATCCATCCATCCATCCATCCATCCATCCACCCACCATCCACCATCCATCCATCCATCCATCCATCCATCCATCCATCCATCTATCCATCCATCTATCCATCCATCCATCCACCATCCATCCACCATCCATCCATCCACCATCATCCACCATCCATATATCATCCATCCATCCATCCATCCATCCATCCATCCACCATCCATCCATCCATCCACCATCCATCCATCCATCCATCCATCCATCATCCATCCATCCACCACCCATCCATCTATCTACCATCCATCCATCCACCCATCCATTCATTCTTCCTTCCTTCCACTCAACTGAGGGGAGAAAATCAGAGGAAGCAGCTAAAGGCTCTAAGAGACCCTGGACCTGTTTCTGGGGCTAACTTGAACCCAGACTTGCTTGTGATCTTGTGCAGTTTCCAACCCTCTCTGGGCCCCAACTATCTGCTCCCAAGGGGTCAGGTCCATCCCTTTGGAGTTCCCTGACTCTGACACTCACAGAAATGTCTGGGGAAAGGGATTAGAAGTGGGAAGAGTCCAGGAGGGATCAAACAGGCAGGGAGAGTGGCCCCATGGTGGCAGAGGAAGCCAGACTAAGTAGGTCCCAACCTTCATTCTCCTCAGGTTTGGGGCTTGGGTTAACCCTCCCCACAACCCCCGCTCAGTTCCCACTCCACCTAGCCCATCCTGGGTAGTTCTTTGAACGTAACCTGGGGCTAGCTGAGGTCTGGGGCAGCTGCACCAGGGTCAGGTGGGGTGATAAGGAGCCAGGCTGGATTGGGCATGTAGACGGCCCTCCACTGCCCTGCAGAGCCCTGGGAGAGCCAACAGGGTAGGCGCCAGGCCCTGGAAAATATGCTTCTCAGCCACCAGCCCTGCTGTCCCTAGGCTTGCCTGGCATTGGCTTCTGTTTCATTAGACTTAGAAATGCCAACTGGCCT
This sequence comes from Saccopteryx leptura, assembly GCF_036850995.1. Lineage (NCBI taxonomy): Eukaryota > Metazoa > Chordata > Mammalia > Chiroptera > Emballonuridae > Saccopteryx > Saccopteryx leptura. The sequence continues at coordinate 129,629,490 of NC_089508.1, forward strand.
GGAAAACCAGGAGCCCACATAGTAGGCAGGTAGGAGCTGCCCTAGGCATGGGAATGACTAGGGGCACGAAGGGGCAGTGTGCTGGGTGGCTCAGCCACAACAAGGGCCCAGGCCTTTCTCCCTCATTACACAGCTCAGAGACCAGGACTGCTGGGCACCAGAGCTGTGGTCTGGGGTGGAGTGGGGGCAAGTAGTCAGTGCCCTGCTGCCAGGGGCAAAGAAGCCAGCCCCAGCGCCATTCTCCGTCCAGCATCCCTCCACACTGGGCAGAACTCACAATGTTCAGGCCATGGAAGTGGGGAAAGGCAAAAGCAGAGGGAAGGAGGAGCCAGCAGAAGGAGTCCCCATCCCCCATGTGACCAGCTCACCCTGTTCTGCTTTCAGGAGCAAAAATAATTCCAAAACGGTACCAGGTCACTGCTGACTACAAGACATTTCCTGCTTAGGGCTGAGGCAGCTCCTGAGATCCCTGCACCCTGGGTAGGGCTTAGGGCAGCCGGAGCTCACCGTCCCCCAAGAATCCCTGCAGGAGGTAGTCTCTCATTCACTCAGCAGGGTGAGCTCTGGCCAGAGCAGCCAAATAAACCGACATCACCCGTTGCAGCCGGGGGCTGGGACCCAGGACGCAGCTAAGTCAGTGCAGCACGAATCTCACCACCATATGGGTGCAGGGTGGCTGTTGCGGGGGGAGCTGGGGTTGCCATGAGAACCTGAAGGCTGGCATTTCCTCTTTTGGGGAGGCTGAACCGTACTTCACAGGCGGTGTAAGCTTCTGAATTCCATTTTTCTCTTTTTTTAGGAAAGGAAAATGGGCAGAGGGAGGGGGTGGAAAAAGGCATGGAGGGAGAGGGACTGAGACAGGGACTGCGGGAGCTATCTAGGCCTGTCGTGTGTTGCTCAGGCCCCTGTGTTCCCCAGAGTTCAGCCTAGGGCCCGAGTGGGGCCTAGTGTCCCCACTGACTCCACAGCCGGGCCTTGGGTAAGCTTTTTCTTTAAAACATGCAACCTTGCACCCCCGTCTGAGCCTTCAAGCCAATTTTTTGGTCCCTTTCTGGGTTTCTTATCTTCGTCCATGTCCCGATTGTCCACCCTATGGGCAGCAACACAGGGACAGGGAGAGCAGAAGATGTGGGCCCTGCTCTTAGTAGGGTCTCCATCGGGAGTGGACGTCCATTCTTACCTGAGTGCCTCACATAGTTTGTCAGCAGCTTGGCAGAGGACTTCTGTGTGACCAGCTGACATGGAGGGCCGCCCTGAGGGGAAGAGGAACTGAGCAGGGGTGGGCGGTGGAAGGTGAACTTAGGGCGCTGTGGGGAGCTGCGAGGAGAGGGTCATCTGACGAAGGCTTGGGAGTGAACACGCTGAGAATACAGGCTGTGTGGGCAGATGGGCCTGGTGTGAATCCAGGTAGCTCCATCACTGGTAAATGAATGTCCTCAAACCCAGGTTTCCTCGTGCTCCTCATGTTGAAGGCACCTCCCTTGCAGGTTTCGTGGGTTGTACACACAGTGGGGAGGGACCAGAGCAGCTGCCACTGGTGTGATTTTCAGAACATGGTCCCTGGCCTTAGCCAGGAACATTGGGATGAGTTTAACTGATCCTGAGCCAGGGCCTGAGCAAAGGTGTGGTGGGGCCCAGCACAGCCATGCTCTGCTGAGTGGCATTGTTGAGAGGAGCTGTTCTGACAGGGAGAGTGAGGGAGTGAGGTGGCAGGAAGCAGATGGTGGTGACAGCTAGAGAGCTGGGGCAGGGGCAAAGCCAAGCCTGGCCCCTCCAGGCTCTGGGCAGCTCTGAAGCAGAGCCTCCACTGGCTCTCCAACTCCCTCCCCCCCCCAGCCCTACAGCCTCACCTGTCATGGCTGAGGCAGCCTTCTTAGAAAACCCTCTCCAGACCCTTAGGAAACAGGATCACTAAGCAAGGCGACCAGCAGTGTGATTCCAGCTTTGCCAGTGCTCCTGACTGTGGTCCTGGGGAAGCCCTGCTGTTCCCAGCCTGCACGTTGGGTTCAGATGGCTGTCCTGCCCCCTTGGGGGCTGAGCGGGGCCCTGGGAGACACTGGAGCAAGCTTCCTTAGCCTGCATCTAGAGAAAACAGGGGAGGGAAGCCCCATGGAGCAGGGGGGAGGGCAGGGGTGGAGAGTGGGAATGTTGTGTCCACTATCACAAAGCCCATGTATCAGCCTCTTTGGCGCCAAGATCTTCCTGTCCCATCTCACTCTTGCACTAACAGCGAAGTAGTGTCATTACCACCTGACACCTGAGAAGACTAAGGCTTCGAGGAGAGTCATTTGCCCAAGGTCATCTGTCTGGAGGAACCGAGGCAGGACTAGAGCACAGGTCTGCCTCACTCTGAACCCTGTGTGGTGACCCCTCCAAGCCTGTCTCCTCTGACTCCCTCCAGCCCCCAGAGACAAAACACCCAGCCCAGCCTCTGCAGTGGGCCGTTGTGGGCTCAGGGCGAGGGTATGTGGCAGGGACAGTGCTCAGCAAAGAGTATAGAGCAGGGAGAAAGACGCTGGCCTTCCCCAGACAGCCCAGAGACACAGGGCCTCAGCTTAGGAAGCAGGTGGAATGAGACTGACTCTGAAAGTTGCTATCTCATCTCCTCAGCCTGAACGCCCTCGGCCTCTGTTTCCACATTCAGAAAACGGGGAACGGAGTGACCCTGTGTCGCCATGTCACTCAGCCTAGATAGGTTTTGCTGCAGTAACACAAAACCTTAAACATCTTGGAGATTTAAAACAGCTCGGGGGCACATCTGGCCTTGATTGCAAAGGGGAGTAGGGACTATTCCTCATTGTTACGCAGGAACCCTCCCTCCCCCCACTGAAGGAGGCCACCCTCCCCATACATGCACCCACGATACTGTAGCACAGGGAAGTGGTATGACCAAGGCTCACTGGCTCGTAAGGTGCCCTCTTGTAAGGGACACAGGTAACCACCACTAACAATGCATTCATTGGCCAAAGTATACGGTCTACCGGTCTACCGGAAAGTTCTGTCCGTTTCTATCACAACAAGTTTCGACACGTAAGCACATGTTTATTTGGCACATGTGTGCCTCTCTATTTTTATCACTTAATGTATACATACTGACGTAGCAAATTAACTAAAACAAAGTTGATTCACGTTAGTCTTATGTGTGAAGCCATAGTGTACCCATGGCTACTAATAAAGTTCATTTACGCCACTGTAATTTTTACAAATTTCAACAAGGAAGAAATGCTACAGAAGCATGTCTGTCGTATCCACCATATTCCCCGGACTTAGCACCCTCCGACTATCACTTGTTTTTGTCCTTACAAAATTTTTTGAAGGAAAAAAAATTCAAAAATGAAGAAGATATCAAACAAGCACTGGTTCAGTTTTTTGCAACAAAAGATAAAACATTTTTCAAAAATGGGATATACAAATTGCCCTCACGCTGGCAAGAAATCATTAATAATAATGGCAATTATATTATTTAATAAAGCTTATTGACGGTAAGAAAAATTTGTATTTTGTTTTAATTCCTAATGGCAATTATATTATTTAATAAAGCTTATTGACGGTAAGAAAAATTTGTATTTTGTTTTAATTCCAAAAACAGACAGAACTTTCCGGTAGACTGTATACATCACTCAGCCATGCCGATGTTGGAGGAAAGTCAGGGCAGTGCATTTCCTCACCCTGTGCCTGAAAGGAAGAAACCCAGGACCAGGCCAAACACATACAGCAAGCACACTGTGCACTGGAAGGAAGGAGGCCCTGTACACAGAGGACGCCGAGTCAGTGCTCTCTCTTCCCCTGACCCCAGGAGCTCCAATCCCCCTCTCTTGCAGTCTCCCTCAGTAGGCCATTGGGGTGGATGGACACTCCCTACCTTGAAGATGAAGACCTTTGCCTCCAGGACAGAGAGAGGTGGTGTCTTCCCCAGGGGCCCACTGCATGGTGGCAGCAGAGCCAGGACAAGCTGACCAACGTCCTCCTTCCCGCTGAGCACTGCCCAACCCCCTCTCCACCCAGTGCCCCATTTAACAAATGGAAAAAAAAAGGCAGCAGAGACCAATAGAACCTTCATTTTACAAAGGGCTTCATAAGACCCAGATCAAATGCCATCTCCTGCAGTTGACCAGGAAATTTAGTTCCGTCCCACAGACATTGCATTGGGCACCATGAGGGCACAGGGGTGTCTGGGGGGCCCACCAGCCTGGGGACCTACCTCTTGGCACCTTCCTTCCTCCCTCAGGGCGATGCCATGCTCCCTGCTGGGGCACACGGATCTGCCCAAGACTCACAGGGGACAGGGCCACAGGCAGGAAGAGCACCATGGGTGTGAGTTCATAGCCACATAGACAATGTGACCTTGGGTGAGTCCCTTTCCCTCTTTGACCCTCAGTCTCACCCAATTAAGGGATTGTCCTAGATTCCCATCCCCATCTCTGACATCAGCATTCTGGGAGTTTCTTTGACAGCCAACATTTTCCCCTCCCTAAAATGACGTGGCTACAGTGGGAGAGAGAACCTTATCCCCTTATCCCTCCAACCTGTTCCTCACTGCACTCACCAGCCTGGCCAGACCCTGCCCTTCCACGATGTAGCTTACAGTCCAAGGAGGAGACAGACAGGTAAGCAGCAAAGACCCTAGGTGTAACAGGGGCACACTCCCCTTCAAGAAGGCTCTTTGGTTACCAGCCATGGCACAAACCAGGCTGTAGGTTGAGCCTAATTTCCCATACCCCTGCCCCCAGTCCTGCCATTGATTACTCCTGCACTAGAGAAATCTAGGAGGACTCCCTGGTGAAGGAGAAATTTGGAGCTGGACCCTGAACCACTCACTTAGCCAGGCAAGGAAGGGGAGCAGTTTCCAGGCTGAGAATAGCAGGAGGCATGGCTTGGAAGTGGTGTGCCTCTGGGAGAGGGAGTGAGCGACAGATGTCACCTGGAGGATACACATATTGATGAGGGGAAGCATGATTTCCGTGTTCTAGCAAATCTCTCTCTTCCTCCCTCCCTCTCTCTCCCCAGCTGCAGCCACAGGCAAGAGATGTTAGGGTTTTTCAGGAAGACAGAAGAGCTATCAGCCAAAATGTTACAGTGCAGAGAAGGGATGTGGCTTCTGAGTCCCCTAGGACTGTGGGAAGGGACCCCTTGTACCCAGTAAATTGAAAACAGCGAGGATGTAGTGACTCTGTACTGTTAACAGGTCACTTTGGGTCTGTCATCTCACTCGACCCTCACTCGGCCCTGGAAGTGTGCTCTGGCCCACTGCTTCCCCAGGTCACAGAGAAGGCACAAGAACCACCAAAGCTGGCGGGTCCGTGACGTGTGCTCATGCCATTCGACTCCATGGTGTATCCGTGCTTACTTCTCAGGAGTCACGGGGGCTTCACTGTGGGACATCTCCCTGGTGTGTAGACAGAGCAGGGTTCTGGCATGGATGGGCAATGGGTCCTGGGTCTCCCGCTCTGTGGCTTTCCTGGACTTCTCAAGTTTGAGAGGTCTGCCAAGGCCACACTTGCTGAGCCTTCTTTCAACCCACAGTTCCTGAGGGCCAGGCCAATCTCAGAGACCCTAGTTCCCCGTGACCACCCCCCCATGCCCCAAATAACTGCAGAGCCTCTGTCCCTTGAAAACAAGACCATGTCAAAAAGAGGTACCAGTTTGCTGAGTAAAGCTGTTTGGAAAAGTGTGACTTCCAATGCTTGAACTGTGAGGCTCACTTAATTGTTTGTGAAGTCTGAGCACAACTTGAAGTCTAAAAAACCTGCTTTCTTGGTAAAAATGGATGGTTATCAATCACTACTTTATACAAATTTGAGCTTTAATCATTGGCCTTAAGAAGGAGCTATTCCCACCAACAGTGCACGAGGGTTTCCTTTTCTCCACGCTCCTGCACCGTTGGTGGGAATGCAGACTGGTGTGGCCACTGTGGAAAACAGTATGGAGATTTCTCAAAAAATTAAAAATAGAACTGCCTTATGACCCAGTGATTCCACTTCTGGGAATGTATCTGAAGAAACCCAAACACTAACTGGAAAGAAGATATGCACCCCTATGTTTATTGCAGCATTGTTCACAATAGCAAAGATCTGCAAACAGCCCAAGTGTCCGTCAGTGGACGAGTGGATAAAAAAGCTGTGGTTCATTTACACAATGGAATACTACTCAGCCATAAAAAAGAAGGAAATCTCGGTTGGCTCAGTGGTAGAGCGTCCGCCTGGCATGCAGGGGTCCTGGGTTCGATTCCCGGCCAGGGCACACAGGAGAAGCGCCCATCTGCTTCTCCACCCCTCTCCCTCTCCTTCCTCTCTGTCTCTCTCTTCCCCTCCCGCAGCGAGGCTCCATTGGAGCAAAGATGGCCCAGGCGCTGGGGATGGCTCCTTGGCCTCTGCCCCAGGCGCTAGAGTGGCTCTGGTCGTGACAGAGTGACGCCCCGGAGGGGCAGAGCATCGCCCTCTGGTGGGCGTGCTGGGTGGATCCCGGTCGGGCGTATGCGGGAGTCTGTCTGACTGTCTCTCCCCGTTTCCAGCTTCGGAAAAATACAAAAAAAATAAAAAATAAAAAAAAAAATAAGAAGGAAATCTGACCCTTAGTAACAGCGTAGAAAGACTTGGAGAGCATTATGCTAGATGAAATACTCCAGTCTGAGAAAGACAAGCACCATGTGATTTCACTCATGTGGAATCTAATGAACAAAATGAACTAGCAAACAAAATAGAGACAGATTCATACATAGAGAGCAGGCAGAGAGCTGTCAGAGGGGAGGGGGTTTGCGGGGCTGGGTAAAAAAAGTGAAGGGATAGTTGGAGCGTTGTCCTGAAGCACTGGGGTTGAGGGTTTGATCCCTGGTTGGGGCACATATGAGAATCATCCAATAAATGCATGGGTGGGTGAAACAGTGAGCCATTGTTTCCCTCCTTCCCTCTCTCTGTCTCTCTCTCTCTCAAGTCAGTAAATAAATTTTAAAAAGAAAAAGAAAAATGATGGGCCCTGGCCGGTTGGCTCAGTGGTAGAGTGTCAGCCTGGCGTGTGGAAGTCCCGGGTTCAATTCCCAGAGCACACAGGAGAAGCGCCCATCTGCTTCTCCACCCCTCCCCCTCTCCTTCCTCTCTGTCTCTCTCTTCCCCTCCTGCAGCCAAGGCTCCACTGGAGCAAAGTTGGCCCGGGCACTGAGGATGTCTCCATGGCCTCTGCCTCAGGTGCTAGAATGGCTCTGGTTGCAACAGAGCAACAGCCCCAGATGGGCAGAGGATCGCCCCCTAGTGGGCGTGCCAGGTGGATCCCGGTCGGTGCATGCGGGAGTCTATCTCTCTGCCTCCCTGTTTCTCACTTCAGAAAAATACAAAAAAGAAAAGAAAAGAAAAAGAAAAATGGTGAAGGGGTTAAGAAAACAAAACTCATAGACACAGACAACAGTTTGGTGACTACCAGAGGGAAAGGGGGTAGGAGGAGGCAGCAGAGGACAAAGGGGAGATAAACGGTGATGGAAGGAAACTTGGCTTGGGGTGGTGAACACACAACACAATATGCAGATGATATATTATAGAATTGTACACCTGAGCCTGACCTGTGGTGGTACAGTGGATAAAGCGTCAACCTGAAACACTGAAGTCGCTGGTTCAAAAACCTGGGCTTGCTAGGTCAAGGCACATATGGGAGTTCATGCTTCCTGCTCCTCTCCCCTTCTCTCTCTCCTCTCTCTCTAAAAATGAATAAATAAAATCTAAAAAAAAGAAAGAAAGAAGAATTGTGCACCTGAAACCCATATAATTTTATTAACCAGTGTCACCCCAATGAATTTGATATTTTTAAAACTGTATATATGAAGGAACTAGTATCACTTTTTCTAGATTTGGGTTTCTGGAGGCTCTGAGTGTGGCCTGGGCCACATGATGCTAAGATGCCCTGTCTTCCCAGGCCAGCGACATTCTCATTAGCAGTTATAGCAATGCAAGTTTCTTCAGCTACTTGGCTCTTTGAGTACAGACTGCAGGTTATCAGTTGCCTTCTTTGGGCTTCCATGTAGCTTTCTGAACACCCTTTGTTTAGGCCTCAGTCATTTACTCAAAAAAATCCTTGTTGAGAGTCAGGCACTAGGGACTTGGCCTCCTTGGTGCTTGTGAACAGACAGCAAAGCCCCAGGGCCCAAGACTCCTCCTCCTCACAGTGCGTACCACTTTACAGATTGCAGAGCCCTTTGACACTGGATCCTATGTTGGAACCACACGGTGGCATTACTGCCCCTGCCGTTTGTCACCTGAGAAGACTAGGGCTTGAGATTTTAGGTGTACTGACCAGAGTCACCTGATGTCTGAAGCTGGAACTAACACTTCCTGGCTCTAGCTCTATTTTCCATAGTTGACCCCTTGGGAGGACAGAGTTGAGAGGTGGAAAGATCCCCACTTTTTCCTCTACCCCCTGCCCCCCTGGCAGGGCATCATTCTCCCAGCCATAGAGGTGTTGGGAACCCCTTCCTTAAAGGGGAAACCTATGGGAGCCCAGCCCAGGTGGAGGGTCCAACTGGCCACACTGAATGCCCAAATCTCCTAATTGCTCTCAGGGGTCCCTTGGTTTCTGTCCTCCAGCTAGAGGCCTTCCCAGCCACCTCCAGACCCCAGCTGACCATATTCTCTACCCTGAGCCAATAGCCACAATCCCCTACCCCTAGCTGCACCCCCCCAACAATCCTTCACCCCTCCCCATATATGCCCCTGGGCCTTCACTCTCCCTGTGCCCATGTAGGACTGGCCACATTTCTACTCCATTGTGGTTTCTTCCATATCTGATGGTCAGTTCCACGTGCCAGCTCCTTGTGGATGTTTGCCTCAAACCTTACATTTGTAGGACACACATGCATGACCACTGACAACACACAGGCATTTCCACCAACCAGACACACTTCCTACAAAGTCTTCTGTCTCACCAAACACACAGAACACAGGCATCACCTCCCACCGTGCTTACTTTGAATTCATGAACATTTACCCAGGCTGCAAATTACCCAGGAACAGCCCCCTGACCTAAACCTGTGTGATGCTATTAAAACACATTTCACATTATCGGACATGGAGGTCTCTGGGTTAGCAGGTACAACAGGGGCAGTCCTGCAGGGCACCCCAGTCCCATCTGGAGAGCTGAGACTCATTCCCTGGGTGTGTCTTAAAAATACTTACAGAAGTTTAGACTTGGGGGGACACAGATCAAGACCCCCCCCATTGCACATGCAGAACCGAGAGCCTTCCAGCCTTCCAGAGGTGCTCTGGGGTGTGTGCAGGATTTCTGGGCCACGGGCATGTGTGACAGTAGGTTTGAGACCTAGGCTTGGGTTCCTGTTGTCCCCACCTTGGGTGTTCTGACAGCAGGGAGCGGACTGGGGTCCCAGAGGAGCCAGGGGCCTGCCTGAAAGTCTCCAGCCCTGGAGAATAGGGTGAGCAAAGGGTGATGCTTGGGAAGGGGGTGTGGGTTGTTCAGCGTGGCTCTGGGGTGGGGAGGCCTGGGCCCCATTTCATTTGCTGCTACCCAGGGCATGGCCTGTCCAGTCTTCCCCTCTCTTAGCTGGGTCTCTGAGGCTCAGAGAAGGCAGGTCAGAGGCTGAGCCAGGCTTGGCCTGGACCTCTGTAGCTACTGACCTCGGAATCAGATTGGGGTCAGGTTCAGGCCAGGTCATCCTGTGTTAGAACTGCAATCAGCCATCTTATTTATTTATTTATTTATTTATTTATTTATTTATTTATTTATTTATTTATTTTTGTATTTTTTTGAAGTTGGAAACAGGGAGGCAGTCAGACAGACTCCTGCATGCGCATGACTGGGATCCACCCAGCATGCCCACCAGGGGGCGATGCTCTGCCCATCTGGGGCATTGCTCTGCCGTAATCAGAGCCATTCAAGCGCCTGAGGCAGAGGCTCAGCGCCCAGGCAAACTTTGCTCCAATGGAACCTTGGCTGCAGGAGGGGAAGAGAGAGACAGAGAGGAAGGAGAGGGGAGGGGTGGAGAAGCAGATGGGGGCCTCTCCTGTGTGCCCTGGCCAGGAATTGAACCTGGGACTCCCGCACGCCAGGCTGACGCTCTACCACTGAACCAACCAGCCAGGGCCAATCAGCCATCTTAGAACAAGAACACAGATGAAGGTGGGTTCACATCTTGGTCCTCCCACTTTATGGAGAGCGGAGACAGCGCAGGGGATGCTGCTAGGGTAGCTGTGTGCATGAGCATTCCAGCTCTACTGCTGTGTGGCCTGGGGCTAGTGACTTCCCATTTTTGAGCCTCAGCTTCCTCCTCTGTAAAACGAGGCCAATAATGCATCTGCCTATAGAGTATTGCATTTGATATGTTGGCCTGGTGCCTGGTCTGCAGCTAGAGCTCCTTAAGTGCCGGCAGCAGGCTGATGGTAATGTTGTGACTGACTGCATTTGGGTGATCACGGGGCTCAGTTGCTTCTTCTGTAAAATGGGGTTATGACGTTCCCAAGGGCTCCAAAGTCCTCCCCACTCACCACCCCCTTTTCCCTAGCTGCCATCCCACTGTCTTCCTGGATATCCCAGAACAGAGCCCAGAGACAGGGAGGGAAAGGAGGAGGCAAGGAAATAAATATCTTACCGTCCATCCACCCATCTGTTAGCAAGGGTGGTATCAGTTTTCATTGAGGTGAGGAATCTGCAAAGCAGTCAAAAAATACTTCTCTATGACTACAGCAGCCCAGCTGTTCTCTTTTAGGAAAGGTGCTGAGGGCTGAAAATAAAATAAAGAAACAATGATAAAAAGACACAGGGAAGGAAGGGAGAGAGGGGAGGAAGGAGAGGGCAAAGTGGACAGAGAGGAGAGGGGCCAGACAGCGGAGGGGGTAGGGACCAAGGTGTTGTCGGGGCCTGTCCAGCTGCCTGGAACAGCATTCAGCCAGGCTGCCCATGTCCAGCTCCTGCTGAGCCACCAGCTACAGCATGCCCACGCAAACCTGGATTCCAAGGCAGTATTGTCTGTGATTACTCAAGTTGCCATGGTGCCTGTAAATCCTCCTGCTCAACATCAGGGAGGCCCTTGGGCCCTTGGCTTTTTAGAAATGGTGGCATCTCACCTGGGGAGGGACACCTTGGAGAGGAAACTCCAGGCTCCTGCTTGGCTTCTGACCATGTTCTGACTCTGTCCCCAGGATGGGCAGTTGTGGCCACTTCATGGGCTGTGTACAGACCCCACTATGTCCAGACTCTGCACCTTTGCACCCGCTATTTTTCCCTCCTAGAATGCCTGTCTCCTTCTCTGCGTAGCAGGATCCTATCAATACTGCAAGACTGCCTCCTCCAGGGAGGTCCCTGGGATTCCCTCCCAACACCCATTTCAGCTCTTCTCCTTTTGTGTTCTGCTCTACTGACCTGGTGTCAGACTGTCTTGTGAGCTGGGCCTGCCTCTCCCCTGGTCTGTGCTCTGGCAGATGGATTGGGACCATTTCAGCTCTGGCTTCTTAGTGTCTTCTTTCAGGGCAGGACATCCCAGAGGCCATAGCAAGGCCGGGTTTGGGAGCCTCTGGGGGCCTTGGGTTCTCAGCAGGCCACTCACCCATCTCTAGATGCTCAATAGGAAGTCCATTAGAAGAACTGCCCTCTCTGCTTCATACGGTGCTTGTCAGACAGGCAGGACAACAAGTCCTCAGTCCCAGACCACACAGCTGCCCGGTCTGAAGCCCTCCCCATGCCTCTGCACTCTCAGCTAGAGTGTACCAGTATGCTGGTCCCCGCTTTGTCACTTACTTCTCTGTGGTCTGGGGAAAGGCCCTGTGCTTCTCTGTGCCTCTGTTTTGTCACCTGTAAAGTGCAGATGACAACAGCACCTATCTCAGAGCTGTCCAGAATGTGAAACAAGTCACCACCTAAATTCTAGGAGACTCTGGTGCCCAGCTCGGGATAGGTGCTCAGCAAGGGTGAGATGTTTCGTTTTTCTCCAAGTCAGTGGCAGGGCCTGCTTCCTTCTGGGCCCAGGTTCAGGGCCCAGGGGCCCGGTAGAGTCACTTAAGGACAGAGGAGCTCCAGAGGCCCAGGGGAAGGCGTCTATCATGCTGGAACCTCTGGCCGTGAGAATGGGGATGGGAGAGCATCACGCAGACCCAGCCTGGGGAGACGTGTCTGGACTGGGGGCTGGACCTCCCCCCTTGGCCCTGAATATGGCTCATACTCTGCCAGGCTGCTCCCAGTGGGGAGGGCTGGCTAGCCTCTGCCCTGACCCTCTGAGAAGTGGAGAAGGCCCAGGTTCCTACTCTGAGATGTATGACCTATATTTGGGACGCAAAGAGGAGGGAGGGAGGGAGAGCTTGACCCTCTCGAAGAATTAGAAGCCACAGCCCTGTTGTCGTCGTTGTCCCCCCCCCCCGCCCCTTTCCTCCCCTCCCCAGTCAGCTCTCTTGGTTGCCATGACAGCAGGGAGCTGGGAAGCAGGATTGCTATGGGGACAGAAGCAGAGTGTGCCTGCCTGTGTGCCCATGGTGGGCAGGGCCTCACTGTGTACACCCAGGCCTTCCGCAGCTGGTGTGTGGTATCTGGGGGTGGGGCTGTGTTTGGGTGGTCTACCCTACCCTGACATGCAGCCAGGGCACAGACAGGAACAGTCAGCCCTTGTACTGACTGTAGGGGGGCCGTAGGTGTGTCTGCCCCCATCACACCCTCTTCCAGGTGCATCCTGAAGACCCTGTAGCACCTTCTCATGCTGTGGCCCCTGAGTGGAGCGGGCTATATAGGCAATGTTGTCCCAGTGTGTAGATGGGGAAACTGAGGGCTGCTCATATACTCGCTCATTCACTGGACTCACCATGGACTGACAGCAGGCTGAGGCTCTTCTGGGACCTCCTAGCCCCACTCTGGACAGTGGGGTGTCCAAGAGACATTTGGGAGCTATTCCCCTGGGCTGTCTCCTCTTCTGTACCTGCGCAAGGCTGGCTGGCATCCCCCACAAGGGAAGGGTGATCAGCAAGGGGATTCACTGCTTCTCTTTAGCCTTCAGTTCAGAGCTGACTGCTGGCTTAGGAACAGCCACTAGAATATCTGAAGTGGGTCTGCGGCCAGCTCTGTAACAGGACCAGCAGGACATGTGTGGGTACAAAGCAAGCACAGGCCTGCAATGGAGGGCCTGTTGTGTGAGGACCCATCTGCCTGGGGATAGGAGGGCCACCACCGCAGGCCCACATTTGTGCATGACGCTTCCCACACTTCAGGTGCTGCTGGCATTTCTCTTCACCATGAGCTGTGTAGGCATTCCCTCCCCCACACTGTAGCTCATGTGAACATGGCCCTGCCAAGTTCTAGAAGGGGGAGAGGGCTGGGCTTGGGGAGTATGAAGGCTGGGTGGTCTTCCTGACCCTGCTCCCTCTGGGGAAGAATGGAAGTCAGGCCCGGGGTGTGTGTGTGTACCGGAGGGTAGTGTCTGGGTGTGCCTAGGGGTCCATGAGTCTGTGAGTCAACAGGAATTTCTGAAGGGCACACCAGCTCCACCTCACAGATACACACACTTGCCCATGAGCCATTGTGACAGAGCAGGTATTCATGGCTGATTTTTGCTCCCAGCAGGTGGCGTGAACATGGTTTCTGAGTACATGTGCTCATGGTCTGGTTCAAGAGTGTTCAGGCCCTCCCGTTGTCTGGGGCCTTCCAGCTCTCTCCTTCTTGAGCTGCCTGCTTGAGCCACATCATTTGTCTATTCTCCAACCCTCAACCTCTGTGATTGTTACCAAGGCAAGTCACCTCCCCTCTCTGAGCTTTGGTTTATTCACCTGAGAAATGGGCACAGCAGCCACTTCTGCACATGTGGCTGGAGGGACTGAGGGAGCTGCCCAGCGCTGTGTTCAGCAGCAGCAGGAGTGGCCAGGGAGAAGGCGGCCAGGGCTTAGCCTGCTCTGGGCCCAGCTGGCTCTGGGGCTTGTTTCCTGTCACCTCTCTTGCCCCCCTGGTGTCGCTCACACTTCCACCAGTGCCAACCTCACTGTTACCTGTCTCAAGTAACAGAAATGCTTCAAGCATGTGGGAGCCCAGAAGGAGCAGGTAGATGCTCAGGTCTGCCCTGAGGACCCCTGGAACCAGAGTGCCCACTCATCCTCCTGCCCTCCAGGCTCTGGTCAGCCAGCTGTGTGGGGTGGACTTCCAAGACAGCATAGGCAGAGAGGGGATGGAGAAAGATGGTGTGACCTGGGTAAGACCATAGGTGCTACTCTTCCTCTACAAGGGGGCATGGGTTTTCTGACTGCAACAAGAGGACTTAGAGAATGGGTGGTGGGGGAGATGCAGAGCAGTCCTGTTCAGGAAGCCTAACCCTGACACGCACAACAGAGACAACAGTTCGTGTGATGCGCAGAGGCCTGCCACACAACACCACACACTGGACGCACACTCATGGCAGAGAGCCTGCTGCACCAGCTACACTCTGTTGAGGGCTGACCACATGCCGAGCCCTGTGTTCACGGCCCTGAATGAATCGTGTCACATAATCCTCACAACACTTTGGAGCAGGGATGGGACTAGCCTAAGTGCTCTTTGCCCAAAGGGGTCCATATTCCAAGGTCCTCCCCCTCATCATACCTACCCATTTCCTGTTTGTGAATCTCCCCCCCCACACACACAGTCCCATACTAGAGGGAGATGGGGTAGGAGGGCAGAATGCCCGGCGTTCGGCCTAGGGTGACACAAGACTCTCTGGAGGCACACCCTACCCGAGACATCCCCCTGGCTTACTGTTTCCAGGCCAGAGCTTTAGCTGCTCTCTGGGGGTAAACACTAAACCATGGAGAGCATGTGGGGGCCACCTTCCATAGCTCCCCCTCCCTGAGCCCAGTTCTCTGACTGGTGGAGCAGCATACCCAAGAATGGCAGGAAAGGGGGTCTAGGCCTGCAGAGGTTCCTGGGCCACCTTCCTGCGTGCCACCTTCCACATGCTCCACAAGCCTCTCCCCTTGATGCTCCTTACTGTTGCTGATGGTTCCAGTCCTTATCAAGGCCTGACCTAGTTAATGGGGAAAGAGGGCCTTCCTCACCACCTTCGAGGGTTGCCGCCCCTCCCCCAGTGCTACACCATTGCCTTGCTCTCCTACTGGCTCAGCCCAGGCAGCCTTCCTGCACCCTGTTCTTTCTCATTCCCCAGCACCACCCAGGGGGCCTGCCTAGTCAGGGCCATCTGCCACCGGGCCAGGGTCAGGTCCACCTTTCTCTCCCATGACCCTTTGAGAGAGAGAGAGGAAGAGATGGCCAGAGAGATGGGGAAGAGACAGAGTGGGGACAGACCATGGAGGGTCAGAGAGGGGTTGATGCTGATCTTCGAGAGCCACGAGGGGCCATGGCCTGATCTGACCAGCCCACCCCCAAAAGCAAGCACCCCGCCCAGTTCTCTGTAGCAGCCGGTGGCCACACCACTTCACCTACATGCTCCCCCCACTCAATTTGGTGCAGACTTTGAAACTAGACAAGCACCTTCCAGCCCCAGCACATGGGATCCATGTGCCACTGGGCAAGAGAAATCCTCAGGGCTCAGAGCTGACCCAGCTCCAGGAGATGCCTCCGTCCCACGGACCAGGCCACCTGGCTGTCCGTGCAGGTACCTGCTGCTGCCAGCTGCTCCCAACCCAGTGGGCAGGTGCCAGGCAGACATGTCCATGGCTGGGAACTCTCACCAGCAGGAGAAGCCCAGGACCCCACAGCAGCTGTCATAGAGGGAGGCTGAGTAGCAGTACTAACTGCACGCTCTCCCTCCCTCCTCCTGGGCTGAGTTCAACTGGTGTGGAGGAGGCAGGAGGCCCAGGCCCCAGGTTTCAGTGCTGACTTGCAGTGTGACCTTGGGCAGCTGCAATGCCTCTCTGTGCACCTGCAGAATGGGCTACAGTGGGACAGACCAAAGCTGCACAAGATAAGATAAAGGGGTTCAGAGAGGACCCCTGAAAGGGGAGCCCCAGCCTAAAGTGAAGCTGATCAGAAATTCCCGAGTTTCCTTTTTTTTTTTTGGAGGGGAGAGAAGGAAACCACTGACAGCACTAGAGCTCTGCTGGGCGTGTTTCTGGGCTGGAGAGACGAGCTGTCTGTTGCCCAAAGCCCACGGGATGGGTCCAAGGGTCCAACCTGCTCCTTGTGTACCTTTGGGAGGGTGAGTTCACTGCCTTTCCAGGGCCAGGCTGAGGGCCAGGGCACCTTCCCCAGGCCCTTGCCAAGCTCAGCACTCCAGGGGCACCCAAGACTCAGGCTGCTTGACTCTACTTCCAGAAGGTAGAGACTGAGAGACTGCAGACCCCCAGCCTGAGAGGCAATAGGGTTCAAGGTGTTCACCATCAAGGAGCCCAAAGGCCAGCACTCCCAGACATGTCTCCTACTTCTCCCCACTCCCCAGAAGGCCTCTCTGTGTTGGCAGCTCTGGCGCTGGAGCCCCACCTCCATCTTCCTTCTCTGCTGCCCAGGGTTGGGGGGTGTCCTTTGTGTGGCAGAGCCTGAGCCAAGCCCTGGCAGGTGGGCACCTCCCCTTCCTCAGCTGCCCTCCTTCCTGCTAATGTCCTGAACTCAGGCTTTAATGGAGCAGGAGCAGGGCCTGGCAGAGAGGAGACTCATTAGGCCTGATCTAATTGGGTAGGAACCCTGTGAGGTCGGGGTGGACAGGGAAGGGGAGGGAGTACCCTATACACAAGGGCCTGCCTGCCGTGCACCAGGACTGTCACATCTGTCAGTGTGCTTGCTGAGCCCTCTCCACACTCCTGCTGGTAGGCATGGCTATCCCTAGGTGGTGTGAATGGAAAGCAACTCAGAGGGGGTAAGTGACATGCCCCAGTCACATGGCTACCAAGAGGCTTCCCTGGTACATGCACCCTGTGTGTCTGGCTCCAGTGTCCAGTTCTTCCCAGCACATAGGCTGGACAGGCCCTCAGAGTTCTTCAGTACCACCCCCCCACCCCACCCCCAGCATCCTGTGTGGCAGGTCTGTCCAGCATCTGCTTGCATACTGCAATGATAGGAGCTCACAGTCCAGGTTTGGCTCTTTGTGTCTGTGGACTGCCTCTCTCCCACCACCCCTGACTCCACAGTGGGGGGGGGGGCAGGAGTGGGTCAGCCAGATCTCAGCCTCTCTCCATCCCCACCCCTCATTCATCTCCGTCTGCAGCCAGGGAGGGTGTGGGCAACTTTCCCTTTGTTCGTCTTAGCTAACAAGTCGTTTAGGGATGTGACGTGACACCTTCTTTCCTCTTTATAAAGTCAATAATTTATAGGCATATTAATGGCCAGGCGGCTGCCCCTAGGTCCCAGCCAGGCAGGGGGGGTGATGGAACCAGGCGCCTCTCCCATATTTACTCTCCCATCATCAATTATTAAAGAGCTCTTTGTTTTTGTGCATAATTACGCACACTGTTATGGTTCAGACTTCCTTGCTCTTAATCCCTTTGGAGACCCGCCTGCCCAACAGGGCTGTGCTGGCCTGGGGACCTGGCTGGGTAGAGAACGCAGCAGGCAGACAATCTACCTGGGAGGGAGGTAGTGGCAGCCTGAGCCCCACCTCCCTCAGCTGAGCTAGAACCAGTTGAGGACCAGTGGCCTCTCCCTACAACCCCAGGGCCAGGCCTTTGCACCTGCTGTTTTCTCTGTTCTGAGCTGGTTGATTCCTTTGGATTTCAGCTCAGCCATTTCTACCTGCTGGTTACCTATCCCGACTCCCCAGTGTCTGCCTCATGCCCATGATCCCCCACGTTCTCCTTGCCTCAGTCTGGATCATGTTGTGTTGGACCTTTGTGTTAGACCATGGCTATTTGGGGCGCAGAAAAAGCTGTAGTGTGTTTGTTGAGTGAATGAATGAATGAATGAATGAATGGGTAGGTGGGGATGGAGGACTGAATGCCTCTACCTGCCTCTCCACTTGTGAGCCCACTGGAGTCCCACCCCCACTCCTCTTCCAGGAAGCATGTCTTGACTGCTACAAGCCATACTTCTCCGTTTTACCCCAACTTGTCCAGACCCTCTGGCTCTGGGCTGGGATGCCCAGAGTACAGCAAAGCCTGGGCCCTCCATCTCTGCCGCCAGCCCAAAACAGAGGGCAAGTCAGGATGGAGGGAGGGCAAATCCTGACCATCTCAGCTCGGCTATATGACCTGGGGAAGTTGCTCACCATCCCTGATCCTGTTTCCTCATTGGTTATTTGGGGTAACAACAGTTCCTACTTTTCTGGGTTGTGGTTGAGGCTCATGTGAGAAAAATGTATAAAAGTACCCAGTGCAGGGTCCAGTAATGTTGTAGGTATTTAAGCAGCATTCCTTAACCTTAACTGTTGTCTGAACTGAGTCGAGGTAAAATAGAATTGAATTGTGCCAAATCAAATCACAGTTTAATTCACACCTTCTCTTGTCCATACCTTCTTGTTTTTCATCTCTCCTACTACATAGCTTGCTCCAGGCTTGGTTCCTGGGGGACTTCTGCAAACAGTTCAGAGTGATTTATTCAGACTTTCTAGCCTCTCGATCCACACTTCTGAAGTGGGGAGGGGGTGAGCCTCTTCTGTTCTGCGAAATAGACTAAAACTGGGGAAGTAACAGTTTCTCCAAGTTAGTGGCAAGTTGAGGAACCAAGCCCTGGCTTCCCACTGGACTTGAGAACCCAGGAGTATCTCCCTGGAGACCCTGCGCCTCTACTTCTCCCTCTGTAAGAAGCTATAATAACTGAACGGACCCTATGGGGTTGCCGGAAGGATTAAAGGAAGGAGAACCACTGTGCCTGCCCCTGGGGAACGCTCCGGATTGTCGGGTTAGGGGACAGACCCAACTCCACTACCTCCCCTCTTTTCTCCACAGAGATAGTAACATGTTTGGGGGCTTTTTCATTAACTCTGTGTTTGTGGGGTCGCCCACACTGACACAGGTCACTCCAGTGGGTCTATTTTCAGTGTTGCGTAGTATTCCACTGGGTGATTAGGCCACATGCTATCCATGCCTTCTCCCAACACTGGGCACTGAGGATATTTCTAGTTCTTCACTCTTACAAACACTGCCTCTGTGAACATCCCTGCACATGTCTTCCATGGACACATCTCTTCAGCGTGTATAGCCAGAAGGAAGTTGTTGAGTCATGGTGTCTCTGTCTTTTCAGCTTTACTGGTTAAGCACCTCATTGCTGTGCCATTTCTCACCCTGGCCAGAAGCAGGTGTGGTCTCAGTGCCCAGCCACATTGGGAGAGAGCAGTTTTTATGCCCATTTTACAGACAGGACAGGTATTAGTTACCAATTGCTTCATAACAAATCACCGCAAAACTCAGGGGCTTCAAAGGACAGATATTTATTATCTTGTGGTTTCTGTAGGTCAGAAATCCAGGTGAGGCTTAGCTGGGTGCCTCTGGTTCAAGGTCTCTCAGAAGGCTACAGTCAAGGTGTCAGAGCTCTGAGGCTGGACTTGGGGAGGGTCCTCACCCAAGCCTGCTCTTGTGGCCACTAGTGGGTCTCAGTTCCTTGCGGGGTGTTAGTTAGAGAACACCAGTTCCTTTCCATACAGGGCTTCTGGACAGGGAGGCTGGCCCCGGTCACAATAAACAAGCCAGTAACAGAGAGAGGGCACCTAAGATGGAAGAAGTCAGAGTCCCTTTGGAACCTGATCTCAGAAGTGATGTATCCCTTCTGCCAAAAATGAGTCGGTTAGTCCAGGCCATTTGAAGTGTAGGGGATTGCACATGGGAGGGGCAGGGAGGAAATACCAAAAGGCAGCGACTATCAGGGCTCATCTTAGGGGCTGCCTGTCATAAGGCAGCTGAGGCTCAGAGAGGTGAAGTGACTTGCCTAGGGTCACACCGGTGAGAAAGAGAGCTAGGAATGGAACTCAAGACTGCTTGGCCCCAAGGCTAGACATCTTCCAACCTGCCATGCTGCCTTTGACTTCAGTTAATAATATGTAGGTTCTGACTTAAATTAATAGGAAAGTCTCCTGCACGACAAAACCCAGGACAAGCGCTTAATAAATGGATCTGTTAATCATGCTGCCTGTTTACATGTACAGTATTAGCTTAAGTTACCCCTGACATGATCTGTGGAGACAGCCAGGCCCGGGCTCCTGGGAGAACTGGCTCTGCTGAGCCTGGAGCCCAGATTCCCAAAGAGCTGGGGAGTAGTCCCTTCACATAAACTGCCTTTGTGTTTGTTTTTTGGTTTTTGCCCTCTTTTTCATATGGGTGGGGTGTGTGTATGTAATGGAGTGCACACTTCCCTGTGTTCTAAGGAGCTCTATGCAATGTCACGAATATCAGATATTTTCCAGAGGGACTTTGGGGTGAGCAGGGCCAATGAGTGCTTTCACTGACTGGCCCCAGGCAAATGTCCAGCTTCTTGTTTACTATGGATAAAGCACCCAGGGACTCAGCTCAGCAAGGCTCTGTGGCCCAGCTGAGCAGGGGCCAGCCCTGGGACCCAGTCTCTATCTCTCTATGGGGCTTCTGCCTTGGGCCTCCCCAGAGCCTTTGACACCCCCAGCCCCGATTCTTAATGCGATTCCAAGTAATGGGGGCTGCTGCCCACGTTGCTTCTAGATCAGTGAGTGTCACTGGTGCTGGAATATTTCCAATGGAGGTGAGGGGACGTGGTAGTTGAGGCCTCAAGAGTACCTCTTGGCCCCTTCCCCAGGGGAACCCATTGGTCTGTCCTGATTAATGGATTCCAATCAACTTGAATTTGCACACATCAGACCCTCTGGAATCAGGGCTCTGGGCTGTCTGTGGAAACTGGAGGCAACTCAAGATCAACCCCTGCCTTCAGGGTATTCCTCATTCCCAGAAGAGGAAGAACTTGGTCAGGGTCTCTCCTAGTGGGAATGCTCCCTTACAGAGGAGGGCCAGCAGGCTCAGGGGCAGACACCAACTACACCAGGAAGTATAACAACCATGAGAATACCTGCATTTGTCAATCAACTACTGTGTGCCAGGCCCAGCATCCAGTACTGGATTGATATTATAAGTCATGCGATCCTCACACTGATATTCGCATTTTACAGAGGAGGAAAGTGAGGCTCGAAGAGGTGCCCAAGGACACAAAATCCAGCTCAGAGTAGGAGACCAAGGTGCTTAGAGCAGACTTCTGGGAAAAGGGGGCCACATAGGGCCTTGATTTTGAAGGGGAGGAAGGGTTAGAATGCAAAAGAGTAGGTCTAGGGTCTGAGAAAGCTGCTGATGTCAGGACATGCCAGCGGTGGGTACTGCCAGGAAAGAGGATGCCCCCAAAGATGTAAAGGGGAACTCTCTGCACCCTGACCTTGGGGCCTTGGCCTCAGGCCAAACCATATGGGTGTCCCTTCATGTGGCACATGGCCACATCCAGCATAAGCAGCCACTGTGCAAAGATGTCCCCTTCAGCTGAACCCCAACACCCTTCCCTGTACCGACTGCCCCCCACAGGATATGGCAGACAAAAAATACAGGGCGGGGGTGAACCTGGTTGAGAGACCTTGAGTGAGACCTTTCCCTTTTAGGGATCTTGACCGGACCCTCTATAACATGCCCAGGTGGAACCCTAGTATAACTGAGACCCTTCTGTCTCTTGGAGATGGGGGTTAAGAGGTGGCAGGAAGGCCCTGACCCTGGCCACAGCTCCAGACCCACCTCCTAGAGGGGATTTGCCTACCACGCCCTCAAGAGCCCCCCCTCCATAGCTGCACCAGCATGGGGCTCTGTCTTATGGATTTTCTGCCATTTCCTGATCCACTTGACTCTCTGGGACTTCATTATACCAGTGGCCACAGTGACCCTAGCATGGAGGGCCGCAAGAGCCTTGGGTGAGTGCAGGGCTTCTGCTGTGGCTCCTGAAAGCCCCCCCCTCAAGGCTCTGGGGCTTCAACCTTTTAGGGACTCAGGGTGCTTCAAGGAACCCCATGTGAAATCTCATCCCACCCTCCCCAGTATTTAGATGGGGCTCCAGAGACCTGCACTTAGAGATCTCCCTCAAGCCAACACCTCATTGCACAGCTGGGGGAACTTTTGTCTGGGGGGGGGCATCGACCCCTCAAGGTCACACAGCAAGTTAATAAGAGCTCACAGTCACATTCACAACATAAAGTGGGACATGGGGACTCAGCTGAATGCCGGCCACAACCCACTCCCCCAACCTTGCTCCAGGCCCAGTGCTGTTGCCCAGCCCCCACCTTTCTACTGGGCCCCTGTTTAGTTTCCCTTGCTAATTAGAGGTCTCAGCAGTGACTTTACTGCCCCAGCCATTTTACAGCTGTCACTAATTTCGAGTGCCTTCAAAAACAATCATTACTGTAAAATCCCACAAGCTGCTGCTGGGATGCAAGCGGACAGGACCAGCACAGAGCAAGCATTCTCCCATTCCTTCCTAGGCTCTTAGGAGACCAGCCCCACCTCCTGCATCCTCCACAGGGCCTAGGCTCTGACCTCAGAAGCATAGCTGAGCTTCAAACCCAGCTCTCCCTCTTGCACACAGAGTGAACTCAAGCAAGTCAACAGTGCTCTCAGAGCCTCAACTTTTTCATCTGTACAATGGGGATAGCAGCGCCAATCTTGAAGGGAGAAGTATCTAACGTATAGCTCGGCCTGGCTTACCACAGGGGTGGAGTAAAATGTTAGAGAGCCCTGTCCCCTCCTCCAGAGCTCCCTGGCAAGCCCATTCCAGTTTCTCTGCTCTGCTGGAAGCACTCAGAGTGCAGCAGGCTATCTCTCTCTCCTAGCCATCAGCTCAAGAGTAACTAGAATTTGCTGAGTTTTCACCCCAAAGTCAGGGTCTCCGCTGTGCCCACCCATGAAACATGTTGTCTCAGGCCTACCATTGGGAGCTCTGACAGGAGCCTTGCCTTGAAGGTGGGTTTACCCTGGAGAGAGGAGACAGGAGTAGATGCATAGGTGGAGACAGGGAGAGGGCACGCCAAGCAGGAGGGCCAGTAAGGACAGAGGCTGGGAGCTGGGGGTGAATCTCCTTCAACCGTAGCTCCTGAGGGTCCTTCCCTGGTTGCATCAGTGACTTACTGGGCTGGGTTACTCCCCTGTGTCCCCATGGTCCTGGAGACTACCCTACAGAATAGGAGTGGATGGGTTGGGCTAACTAGGTTACAGCCCAGTAACAAGCCCCCCCCCCCCCCCCTTTTATAAGGTCTCTGGGAATAAGGCCAGGAGCCTGCATACTCACCAAGCCCATGCTGGATCCTCAAAAGGGCCTTTCTTCCAAGTTTACTCCCCAAAACTTTCCCCTCTCCATTCTCTCATTGGTGACATAGGGATGGGTCATTTCTTTTGGAGAAAGAGGGAAGGGCTTGGTTACTGTTCAAGAGGTAGAAAGAAGGCAGTTGGACAGCTCCTCCCAGACACAAGTCTACTGTAGTGCCTGAAAGGATGCTTTTGGGTCCCAGAACACCCTCCCCAGGACACCATCTTCCTCGGCAGGCATCGGGGAGCTGGGTGGGGAGACCCTGGGCTCGCCCCCATTTCTCCGCGGAGATGACTGAGGCAGGGAGCAGGTGAGTCGGAGGCGGATACAGGCCACCCCAGGAATAGCCAATAGCCCCCGCCCGGGCGAGTCTGCGCTCACTCGCCGGCGGCGCCTCGCACGCAGGAGCTGGAGCGCGTCTCTTCGTGTCGGGCGGGTGGGAGGCCGCGGCGCGAGGGGCGGGGGCTCGTGGGCAACTCACTAATAGCCCAGGCGGGGGAGCTACGAGCCTGGTAGGGGGTCTAGGAGGCTTGAAGTGCAGGGGCCTGGGAGCCGCCTTCGCGGGGCTTTCAGAGGGAGAGAGCCCGCTTCTCCTCTTCCCCTCCCGCTGCTGAAGTCCTCTGCCAAGCCTGCCCCCTGCTGGTGATCTCAGCCAAATCCCCTTCCCTATACCAGCTGTGCAACCCCAACCTCTGAGCTGAGGATCCCCTCTGTCCGTCACAGGGGGAGGGCTCTGCTGCCAGGGTTGCTGGAGGATGAATGTGGAGGTCACGGGCAGCGCAGCCTGGGCGTCTGCTGGGGGGAGGGGGGGAGGGTGAACGCAGACCTACAGGGCAGGACATGGCTTCCCAGGCAGAACTGTCTCTAGCTGCGGTGTGGCAGCGAGACAGGGGTATCCAGACTCTGTTTAGCTAGAAGAAAAGGTCTGTGGCACACTTTGGGCCGCATGCGTGAGGCTAAACGGTCAAGAAGCAAGGGGGGGTGGGGAGAGACTGGCGGCCTCACCTTACCAGCCAGGTACAGTATCTGCAATGAATGTCAGGCATGTTCCACGGGAGGCGTGGTGGTGTGGGCATTGAGAGCAGGATCCTAGGTCTGTCTTGAGACTGAGAGGCCTGGAGCCATTCTCCGCCCTGCCTCCACCCTCAGCTCCTCTGCCTGCCAGCACCCCTTCCCTGTGGGCCCAAGAGGTCAGGAGCACTTGTGTGCTAAAGGAATGTATTCCCAGCTGTGGAGAAGGGGCAAGTGTTGGTATTAGTGGTTATCCTGATCAAAACTAGCTTAGTGTTGCAGGGCTTCCAGCTACAAGGGGATGGAAAGGGGTGCACAGTGGAAGAAGGTGAGGTCTAACCTGCTCTAGCAAGGTGCTTTGCCAAGACACCCCGCCAGATCCTGCTGGTCAAGGAGGATCTGGGTGTGAGGAGAGTTCCCATTCCTTGGACCCATCTGAGAATGTGGCCCCAGACCCGGATCCCTGGACCTTTGGGGTGTAAGGAGGACTACCAAGCCCAGGCGGAGGCTCTAAACTCCCCTTTGCTGTTCCAAGGGTGCAGTGTCGTGGCCAGAGCAGGCCAGAGCGGCCTGCTGCCCTCTGCTGGACAGGAAGCCAGGCTGGGCGGGGACTGGGCTGCAAAAGAGGGGAGAAGTGGGGGCAAGACCGGGTTTGGGGTAAAGCCACTGAGCTGGCTCGCCTTCCTGGCCATCCTCAGAGCTTTCCCATCTATTTGCCTGACCTCTAGGTCTCCGGCAATTTGCAGACATTTCCGAGAAGGCGCATGGCCGAGACTCCAGGCCTGACCCTTCCCACGCTGTCCTCCAAACAACCCTGACCGGGTGGGGAGCTTTGCCTGTTCACGTGCGTGTGTCCGTTCACACGGCAGTGGGCAAGGAACATATTTAACACGTGTGAACACACACGAGCTCACATGCACACGCATATGGCCACCCCACAGGGCGCGCGCTCACAATAGGGTAGCGTTGGCCGGGGATTAGTCCCGAGCCCGGACTCGGAGGGGCGCGGCTCTGTACAGGGCTAGACACCCGGGCGCCAGCTTCTGCGCGAGGCGGGCGCGCCCCTCGCCGACTCCGGCGCTCGGTGGGTGCGGAGCAGGGGCGCTTCTCATTCTTCGTCCCCTTCGCAGAGAGGAGCTGAGCCCCCAGCTCGCCTCCCCCGTCCTCGGCTGTGCGGCCACGCCTTCACCTCCCCCTCCCGGCTCCCGCCGCACGCTCGCTGCCTCCCTCCCGTCCTCGGCCCCCTCCTTCCCAAGCTCGCTCCTCGCGCTCCCTCCCCGCGC
Source organism: Saccopteryx leptura (assembly GCF_036850995.1). NCBI lineage: Eukaryota > Metazoa > Chordata > Mammalia > Chiroptera > Emballonuridae > Saccopteryx > Saccopteryx leptura. The sequence goes on from NC_089508.1 coordinate 129,654,893, forward strand.
CGCGGCAGAGCGCGAACCCCGAGCGGAAGCCGGAGCGGGAGCCGGAGCGGGCAGTCGGCGGCGGGCCCGGGCCGCGGAGCGTGCGGAGTCCCCACCCGCGCCGCTCCCGCCCCTCTCCCGACGCGGAACTCCGAGCAGCATGCGCGGCCGTGGCCCGCGGGCCTCAGCCCCGGCCCCGGCCCCGCCGCGGAACGCTCCCGGCCTCAACCCCGGCCCCAGCGGCAGAGGCAGCGGCAGCGCCAGGCCGGCTCCGGGCGCAGAACCAGGTTCGTGGAGCCCGTATAGCACGTCCTGAGCGCTCCCGCCTTCCCGCTCGCAGGGTCCGCGGCCTCCTGGTTCCCCACCCCGAAGCCCGAAGCCGGCTCCGGCTGGGCTCCAGCCCGCTCGGGCCGGACAGGTGGACGGCCAGCTCCGCGAAGGCTCACCGACCGACCGACGGAGGTGTCGGCCCAGGAGGAGGGGGCTGGGCAGGGGCTGTGGCCCGGCCTGGGAGACATGCAATTGGTGACCGAGCCGAGTAGATGGACGGCGGGCCCGAGATGCAGGTGAGCCCACGGCCCAGCCCAGAGTGAGCAGCCTCGCGACGAGTGCCTCTGGGAGCCACCCATCTGACCCTCTTCAGGCCTCAGAAATGAAGAGCCTTCTTTTCCCATACCCCCACCCCAACGAATTCCAAGTTGGCTAGCTGGGAGCCAGGAGCTGTGGAAGGGCCCCCACCAGCGTCCCATTCTGGCTCGTCCTCCTTCCCCTCTACCAGGGTATGGTTCCTGCACAGAGGGCTTTGTGGCTTCCCCCTGCTACAGACCCCAGATGCCCCCAGGCCCCCGAGCCTGCATCAGACACCCCCAGGCGGGTGGATTAAGGTTAGGAGCTGGCTTTCTTTACTGGCTCCAAGCCTGGGGGCCAGCTCCCTCCCCTCCCAGGGAGCAAACCCCAGTGGTGAAGAGGAGAGGGGAAACCTGAGGCAGGGAGAGTGGAGAAGAGGGAGTTGGGTCTGTGGAGGATCCAGGAACCCTTTAAGAGCCTCCCCTTTGTCTGCCTTCTGCTGGGCTTTTCACCTCCTCCTGCCCCACTTTTTATTCTGAGGCAGAGTGGGTGGGAGGTGGGAGCCAGCTGAGAAGAAGGAGGTGAAAAGGGAGCCTCCAGGCAGTTGCCCCCTCCCAGGGTGGGTATGGGACCCCCAGGAGATGCATTCCTCCAGGTGGTTCCCACTTTGGGGAGGGGTGAGGTCAGCGGGCAGTCCCTCCCGGTTCTTGTCCTGGGTCCCGCAGCCCAGCCCCATTCAGCCAGGTTCTGCCTGCAGCATCCCCCCTCTTTGTTCTCAGAGCTCCTTGGGTGGGGGTGGGGAAGAAGGGCATCTTGGAGGGTGGGAACTGCTCTGCCCTGATGGGGTGGGAGGGCAGTATAAGCTGGGCAAACCCCTTCCCTGCCCACCCAGCCCTTCCTCCGTTCTCTTCTACTTGGCTTGCCAGAGGGCATGCATCCCAGCCTAGCCCCAGGCTCAGGGCTCAGCCCTGCTGGTCATTATGCTAAGAGTTCCAGTGCGCCTGGGAGCGATGAGCCTGAGGCTTCCCCTCATCCAGTGCTGAGTGCTGGTGAGGGAAGGAAGGGTGAGCTGTTCTATACCCTTTGTCCTTGTGCAGGCTGAGCAGGTGGGGAGTTCTCACACCTCTGGGAGGAGGCCAGCTCTGGGTCTGCTGGGACAGCTTGCTCGGCCTCCCCACAGCCTAAGGCAGAAGAGAGGAAACAATGTGGAGGAAGGGAGGGGCCAGAACTCCTTGGAACCCAGATGCGGGGCAGGGGCGATGGGCTGCTCCAGGCAGCACCCAGCGACCCCTCCTGGAGGGGGCTTAGCAAAGGCCAGGGCAGGCCTTACTCTATTGTTGTTGTCTTGGCCCCCTATCCCACCCTCTGCCTAGTTAAGCGTGAGGTGGGCTTGGTCAAGGCTGCAGGGTTCCCCAGGACTTGGAGTAAGGGTGGGTCCTGAATCCAAGATGCTAAGTCTTAGGGGACACCAAGTTTTAGGGGACAGCCCAAGTGTCATGCCTGGGCTGTGGGCTGAGAGCCCCAGTGTGGCTGGAGGGAGGTGGAGAGACCATTCCACCCCTGGTACTTGTCTGGTCCCGGTGCTCAGCTCCGCCATCTGCCTCTGAAGACCCATTTATCCTGTAATAGATATTGCCTTCTACAACCCAGAATTCCAGAGGGACACACACACATACCCATTCGTGAGGGTATTTGCTCACCATAAAGCCAGGCGGAAACCTGGTGTCCTCAGCCAGGCAGTTGGCTGGGAGAGGACAGGATGCTGGGGCTGCATTCCTGCTGAGAAGTGAGGCCACTGGTGACTTGAGTGATGTACGCCCAGGCCCCCTAGAGGCTTGAGGCAGTGTCAGATGCTGGGTGAGGAAGTGGGTCACATAGGGCTAGGAAAGGGTCTGGGAGGGGCAGCAGACGGTGGTGGTGGTTTCAGAGTCAGAGCCTTGGTTTCCTGGCCACAGTCTTTGGGTCTGTGTGCCCTGTGTGTGGCACATCTATGAGAGGATAGTGGCCTTCCAGCCCTGGGGTGCCTCTCCCAAAGGCTTTTAATTCTGTTCCCACCAGTAAGTCCCTTTACATATTCTCCCATCACAGGCTTGATCTAGCACCCTTACCCAGAGGCCCTCCCCTCCCCTTCTCCTGGGCCCTCCTCTAGGAAACCTCTCTGGCTACTCCCAGTCATGGGTTCTCCTCCAGGCATCCACAGCATAGAACCATGCTGGTTTGCACCTAACATCACTCTGGCCCATCTGTTCATGTACTGATCCCACACATCTTGGCTGAGCAGCCTGCTCAGCTCTGGGCTAGGCCCTTCTGTGACTCCTAGGGATTACCTTGAACACACCTTGGGCAATCCTGTGCCTGTCCCCTGAGCTCCCCAGCCTGGCCCCTGGAACAGGGAAGACACTGGGAGGCACCAGTTAGTAGCTGTTGGCTTGTGGCAAGGACCACCCAGAGGAGACACCAGTGTCCTCAGCCTGCATAGATGGACAGAGCTGGGTGACGTCAAGGATGCCCCAGGCAGGAGTAGAGGAGAACCAAGGCAGAGTGTTATCACAGAGGAGGATGGAATTTGTTCCTGGGGGCTGAGGTGGTCAGGGACCCTCCAGGAAGAGAGAGGCTGGGTGGGTCCTGAAGTGTAAGCAGGTATTGCAGAGACTCTGAAAGTGGCAGGGGCGGGGTGGTGGTGGTGGTGGTGGCAGCAGAATCAGGGACAGCGCTTTGGAGAAAGCATGTAGGAGGGGAAGTTCGTTTCCAATGCATTCAAGGCATTCTTGATGCCGAATGAGTGAGTAAATGAATGAGCATCCTCAGGGGCGATGGACCTGATGGAGCTGTGCTGACCACAGTCTCTTCCACATGGGTGTTGAGATCCTTCCCTTAAGTCACTTAAGTCTCAGCTCCATGTTGCCTTGCTCTGTGACTTTGGGCAGGATCCTTCATCTCTCTGAGCTTCAGATTCCTGATCAGCATTAACCTCTAGGGTCACCGTGAAGATTTGGTATGTTAATATATGCGAGACATTTAGAGTAGTACCTGATACACAGTGAGCTCTCAGGAAATGCTGGCTTCTCACAATTTCTGTCATGAGCTTCTCTCAGACTTACCTTTGCAGGTGGTGCAGACGTTTCATTGCATAGCTAGAAAATGGAGCCACAGAAGTGGGACACCTTGTGTGAAGTCCTGCTAACAGGTGTGGAGCTCAGGCTATAATGCCTTCCTCCTCTGGGGCTCTTGTTCACTGTTCCAGATGTGGCGTGCTAGTTAACTCACCAGTGTATTTAGTATTAATATAATAATAATAGTAACACAACAATTGCTGTGACCTTACTCCCAAAACTGAATGCTAGCACTTTAATAACAAGGTACCTCTTCCCATGTGCTTCTCCTCACCTCATTTACTGGCATCTCTCTCTCTCAGGCATTTACGACTCTAAATGATCTAGTTAGCATTTCCTTGTCTTTTTAAAAATCATATTTTGACACGTAGAAAGTGTTTGATTCAGGTGATTTCAGAACACTGTTGGAAGAACATGGAACTGTCTGTAGTCCTCTGGAATTTGCTTTTTTTCTTCGACACATTTGTTTGTCTCTGTTGCTGCAGATAATAGTAGATGCTGTTCATTTATTCCCACTGGTGCATAGGGGTCTGTCGTGTGGTCACAAAACAGTGCAGTTTCTGTTCTTCTGTTGATGGGCACGCGGGTTGTTTTCCTTTCTGCTCTCACAAACGGTGCTGCTGTGAACCTGCTTGTCCAGCAATCTCCTGAGGCAAAGCATTTCTGGGGCACAGTACAGGGAGCGGAATTGCTGGGCTGGGGTGGGGCAAGGGGGTTACGTGCTTAGTCGCCTTTATTAGAACACTAGAAAACATGCCAGTGTTTTCCACATTGATTGAACCTTTTGTGTCCTTGGCAGGAGCTGATGTTCTTGTCGCTTGGCCCCTCACCCACTCTCCTGTGCTTGGGTTGTCTTGACTGTCACTGACCCAGTGAGTGTAAAAGGATACACACCATGGTCTTGATTTGTGTTTCTTGGATTCATGGTTTCTGGAGTATGGGGTTGAGATGGGTAGCTGCTGGTGAACATGTGTTCCCAAAGTGACAATCCTCTTTGCACCTCAGTTTCCCCAGTTGTGGGGATGCTACCGGGACAACCCCCGTGCTAAGGGATGGGCAGTAACCGTCAGGGAGGATGTCCCGGTGAAGTGGGAATGGAGGAGGGGCCAAGAGAGCCTGAGTCCCTGTGCGTTATGAGTCAGAGGGACGCCAGTCATCTGTGCTCACCCCAGGACGGGCAGGCAGGGTTCTGATTTGGGAGATGGAGGGAGCCTGTGCATCCACAAGACCCTGAAAGCCCAGCCTCAACACCCCCTGCACAATGTGGGGCCACACCCTGGTGAGTGCTCCATAAGTCTGGTGACTTGGGGAATGAAAAGGGTGGAAAGTACATAGAGTTTCTTCTCCCTTCATTCCTCCTTCCTTGGGGATTCTCCCTGGTTGCTCTTACCATTGTGTGACTGAAGGGTGCCTGAGCAAGCTGGCTCCTGGGCATTTTCAAGAGCCCCCCCCCTCTTCGCCCAAGGCCCTCTACCTACCCACAGGGGCTGAGAAGCCCAGTCCCAGTAAGGTTATTTGGGATGGCTCCCCATACCAGCCTGGTGCCTCTGCCTGCCTGGAGCGGGTTAAAGAGGAGCAACACGGCTGGTGGAATAATTATACCTATTTCATGTGACACCAAAATTGATTGCCACCAGGGTGACATTACCAGGGCATTGTTCCTCGTCTCCAACCTCTTATTACATGTTATTAGGGTGTGTGGTGTGTGTTTTTCTACTTTTTCCTGTTTTGGGGAATTAATCTCTCTGCCACCTCCTCTGCTTTCCCCTGAAGAGAACCTGCCAACAGCTTCAGGAAAGGGTGGGGCCCCCCAAAGCCCTCCCCCTGCCAGGCCCAGCACAGGCTGCAGGTGCACTTGGGGGCTGGATGTGAGCTAGGGGTACCTCAGAGCTCAGAGGGGCCGCTGAGGTATGGATTCCAGCAGGAGAGTCCCCAGGGGGTATGTGCTTGCATGCCTCTCATGACAGGCTACTCACTCCCTGTTTACCAAGGCAGATCTTCCATCCTGAGCTGTATGACCTTCCCTTTGATCTCTCCCACCAAGCAGTATGGGCCTCCCCTATAACTCTGCCCTTTGGCATGCACTGGACTCAGCATCCTTGAACTTGGGACACCTCTTAGACATTTGCTGGTGTACCAGGGCCCTGCCCCCACCCCTGGGTTCCTCAGAAACAGGGTAGCTGGGTGGTGGCATTGATGGCACCTGAGCAGAACATAGTACCTATATGTGTCTGCCAGAGGGGTAACTGCCTCTTGTGACTGAGCTCAGTGTGCCAGGTTGGAAAAATGGGCTTAGGCAGGGAGTTGGCCAAGATTCAGTTGAACAGAGGGCTTTGAACAGTGAGTGCCAGGAGAAGAGCAACAGTTTTTATTTATAGTTGGCATAGCTCGCTGGATCTCAGTTTATAATGTATTGGGCAGTTGTTTTTAAATATTTTTTCCTTTTTTGAGGCAGAAATAACCCAAACCTTCACTGGTTCCTGAACAAACCCCCCACTGTGTTACGCTGGCACAACTCTGGGGAGGGAAGGTGGCCTAGTCAAGAGGAGGGATTTCTCCCAAGGCCCTGGTCCTGAGATGCTGCGGGACACTGAGGCCCTGATGGTCACGGGCCTCCATTTCCTCACCGGCATGGTGGTCTCCAGAGTTGTCATGCCTCTGAGTCAGACAAGCCCGGGACCTTGGGCAGGGAAGCTAATGGCCTCGAGCCTCAGGTTTCTTGTCAATAAAGTAGGTTTAATGCTACTTCCCTTACAGGGTATGTGTGTGAGGGTTGGTGGGATCATTTTACAAAGCACTGAGTGTGTGTATTCCATATAAATGTCTCTTCCCTCCCCTCTTCTCGAACCTACTGCCCCCAGCCTACGAGGGCAATGTGGAATCTGCCACTGCTCCCTCTTCAGAATGAGGAGTTTAGGGCCCAAGATACAAAGCCTTTTCCTGTGACCAAGCGGCTCAGCAGGTCCTTGAAGCTGAACCAGGCAGAAGGCCATATGCATGCGATGGGTCAGGACAACCTGGAGTCTAACTGCCTAGGGCTCAAACCCAGCTCTGCCATGTATCACTACGTGATTGGGGGCGAGTCACAACACCGCTGAGCCTCTGATCTCTAACCTGTGAAAATGGGGATAATAGTCCAGCCTCATAGGGATTAAAAAGTGCGTTGCTGACTGTGTACGGTGCTGGCTGTGTGACCTTACACAAGTTACAGTCCCGCCTTGTGCATGTGTTCTTTTCCATCTGCAAAGTGGAGATGGTCGCAGGACCTCCCTCACCGAGCAGTCATGTAGTTAGATGAACTTAAATATCTAAAGCACTTGGAATGGTTTCTGACACACCAGGGCTTTCCAGTTCTCATCCTCACTGTGTTTATTAGGTCTCTGGCCTTCAAAGCTCGTGCTGGTTCCCCCACTCACTCCCCTGTGCCAGTTCTCCAAGGCTGTGACCTCCACCCCTCTCCCAGGTGGGTTGGAAGTTCCAGGACTCCAAAGCCTGAGATATTTCCAGGCACAGGAGCCCCGAGGGTTAGGCCAGCTGGGAGGAGGCCCCAGAAGCCCCAGGAGGGTGTGAGGGGATGAGTGGGTGAGTGAAGATGTGGGGACGCGGCAGGGGTTTCTACCAGGCACCTCCCAAGGGGCCACTGACCTGGGCAGGGGATGGGGCCAGAGGCCTTCAGGGCCGCCTTCCTGTCCCTAAGAGCCTGGGTTGGTATCTTAGACCTGGAGAAAGGTGGGGAGGGAAACATGAGGGTGCAGGAGCTGAGTTTTCCTTGAGCCCCCTAAGGCCACCACATGTGTGCTGGCCTTCCCCTCCTCAGTTCAAGGAAAGCTCCAATCCCAGCAGGAACACCATTTGTTGAGGTGGGCCTAGCACGGGACACCAGGGAAGCTTCCTAGAACCAGTGGCCCCTCTACCTCCTCTCAGGCTGGCTTCCAACTTGCTGGCTGGTGGTTCTCCTCAGAACCACCCTGCGGAGGGGCAGGCAGAGCCCACAGTGGTCCAGGAATCAGTCAAGGTCGCACAGCAGGACAGAGGTGCACTGGCTAGAGCCAAGGCCTGTGACCTGGAAGCCCAGTGCTCCCTGGAAGCGGCTCCTCCCCCTTGGTGGGGACCCCTGCCTCTCCCCACCAAGCTGGCCACTCCTGGAGGGCAGACCTATATATAGAAGCCTTTGAACACAAAGTTACTTCAATAGTTAAAATTCATAATTTATCCTGCTAATGGCCTGGCCAGAAGGCTGGCACCTCCTGAGACGAGCTATGCTCTGGAGGGATGGGTGGTCCTCAGGTGCAGGGGGCCAAGGCCACACAGGAGCAGCTGCAGTTGCCTTGGGTGGGGGCTGGTGGCCCAGTCAGCACCCTCCATCCTGACCCCAGAGAAGAGGCCAGGTTGAGCACCTCTGGGAGAGGACCAAGTTTCCAAGTGCCCCTAAGAGATGGGGCTGGTGGCTCTGGGCCAGGGAGGGTAGGGAACATCGAGAGGAGTGTCAGCAGGTGCACACCCCCACACTGGCCACATGCAGCCCCAGGGGTCCAGCAACTCTTTGCTGGAACCACGAGCAAGAGGAAAATAAAGAAGTATATATGACAAAGGACATGCCTCAATTTTCCTCCAGGTTCATGGTCTCTCTCTGTAGGGGGGACAGCTGGCTGAGGGAGAGAAGGGAGAGAGAGAGAGGGGACTGGCAATGGCAGACAGACCAGGAGACAACTGATGCAGCTTCCCTTTTTGCTGGAGCCTAGCCTGGGCACTGACTCCTCAGGGTCGCCTGGGCACTGACTCCTCAGGACTGAGGTACCCCGTTAGCCACTCATTCACCCCTCCACAGGGATTAGTCCTAGAAAACCACATAAAGTGTCCTGCCCCTCAGGATTTGGAGTGGGAGAGATCACTTAGGAGTCCCTGGCCAGTCATGTTTACCCCACACACCTCCGTTCTCACTGTTCCCTCCGTCCAGATGCCCTCCTGCTGCTCCTGCTTGGCCTGTGGAAATGTTTGTAGTTCAGTGAGCTTTCCTGATACCTCCTTCATAAAGCATCTGTGAAGAGCATCAGCTAGGGTCAGAGCAGCTCAGGGAGCTGTCCCAGCGGTTATTCGATGGGCTGTCTCGGCCCCTAGGAAGGTGGCCTAGGAGCACTGAGCTGCATCAGCCCCAGCGCTTCTCCGGGGAACACAGATTTGGGGGCTGCTGAAGCTCCAGCCAAAGGAGGGATGGAGAGAGCTGGGCACACCAGCAGTGCTCGGTGGGGGCAGCACCTTCCTGGAGGCTGAGGGGGTCTGCAGGAGCTACATTCTGAAGGCCAGGTGGGAGACGTTCAGGCCCAGGTGACCACCATGGTGGGAAAAGGGCTTCACCCCACCCTGCCGCCACCAACTCCTGGCCCTATGGGCCACGCTGCCTGTGAGTGGGTACACTTTCCACTATTACATGCCTGTCATTTCATGAAATGGACCCAGCTGCCCACGTCACGCCCTGGAGCTGAAGGCAAAGAAGGGACCTCAGAGGGGCGGAGACTTGGAGACACAGCAGGTCTCTAGCACTCTGCCCCTGTTCTTCAGTGACCCGGCATGAGCCCCTTCCCCCTTCTGAGGAATGAGAGCCGCTCTGGCTCTGCAGGGTGGTAGTGAGGACAGGTGTGTTCACAGGCCGGGGTTTTCCATAGGCGGCGTGAGCAGCTCAGAGTATGGAAGTTGAGCCTGCAGGGCCAAGCTCCACTGTCTTTCCCCGACTCCCGCCGCCCTTCCTGCCCCATCCCTACCACCTCTGCTTTCTCTGCCTCTCTCTTCCTCCCTTTCTCTCCTGTTTGCCCACCCTGCGCCTCTGTTTACGTCACCTTCTCCCACTCCTGCTCTCCTGGTCATGTCCTGGTGGCGGACCTGAGCCAGCCCCTGGCTGTCTGGTAGGAGCCCTCAGCCCCCTTTCCAGGCCTGTCACCATCTTCATCAGTCTTTGCCCCACCCCACCCCCCAACTCCCCACTGCAGACCAGCCACAGGGTCTTAGGGTGTCGGGTCAAGCAAGATGAGATCTCACCTACCTGCCTCACCTTCCAGGCTGAGAACCCACAGGCCCTGGTGCCCCAGCGATGGCGGTGGCACCTCCCTGCCAGACATCTCATGCCGTGTGTGCTGGGGATCCCTGCGGTCCCCATGTAATGCTGAGTGGGGATACTGTGAAATATTGATACTGGAAACCTAAAATGACTAAACCTCCCCTTCACTTCATCTGACCCCAAATTAGGCGAGATCCTAGCATGGCCAGAGTAGCGGGCGCGGGAGAAGAACGTGGTAGAAAAACACTGAAAAAATCCAGTGTGTTTGACATATCATTTTCAGATAGCTTTGGACAGGTTTGCGGAGCCAGGGTGCTTAATCACAGTTATGTAGCACAGGTGCCTTCCTTCAGCACTGGGCCTTGCCCTCTTGCTGGCCTACATGCCCACTCCTCCCTCCCGGTCTGGTCTGTGTGTCTGAAAAAGTCCCCTTGCCAGGCAGCTCCTGAGACAGGAACCCAGACCAGAAGAGCAGAGTACTGGCTCTTCCTAACTCTGCCTAGCCCTAAGGCAAAGAAATTCCCTTTTGGAAGCCTCAGTTATTATCATCTGTAAAATGGGTGAGAAACGTTCCTTTGGAATGCTGGTGTGAGAGTTTCTGAGGCAGTATGTACAAAGCCCCAAATCTGGCTGGTGCTCTCTGCAAATGTTAGTCCCACCCGTTTTATAAGAGCAGGTGTCTGAGTGGCATGTGTCAGCTGGGTTAGGGTGTAGAAAAGACACACCCTGGCCCCCAGGAGCCTCCAGACTGCCAAATGAGGTAGATTCAACCTTGACCTTCTTTATTGATTCTCCAAGTCCACCCACAGGGGATCCCACCCACGCCCTTTCTGTCTCCACCCTGAGCCTCAGAGGAAGCAGCCACAATGTGAGGGCCTCCGTGGGTCCTTCTGGCCCCAGTGAAACTGCTTTTGGAGGCCTGGGCCCCCATCCCCCTGCATCCCCCAGCCATGCTGGGCATGTCAACTTTGCAGCAGGAGAAAGCCTGGCATCTGTTCTGGGCTTTCTCGGGGAGCTGGGATCCCCCCTCTCACTGCACCATCAGCAATAGGCCAGAGAGGACAGTCACTGCCCCTGGTCACACAGTGGAGCAGCCAGTGTGGGAAGAAGCCGAGCTGGGCCATGTCTACCCTAGGATGTGTGTGAGGGTGTGGTGGTGGCAGTACCAGTATGATGAGGGTAACGGTTGGACCAGTGCTCTGGGGCTGGGAGGACTCCGGCCGCTGTGGGTCTGAGCTTTGCATCCCAGCATGGCTCTCCTCCACCCACCCACTGCCTGCCTTCAGCATTTATTTCCTTTGTATTTATTGGCCCAATTTTTAAACTTCTGCCCTTGTGGGAAGCCCTTCAGGGGGGCAAGGATCCAAAATAAAACACTGATTAAAGTGCATAAAACACGTCTCGGAAGCTGCAGGGGAGCCCGCAGGGCAGAGGGGGCCAGGATGGCCGGGACAGCCTGTCTTCCTCGCAGAAGCTTTGGTGGCCCTTCAGATATAACCCTGCCACACCCCTAAGTGACGGAGACCCCATGGGCATGCTCTGCTCCGATCTGTCAGCTGGGACAAGCCCCTCAGCCTTTCTGGGCCTCTGTTCCCCCACCTTGCGGGACGGCCACATGCGCACGGTAAAGGGCGAGGCAGTTCAGAGCACGTGCCTTCAGAAGCCTCCCCGGTCCTGGGGAGCACGACCCAGGCCCTGCGGGGTGAATTGCTGGGCCTGAGGGTGGCAACCACATGAGGCGACACAGACTAGCGTGTCTGCCCACACATCTGAAGGCCCAGGCCTCTTACTGACCAGCCACATGCTCCAGAGTCAGCTCTGTCATGGACTTCAGGGCCTGTAAAAGCCCAAGCACGCACACTTCCTTGCAAAGAACATTCACGGGGTTCTGCATGTGCCATTCCTTGGTTTGAGGCTGCACCACACCACTGGCCCTTAGGCGCATCAGCCTCTAGCAAGTAAGATGTACCCAGGACTGTCTGACCCAGAATTAAACGTGGAACAGGGGAAGGGCCAGGTGCAGACACTTTGGGGCATGGTTCCCTGTCCACTCACATCATGCCTTTAATCTTTATTTTAGGTTTCTGCCATTCTTTCCTGACTGGCTGGCCTTCTATAGTTTTGTCTTTTTATTGTCTCATTGGGTAACTTCACTGTCCTTTGGCTCAAGTTGTTTCTAGAATGGTGTGTACTATACACCAGTTACATAATATCACTACTAATACATGGAAGGGGCTCCAGTGTAGGGGGTGAGAGATGATTCCTGGCTGAGTAGGTCAAGGATGGCTTCATGGAGGAGGAGGCCTTTGGGGTGGAAGGTCACCAAGGCTGCTAGGGCAGGAGGCTGAGAGAGTTCTCCAATCAAAGATGGCTTTAAGCAGGAATGTGAAGATAAGGTCAGGACAGCTGGGCAGCATCACTGGGCATAGGGTGGAAAAGGAGGTCAGTAGGTAGTTTGGGTCAAGATGATGGGGCTTCCTGGCCTATGAGGGGCTTACCGGCATCTCAGGTGGCCTGTGCCCTTGCTAACTCTAATTCCTCAGCCCCCCTCCTCCTGCAGCCCCCACTCCTCCGACAAGCACAGCCCCTAGCTGGGTGCTAAAAGTCCTATTCACCTCCCCAGGTCCCTAGCCTCACACCCACGGCAGCCTCAGCTGCTGGCCCAATTACTTATTGATCACCTGTCAGAGTGTTTGCTTTTCTGGTGGGTCACTGAAGTGTGTGTGACTGTGGATAGCGGCCAGGTGGGGGTGGGGTGGGAGGACAAACCTCAGAAGAGTCTGGAGAGAGAATGAGAGGGGCTGAGGGGAGAGGCTGGACAGAGCCCATGGTGATAGTAAAACCTTGCCATTCCATAACATGTCAAGTGACAGCCAGAGCCCTTCCTAGTTAATCAGTCATTTAGTCGATCTACAACCAGGGAGCACCTGCCAATCCTGGGAGACCACTGGAGCATTGGAATGTGTGTGTATCCATTGGAATCTGACAGATCAGACCTCCAGTCTGAAACACTCCCTCTGTACGGGCTGGGTATTCTTGGGCAGCCACAAACCCCCAAGCTTCAGCTGCCTTAAGGATTGAAGTGTGGATGCTGAGAACTGTGGGCTTGAGAGCAGATGCTGTGCACAGGTGTGGGGGAGGCTAGGGGTGAGGGAGGGCCTGAGCCAGGCAGAGAGGCTGGCCCTCCCATCCTGGCTTCCCCCTCCTGCTCTGAGCCCACTCAGGACCATGATGTGTGGGGTGTTGACAGGCAGTGAGCCTCACCAGGGGTAGGGGGCTGCAGCTCGGTCCCAGGGGCCACCTCATCTTACCCCCTGCCGTGGGGAGAAATCTAGACCAGCCCTCCCAGTCCCCTCCTTGCCTTACTGGGCCAGGTTTTTTTCATGTGGTGGACCAGGGAAGGGAAGGAGGAGATGAGGCGTACATCTGGGCACAAGTGTGAGCATGTGGCCTCTGAACACAGGCTGGGAGACTGTACTGGAGGTGGAGGGGCTAGCTTCGCATGCCCCTTGCTTATGCCCCCTGCAGCCTGTGCTCACACTGGGCCCTGGCACTGTCATTCTTGTCAGAACCACCCAAGTTTTGTGTGTTCCCTAGGGCCCAGCTATGCCAGACCTCATGTCCTCAGAGCTGCCTTGAGGACCAGCCTCTCCAGGTTGCCCGTGCCGTCCTGGGCTTCTGGGGGATCTCACTGCCTCCCTTGGATTGGCCGTTGCACAGAACTCTTTCCTAGGATGAGGGTGATTGGAATCCCAAGAGACAGAGCACTGGAGGCTGGTGGGCTCTTTGGAGGGGAGCACATGTCCTCCTGGGGATCAGAGCAGTGGACATGGACTGGGGCCCAGAAGACGAGGTTTCAGACAAGCAGAGTAGTGGCACTGCAGGGGCCAAAGCCAGGAGAACTCACACTCTTGAGTCCTGTGCTCAGGAGCCCGGATGGGGTGCTGTGGGGACCCCAGGAAGGAGAGAGTTAGAGAGGCACTGTGGTGGGGGGCATTAGGCCTGGGTCCCAGCTGTCTGGGGGAAGTGCCCTCCACTCATGTAGAAGCCCTGTGGGGAAGCTGGTTCAGGAGCACTGATTGGTACCACTGGGTTTGCTGATTGCACTGGGTTCAGGCTGTGGGCTCAGCTGCAGTTCTGTGAGGAGGGGGTCATTGTGTCTGCACCTGGGGCAGCTCAGGTGACAGACTGAGATGGGTCCTGGGCAGCTTCAGAAGCCTTGACCCGCAGGCAAGGAGGCATGCTCCTCTGCAGGCTGTTCCAGAAGGCCTGAGCTTGGAACCTCTTTGGTCCCTCTGTGAACCCCAAAACAAGTCAGCAGGTCTGGCTTCATGCCTGATGAGCGCCAGGGGAGGCAGTGACTCAGGAAGTAGAGGATGAGGGGGTGGGGTGCACAGTGCACACCTGGAGTCCATTTATAAATCATAAAAGTAAAGGAGGTTGGTGCAGCCTGGGGGTTGGTGAATCCCAAGGGTCTCTGAGATTGCCTGGTCCCTTCTGTGAACCCCTCCATCCCAGAGATACTAGGAAGGTCCTGCAGGAGGGCTCTGGGTAAGGTTAGGGGCAAGGAGGAAGCAGCATAGAGTGGCACGGCAGGGGGTTCTCCCTCCCCACAGCCATCTAGACTTCACTGTTGGGTCCCAGGCTGGTATCATATGCCACTTTGGCCCATCACCTCTCTATCTGTGTCAGGGACATTCTGAGGGGGCAAGAGGGCAGGGGTGGGGGAGCACACAGGGCTCAGGGTGGGGTCCAGTTAAATATTATCCTCTGACCACCCCTTCTATCCTGTGTTTGCTCTGGGCTGCAGGTAAGCAAGAGGATGCTGACAGGGGGTGAGAAGAGCATGCCCAGCCCCCTCCTGGCCTGCTGGCAGCCCATCCTCCTGCTGGTGCTGGGCTCAGTGCTGTCAGGCTCCGCCACGGGCTGCCCGCCTCGTTGTGAGTGCTCCGCCCAGGACCGCGCTGTGGTGTGCCACCGCAAGCGCTTCGTGGCCGTGCCTGAGGGTATCCCCATAGAGACCCGCCTGCTGGACCTGGGCAAGAATCGCATCAAAACCCTCAACCAGGATGAGTTTGCCAGCTTCCCGTACTTGGAGGAACTGGAGTTAAATGAGAACGTCGTGAGCACCGTGGAGCCCGGTGCCTTCAACAACCTCTTCAACCTGCGGACGCTGGGGCTGCGCAGCAACCGCCTGAAGCTCATCCCCCTGGGCGTCTTCACCGGCCTCAGCAACCTGACCAAGCTGGACATCAGCGAGAACAAGATCGTCATCCTGCTGGACTACATGTTCCAGGATCTGTACAACCTCAAGTCGCTGGAAGTCGGCGACAACGACCTCGTCTACATCTCCCACCGCGCCTTCAGTGGCCTCAACAGCCTAGAGCAGCTGACACTGGAGAAATGCAACTTGACGTCTATCCCTACCGAGGCGCTGTCCCACCTGCATGGCCTCATCGTCCTCCGGCTCCGGCACCTCAACATCAACGCTGTCCGAGACTACTCCTTCAAGAGGCTATACCGGCTCAAGGTCTTAGAAATCTCCCACTGGCCATACTTGGACACCATGACACCCAACTGCCTCTACGGTCTCAATCTGACATCCCTGTCCATCACGCACTGCAATCTGACCTCCGTGCCCTACCTGGCCGTGCGCCACCTGGTCTATCTCCGCTTCCTCAACCTCTCCTACAACCCTATTGGCGCCATCGAGGGCTCCATGTTGCATGAGCTGCTACGGCTGCAGGAGATCCAGCTGGTGGGTGGGCAGCTGGCCGTGGTGGAGCCGTACGCCTTCCGTGGACTCAACTACCTGCGTGTGCTCAACGTCTCTGGCAACCAGCTGACCACACTGGAGGAGTCCGCCTTCCACTCGGTGGGCAACCTGGAGACGCTTATCCTGGATTCCAACCCGCTGGCCTGCGACTGCCGTCTCCTGTGGGTGTTCCGGCGCCGCTGGCGGCTCAACTTCAACCGGCAGCAGCCCACATGCGCCACGCCTGAGTTCGTCCAGGGCAAGGAGTTCAAGGACTTCCCCGACGTGCTGCTGCCCAACTACTTCACCTGCCGCCGCGCCCGCATCCGGGACCGCAAGGCGCAGCAGGTGTTTGTGGACGAGGGCCACACGGTGCAGTTTGTGTGCCGGGCTGATGGCGACCCACCGCCCGCCATCCTCTGGCTGTCACCCCGCAAGCACCTGGTCTCTGCTAAGAGCAACGGGCGGCTCACAGTCTTCCCCGATGGCACGCTGGAGGTGCGCTATGCCCAAGTGCAGGACAACGGCACCTACTTGTGCATCGCAGCCAACGCAGGCGGCAACGACTCCATGCCTGCCCACCTGCACGTGCGCAGCTACTCACCCGACTGGCTCCATCAGCCCAACAAGACCTTCGCCTTCATCTCCAACCAGCCGGGAGAGGGAGAGGCCAATAGCACCCGAGCTGTTGTGCCTTTCCCCTTCGACATTAAGACCCTCATCATCGCCACCACCATGGGCTTCATCTCCTTCCTGGGCGTCGTGCTCTTCTGCCTGGTGCTGCTGTTTCTCTGGAGCAGGGGCAAGGGCAACACCAAGCACAACATTGAGATCGAGTATGTGCCGCGCAAGTCGGATGCCGGCATGAGCTCCACTGATGCGCCCCGCAAGTTCAACATGAAGATGATATGAGCATGGGGCTGGCTCCCTTCTTGGTCCCATGCACCCCTCCCTGCCCTCATCTCTGTCCCATCCCCCGTCCTCACCGGCGGGCTGCCCCACTGGCCCTCACTGCCTTCCCTCTCTCTACTGGGACCTCAGACAGATGTCGTGGCCTGGGGGAACCCCTGCAGCGGCCACACGCAGGCAGACTGACAGCCGGAGCTGACAGACTGATCGGTATGCAGCAACAGTCAGCAGTTCAGTTAAAAAGTGGTGAACTTCCTCTGTAACTGGGGTTTCAATAATGATGGATTTTTATGAAAACTTGAAATAATAATAAAAAAAACAACACAACTATTTCCTACAGCTAGTTGAAATGCAAACCTTTGACGTCCTGATTGCCCCAGGGCCCTCTTCCAGCTCAGTTTCTCGTTTTTCTCCTTTTCTTCCTCCTTTCTCTTCTCTTTCCCTGTGGGGAGGGATCACTCAGGAAAACAGGAAAGGAGCTTCCAGCCCACTCCCCCAACCCTTGCCCCACCCTCACCCACCCTGCCAGGGTAACCTGCAGGAGCTGGGAGCAGGCAGAGTGGCAGGTATGGGCCCATCTCCCAGCCGGCTGTTTGTTGGGAGCAGATGGAGGGCACAGGTTGCCAGCTAGGGACAGGGCTGTCTGCTGAACTGCCAGGGGTCAGGAGCCTGGTTGGGTGTGGCTGAAACTCTGGACAAGGGCTGGGTCCTCCCAGAGGACTGCACAGTCAGCCAAGAGGTCCAGGGTCTAGAGGCAGGGATGAGGCTTAACTTCTGGTCCCAGCTGTGCCAGTGACTTGCTGTGTGGCCACAGCGGGTCCTTGACCCTCTCTGGGCTTCAGTCTCCATATCGGTACAGATGGCAGCATCACTCCCTGCCCTGCCTACCTCACAGGGCTGTTGTGAGGAACGATGAAATGTATGTGAAACACTTTGTAACCTGTAAAGTGCTGTGCACACACGTGGGTGACTGCTCTCATTATGGTCATTATCTCATGGTGGGGAGCGGGTGAGCCTCCTCAAGGGGTCTCCATGGGCTCAGGTTGGGGGTGGGCCGGGGGAGGGCCTGGTCAGGGACTTCCAGAAGCTCCTGCCAAGGCAGTGGCCAAAGGCATTGGCTGGATGAACTAGGCTTTAGACCTGCAGGGGTGTCCTGAAACCTGTGAGCATCATGGCTTCTACCACCTTTGTTGTGGGATCCCCCCAGGCAGAACACCCCTGTCGCTGTGGCTTGGACCTCTCCAGGGATTGGGAATGTCAGCTCTTTCCACAAGATTAATCAAGTGCCTACTGCATGCCACTTCCCATGTAGAGTGCCCAGACTTCGGGGCTAGGAGTGGCGGAAGTTCTGGGGCTGACCTTAGGACCACCCAGACCCAGGTCACCAGCCCAGCTCTGACTCATTTTCTGTGAAGCCACACTCTGAGCTAGCTGGGTTGTGAAGGGTTCTGGACTGAGATCTACTTGCACATGAGCTAACCAGGAAGGTCAGGAGTGGCCATGCCCATTCACACCAAACTCAGCCCTGAAAAGGGATGCCCTGTAGGACAGAAGTACGGAGAGCCAGACAGGTAACCCTGTCACATTATCTGTCTCAGATTCAAGGTCAGGTCTGAATGTCTTCCTGTCCTAACCCTTACTTGCTCTTTGGGATTGTTACTGAACTTGTGGGATCTCAATCTTCCTGTCTGCAACATAAAGATAATCTTCAGGCCCTGACCGGTGGCTCAGTGCATAAAGTGTCGTCCGGCATATGGACGTCCTGGGTTCAGTTCCCGGTCAGGGCACACAGGAGAGGTGACCATCTGCTTCTCCCCCTTTTCTTTTCCCCTTTCTCTCTCTATCTTCCCCTCCCGTGGCCTGATTGATTCGAGAGCCGGCCCCAGGCACTGAGGATAACTTGGTTGGTCCAAGCATGTCAGCCTCAGGTACTAAAATAGCTTGATACTCGAGCATTGACCCCAGTCAGGGTTGCTGGGTGGATCATGGTCAGGGCACATGCGGGAGTCTGTACCACTATCTCCCCGCCTCTCACTTAAAAAAAAAGAAAAGATGGTCTTCCTGCTTTGAGTGATCAGGAGGTTAAATGAGGGAGCCTAGGCACGTTTGTTGATTGGTGCAGTGCCTTGCATTCAAGAAGCCTTCGGCCCTGGCCGGTTGGCTCAGTGGTAGAGCGTCAGCCTGGCGTGCGGAAGTCCCAGGTTCGATTCCCGGCCAGGGCACACAGGAGAGGAGCCCATCTGCTTCTACACCCCTCCCCCTCTCCTTCCTCTCTGTCTCTCACTTCCCCTCCCGCAGCCAGGGCTCCATTGGAGCAAAAGATGGCCCGGGCGCTGGGGATGGCTCCTTGGCCTATGCCCCAGGCACTAGAGTGTCTCTGGTCGCGACAAAGCGACGCCCTGGATGGGCAGAGCATCGGCCCCCTGGTGGGCGTGCCGGGTGGATCCCGGTCGGGCGCATGCGGGAGTCTGTCTGACTGCCTCCCTGTTTCCAGCTTCAGAAAAATACAAAAAAATATATTAAAAAAAATAATTAAATAAAAAGAAGCCTTCGACCAGGGGTCATGGTGACGATTGCCCAGGAGCCCAACTCTGGTGACCGTGTGAAGACAGAGAACCAGAGAGGCTAATAGCTCACCTGCAGTTGAACAGCAACAAAGTGACAGGACTAGGGTTGGGGAGTTCTAGACTCCCAGAGACTCCTCAGCTGGGCCCAGGACTTCTCAGAGCCAGGCCTGGGGAATGCCTCCTGGCAAAAGAGCACTTTGGGGAGCATTAGGACAGGGAGAGGATTCCTTGGCTACAGGTATGGTCTATGTGGAATGAGGCCAGTGGTCCATGAGGCTTAAGGACCCGACAGGCCTGGCCACCTCTAGAGGGACCAGAACATGGTCTTCCTCTTGCCCAGCCCTGGACACCCTGGTTGGCACTGTCCTCCCACAGGAGGTAGGGTGGTTTGATCGTCACCCTCTGGAATACCCGGGTCCCTGGGGTTTCACAGGGCTCTGGTACGAGCTGATGATTTGTGGCACCAAATGATTCCTGCCTACAGAGAGGGAACTGGACCCCTGGGGACACTGGTATTGAGAATTGTGAGGTAGTTTTTAGATAGGGGAGAGGCGGTTTGGGGGACATGAGTGTCCAGGGTCAGGGTACTGGGTTGGCCCAAGCCAAAGGGCCTGGGAAGAACCTAGGCTGGAGATGAGGTGGCCTGGGTGTCAGTACTGTCCTGTCCTAGCCGCAGGACCTTCACCCATAGAAGAAGGTCATGGATTCAGCTTCTGAGAGACCTTCCAGGGGAGCAGCCTGGAAGGCCCGGCTGGGAAACCACTTTCCCCATAACCCGACTACCTCCGAAGGGGTAGGAGGAGGAGTGGGTACCACCCACCCCTGTCCTGACACACACACATCTAGGAGTCTGAACCCAGAGGTGATTGAGAAGGGAGGGCAAAGCCTTCCTGGGCCACCCACATTCCCACATCCCCAGCAGCCCCTGTCTGCCTCAAATCCAGTGGGGTTGTGACGTCAGCGTGCCGTGCCACCTCAAACCCTTTAAGGAGAAGCTGCTCTGCTCCTTTTTCGGCCTGGGTCCAAGTTACTGGGGGGAATGGCAAGATACAGAACGCTGAGAGTTTAGTCTGCTTTCCAGCGACCAAGACCAGAGGCAGGCTCTGGGCCCGTTTGTCCACGAGAGACCATGCTCTAAATAGGAAAGGTGGTACAGCTGGGATCCTGCCCTGGACAAGCAAGTGGACCCAAACACAGACAGCAGGGTGAGTATCAGAGGGAGCAGCTGGTTTATCTCTTCAAAAGTGAGAATCCGAGGCACAGAGATGGGAAATAACCTGCCCAGTGTCACACAGCAGAGCAGAAAATAGCGTGGGCTTTGGAGTGAGGTGGACCTCGGTTCAAATCCCACCTCCAGTGCAGTACTTGTTTGGTGTATAATAGAGACCACTGCTGTCCTCATGACATTATTACAGATAAGCAAGGGGATGGAGGCTGACCTTGGGAACTGGCAGACTGAGAGACTGTGGGGGGCGGGGGGAAACAGTGGGTGATCCCAAAGGGCTGAAATGAGGTTGGGATAGAAACCAAACCAGGTCATGTCCTCTGTTTTACCACTAAAGGCCTTGGGGCCGAGGGCTAGATGGAAGCTGACCAAGCCATCACCCCTGTCTGCCCAGAACAGAGAGCTGGCCATGCCCTGGGGCCTGGAGGACAAAGCCACAACCTGTGTGTGTTTGGGGGAATGGAGGTCGGGGGTGGGGGAGAGAAGGCATGAGGAGCAGTGCAGACTGGCTGGTGTTAGGTGTCCAGGGGACCTTAAGCCTTTTAGGGCCTGAAGTTGGGGCTCATGAGGTCCACAGAGCAGGCAGCACAGACCAGTTGGAATGACGTGGTTTGTTGGGGCCCCCACAGAATCTGGCTCCGTGGTCTACCGCCTTTCCTGCCTCTCTCCCCAGGTTAGCATCCTCTGAGGCATGACAGCCTGGCTAAAAGTCATCCCCAACTCCCATTCTGACAGCCCAGTTCCAGGCTCCTTCCCAGTTGGGCTCTCTAAAATCTCTCTCTCATCTCTTCATTCATATTCTCCAGAGGGAAAAAAATCTCATTGGCCACCTGTTAGCCAATGGATACTGGCTGCCTCAGAAGGAGGTGCTCATTCCCTTGTCCAATCAACTTAGTCCAAAGTGCTAGACATTATCCAAGCCAAGTTCGGGTGAAGATGGAACAGAAGGGACCTTAACAGTCAGCTATTGCTGCATAACAACCGCCCCCAAAATTTAATAGCATAAAACAACAATTATGTATTTGTTCTCAGTTTTACAAACTGGGCAGGACTTGGTAAGGACAGTGTGTCTCTCTGTCCTGCACGGTGTTGATTAGGGGGACTTGACAGGGCCTAAGATATTCAAGGTGGCTTCTGGCCGTGTCTGTCACCTCATCTGGGAGGGCCAGAGGCCAGTGAGCTTTTCTACGCCCACAAGGTCCCTGCAGCGGGCTAGCTGGACTTCGTTAGGGTAGCCCCATGTTCCGAGATAGCAAAACAGAAGTGGCCAGGTCTGCTGAAGCCTGGGCCAGAAAGTGAGACAGCTTCTCATTCACTGCATGCTATCAATCAAGGCAAGTTGTAGTTGTTCCTCCCCACCGCCACTCCCAGATTCGAGAGCCGGGGGACAGATACCAGCTCCTGAGGCAGGAGCTACAGAGTCACGTGAGCAAAAGGGGCATGCAGGATGTGGGGGCCATTGCGGCCACCCTCCACAGGGGCCTGTTCCTTTCAGGAATCACTCGGTACACAGGCCTCCATAGCTCACCCGGGAGTCGGGGACTTGACTACAGCTGGTCAGTGAAGAACCAGGACTTGAAACTAAGTTTGCTGCCCCTGGTGCAGTGGCCTTTGGAGCAGAAGCAGGAGGTAGGGGGTTAGAGGGACCAAAAGTAATATAGGCAACATAACAACAGCTACTGCCTTCCAAAGGCTGTGCCAGGTGCCAGACCAGGCACGATACTTGTGTTTTCTCCCTCATCCTGCCACGAGGAAGTTCTTGCACACTCCCTTTTGGATGAGAACCTTGAGGCTCAGGAAGCAGTGGCTGCCTGAGGTTCACCACCAGGTAGTGCTGAAGCCAGGATTCACACTCAGGACACTGGTACTTGACGGCAGAAAAAGCACCAGATTGGTCCCCTCACTCTGAACCACTCCAGACTCAGCTTCCCATCTGTAAGTGGGCACAGTTCCGTCCCTTCCTGTGGCCTCCTTCCTTTGTGGAGTGGAGTGAGCTGGTGGTGAAGAGTATGCTATGGCAGGGGTGGGTGAGCACTTGGGGTGGGGTCAGGTCCCTGCTCCCAGTTTCTGGTCTACCTGGTGTCTCTGTGGGACCCTGACATCAGAGTGTCATACACGTGGCCCAGCTGCCTGTTCTGAGGGCCTGGCAATCTGGCCCTGGTGCCTTTGCTCTCTGACTAGCAGACATTTATGTAGCTCTTTTAAAAAATACAGCGTCATAAAGAGGAGAGACAGGCACAGTAAAACCTCGTCCCTCTACTGCCTGCTGGAAATGCTTTCAGGAAACTCCAAGGGCACAGGGAGCAGACCCAGGTGGGGAGGGGTTACAGGAGCCCCTTGGCAGTGAAGTGAAGCTTCCCAAATGTCTGTCTCTGCTGGGCTCTGACCAGCGACCAGTGTTGGGACATGGGGACACTTCACTGTGTGACCTTGCACCAGCCCCTGAACAGTTCTGGGCTGATCCTTCCCAAGGGCTTGAGAAAAGGCTGTGCCAGCTAGATCCCCCCACTTCCTTTCAGTATCATGATTCCCCAGACCTCACAGGCATCTTCTGCCTCACTTCCCTGCCCCCACACTGCACTGAAGTGCAGCAGAGTTATAGACTCTCTGCAGATGAGGTTTACTGTGCGCCTACGCCCGGGTCCACCGTGCAGGCACCTGGAGCAGAGGCCGCTTCCCTCAGCCCTGACCCCCTCAGGCCACTTTTTACTATTCCCCCCAACCTTCCTCAAGTGCTCCTCCGTCTGGAGCCAGGACAGCCACATCCCCCAGAGCAGCCCAGCCAGCAAAGCAGACCCTTCCCCACTCATGCTCCCTGGAGTTCCCCTTTCTGGAGACTTCCTGTGTCTTCCTCAGGGAGTCTGCCAGTCTTCTACCACTTGGGACGAGTCCCTGCCCCTCTGCCTCACTTTATCTCTCTGCATGACTTGGATAGGACCACACAGTCTCCAAGAGCTCAGCAGGACAAGTACCATTGCCCCATGGTGGTCGGGGCAGGGAAAGAGGACTGGAGGAAGGAAGGCCCTGTAGCCAGAAATGCAGAGTGGGACTGTCTGACTGTGGGTTAGCACCTGGATGGCCAAGAGCCAGAACAGCTGTCCCCTTTTTCCTGCCAGGCAGCTGGAAGGGACAAGGACATTGCTTTTTGATTGGCACCCTTACTTGCAATTTTTTTCACCTATGGAGAGAATGAACATTACTATGGGTGCTTAGAATACACTGTTGCTCAAATAAACGTTAAAAAAGAGTAAGGAATGTAAGTTTGTGATTTCCACATTGGGTGGCTGCCCAGGCACCCACCTTAGAGAGAACCCTGATTACAAGTGCTATTTTAACAACTGGTTCCCCAAACTCAACAAAAAATTAGATATCAGTTCTGCCAAACCAGTGTTAAGTGGCTGAATCCCACTACTGGGTGGGTGATGCTGCTGGCAGGGCCTTACTGATGAGGAGAGATGGGCAGGGTGGTGCTCGCCTTCACCACACCCACTCCTACCACCCCACCACCCCACCAGAGGCAGCAACTGCAGGCCTGCTTTGCATCCTGTCCATAAACACTGTCCAGTAAATAAACACTGAGTCTTCCTGTATCATGTTAATTGCACAGGCGGTTGATCTGCTGAAGGTTTCTACAATCTGCCTGTGCCCTGTTGTCAGTTTTATACTCACGGGTCTCCTAATGGCAGACAGAAAAACAAATAGCTCACAGCGCCCCAGTAAGGTGACACTAGACCTGGTCAGGTAGAAACAGCCCTTTCCAGGGTCCTAAAGTCAACCAAAGCAAGAACTCCGCTATGGGGCTGAGTACCCACTGGTGGAAACTTGGGCAGGTCTCTCCTCCTTTCTGGGCCACATTTTCAATGAAATATTTAGCATTGCTTCCTGGGGACCATCATGGAGAATTTGGGTCCACCCAAGGAGATCCAGTCCAGCTGATGGCTGTTGCCTGGCTTTGACCTTCAGCATAACTCCAAAGGCAATCAAGCACAGACTTGTACCCACTGCACAGGGGCGAGCTGAGGCCTGATGTGCTCAGTGTCACAGTGGGAAATGGAGCCAAACCATGGCAGAACTTGGGGTTCTACCTCTGACTGCTTTGATAGCTGTCATCCACCTGCATGGGTGCCCTAGGACCACAGGGATGGTGGGGCCAGAGAACCCTGCTTTGTCCCAAGCCAGCGCCTTGGAGCATTTGGGCTTCTTCCTGATATGCATAGCCATAAGGTGTGATGCATATATATGCATGATCATTCTGACCACAGACTGAGCTAAGGCAGCATTTGCAGGCTGGGATCTTCCTGTGCTCTAGGACCTTCCCCATCAGCCTCTGTTCCTGGGCCTCTTTGGGCAGCCTGCCAACAGCCCGGCTTGACCCCACACCGGCCCACCCTGGGAGCTGACAGGGGAGCTTCTCCTGGGTGTCGGACTGACGTTCTTCCTCCTCCAGAGGCTGCTATTGCTCCTTCTGCAGCCTTCCTCCAGGTGTGAAGAGAAACCTGCCAGGCCTAGGTGGGGCCTCAGGGAGATGGGCTGAGGCTAGATCATAAGCGATGGAGTGATGGCCCATCTGCTTGTATGAATGAAGGCTTTGCTAGCCAGGAAGGACATCTGCAGGTGCCACAGCCCAGGGGTATGGCAGGGGCAGAGAGAGGTATCTTGGCCCCCAGGTGCCTGTCTAGGGAGACTCAAATGGCTCTGGGCACTCACACACTCCTGGTGCCACCTGCTTCTGCTCAGTAAAGATGTGTTAGTGAGGTAAAGTGAATGAAGGTCATTAACACTGTAATGAAAGGCAGGCAGAGGTCACCACCTGCTCTCATCCAAATGGGGAACTTGGGCAAGGCCTTCACACCTCTGAGCCTCAGACCCTCACCTGTAAAATGTGCCCCCAGTCCAGTGGCTCCATCACCTACAGACTAAGAGTCTTTAGCTCCTGAGACCAGCGTTTAAGGCCACCTGGACTGTCTTGTTCCACCTCTCTAGCACCCACTTCACCAACACACACACACACACACACACACTCACACTCACACACAGATGCATGTACTCACACACACACACACACAGATGCATGTACTCACACACTCACACTCACACACTCACATACACTCACACACACATTCACACACACTTACACACTCACACACACACACTCACACATTCCTCACAGTCCTCACACACAGCAGGATGCACGTTCCCTTACACACCAAGCACCAACCTATCTTCAGCCTTTGCATATGTTGTTCCCTCTGACTAGAAAGCCAGCCCTGCTCTTCCCTAGTTCTACCTCAGACTGCTAAACTTCTAAGAAGCCTGCAAAACCCTGTGCCTGCTACCTCCTCCAGGAAGGCTTCCCTATCCACCCCCTTCCCTGGGCTGAGTGAGGTGTTCTCTCTTTCTGGGGTTGCCCAAGGGAATGATCCATAAAGGAACCAACCCTAAGGGAGATTGTGTTTTCGATACATGTAAAGGAAACCTCACTTTCCCCTTGACAAATTGTCCAAGGCTGCTGCTCCTCAGCATGTCAAGGGGACAGTGGTCTGGCTTAGAGGTGCATGGTCCCACTGTCATCAACAGTGTCATCAACAGTTGTCTGAGTGTTTTTGTCTCCCCCAGAGCTTGGCACACAGCAGCCAAGCCCCAAAGGGGTTTCCAAACAAGGCCATCAGGAGGTAGTCCCAGGTGCTCTGTCCAGTGGATGTCAGTGAGCATCAAGGACATATGCTCTATTGGGCAGATAAAATATATTATGCTCGCCCTGGCCGGTTGGCTCAGCAGTAGAGCGTCGGCCTGGCGTGCAGGGGACCCGGGTTCGATTCCCGGCCAGGGCACATAGGAGAAGCGCCCATTTGCTTCTCCACCCCCACCCTCCTTCCTCTCTGTCTCTCTCTTACCCTCCCGCAGCCAAGGCTCCATTGGAGCAAAGATGGCCCGGGCGCTGAGGATGGCTCCTTGGCCTCTGCCCCAGGCGCTAGAATGGCTCTGGTCACGGCAAAGCAATGCCCCGGAGGGGCAGAGCATCGCCCCCTCGTGGGCAGAGTGTCGCCCCTGGTGGGCGTGCCGGGTGGATCCCGGTCGGGCGCATGCGGGAGTCTGTCTGACTGTCTCTCCCTGTTTCCAGCTTCAGAAAAATACAAAAAAAAAAAAATATATATATATATATATATATGCTCACTTTGTTAAAGATGGCACTGCCCACATGGAAGCCTGTCGCCCAGGTGATTGCTTGGGATGGGCGTGATTGTGTTAATGTGTGTTGGGGGCGGGCTGTGGGTAGGCAGGATCCCTGTAGCCTGGGGCTTGGTTTTAGGACTAAGCCTTTCCCACCCTTTTTGATGTGGGGTGGTACAATCCCATCATGCCTCAGATAAGTGACTTTGTATCAGAGACTTCCCTATTTTGTATATTGGATTAAAGGTTTGGTTTCTGCACTATAAAGTGGGGCAGACTGGGAGCTTGCTCTCTCGGTTCCTGAGATTAGCATTAGAGAGGAGAGCAGAGAAGGGCCACGTGGAGGAGGCCAGGAGAAGCAGCCAAGATGGCAGAGTGCTGAAGGAGAAGCCAGTTTGTGCAGAGTTTGTGCAGGGAGAAGGAAGGAGATGAGGAACAGAGGTGAATAAGGCTGGTGAGCTAGAAACCTTTGATTCTAGGAAACTCAGATAAGTCAGTAGCTTTGTGAGCACTGAATGAGTGGGTTTTGGAGTCCAGTGTGTGTTTTTACTTGCCTGCCGGGTGCAAGCTAGGATTAAAGATGATGGCCCACCAGTTCTTGGCTCCGTTGTTTCATCACCATCTATTTGAATCTAATGCGAACCTGCATGGGCCAGGCGGCTGTGATGGTGGCCGTGGATACTGTCTTTACATGCTCCCTGCAGCATCTTCCCAACCCCTCTCCCGTCCCTGCTCAGCACCTTCAAAATCACTTAATATTTACAGATGTTTCCTCCGTAATTACAGCCTATATAACAAATAATAAATAAATGACAAAAGGGAGGAGGGAAGACATGAATGTGCCATCTTGCTAACACACCCCAGGAATTCTGAGCCAGGACAGAGGTGGTGAGTGGGGGGCCAGAGGAAGGGAGAGAAGTTTTAGACTGGAGAATGGCTCTCGCACCAGTATTCAGTGACCCCTGTGTCCCCACCTCTAAGGTGCGCTGCACTGGGACCTCTTTAGGCCAGAGACCTCGGCTACAGAAACAGGTAGGGGCTGTCTGGACTCCTCCCTTCTCTGGCACTTGGTGAGGCGGTTGTATGAAGAGGATCAATTAGAACTGCCCTTTATTGGGGGCTGTAAGGCGGTGGCTGTAGCCGTGCAGGTTCACATTGGATTCAGGCAGATGGTAGAGAAACTACAGAGCCAAAAAATGGTTGGCCATTCCGTTTATTAGAGTCTCACAACAGCGGACAAACAGGCAGGCAGGGAAAACCGCTTCTCTCTCTCAGAGCTGACAAGCAAATAGACCAGAGGGAAAAACCCCTTCTCCAGCAAACAATAGCAAAAATGGCCCCTTTCAATGGCATCAGGTAATCTACAATCTACCACACTGAAGGCAAGCACCTACAGCTTTACACAAACTATACACATGTGGTGCTGCCCTGTGCTCACACACCAATCAGGCAAAGTACAAGTGAGCAAGCCTAACATACTTGTTTGCCCAACACAGGCCCTCTGTGTGGCGGGTGCTCTGCTCAGCTACTACTCTCATCCAACAGGGGTCCTTACCCTGAGGGACCCTACAGAGGGGGTAACTGAGGACCAGGAAGATGGTTTCCCCACTAGGAACTGGGCCAGATTTCCTGAAAACACACTGCCTCCCACATAAACAACCCATCCCCTCTCAAATTCTCTGAATTAAGGGGTGGGTAAATTCTGTCTACCTCCTCTGTTCCCACGGCTCTGGGTAGTAGGAGTGGACTGGGGTGGCTCTGACCTCTGAAAGGGGAAGCGGAGACAGCACACTATCCCTATCCTCAACCCATGGTAACACCATTCAGCTGTGCAGTGAGGTACATGGGGCAAGGTTCATTGCTGCTCTTGATAATGACCAGGCCAGCTGGGGGTGGGTACGGCATCCAGGGCAGGAACAAAAGACAGCTGTAAGATTTGGCAACAATTCATTTGTGCATGCATTACTCCATTCACACATTCATGCACACATGCATCCGTTCGTTGAATACTTATTGAATACTTACTGTATGCCTGGCAGTGCTCTTACAGTGGTAGGCACGGGATCCCCTGACACAGTGAAGAAAAAAATGGACAAAAGTTCCTTTTTTCTTTGTCACTCTTCTAGTACAGGGTGAACATTTTCTGTAAATATTTTATGCTCTGTGGGCCACACATAGCCTTTGCTGCAAATCTGTCTTTGTTTTCCTGCAACCCTTTAAGAACTTAATGATTCTTAGTTCACGAGCCACACAAAACAGGCTGCTGGCCACAGTTTGTGAGCTACAGGCCTAGCATGTCACTGCCCAATAGAAATTTAATGGGAGTCATGCAAGTAATTTTAAAAATTTAGCAGCTACATTTAGAAAGCAGATTGAAATGGGTGAAATTAACTTTTAATGATATAATTTATTTAAGCCAATATAACCATAAAATTATCACCTCAACACATAATCCATATTTTTTAATTAATGAGACATTTTCCATTCCCTTTTTTCCATAATAAGTCTTCAAACTCTGATGTGTATTTTATACTTACAACACATCTCAATTCAGATTAGCTACATTTAAAGTGACCAAGCAGGCCCTGGTCGGTTGGCTCAGTGGTAGACTGTTGGCCTGCCATGTGGGTGTCCCAGGTTCAATTCCTGGTCAGGGCACATAGGAGAAGTGACCATCTGCTTCTTCCCCCCCCCCTCTTCCCCTCCTGCAGACATGGCTTGATCAGCTCAAGTATATTAGCCCCAGATGCTGAGGATGGTTCCATGGAGCCTCCACCTCATGTGCTAAAAATAGCTTGGTTGCAAGCATGGCCCCAGATGGGCAGAGCATCGGCCCCAGACAGGAGTTGCCAGGTAGATCCCCGTCGGGGTGCATGTGGTAGTCTTTCTGTCTCCCCTCCTCTCACTTAAAAAATAAATAAATAAAATCAAGTAACCAAGCAGCCATATGTGAGAGGGGAGAAACCAGAAGAATGCAGAAGGTGCCTGCAGGAATGACTGACTCAGCCAGTTAAAGGTTAGCCACATCCTATAGATCTCTAACTGATCTCCTGGAGACTCTTACAACACTCACAAGAAATATAGGATCTGTAAGTAGATAAGACCAGGGATCTGGAAACCCTTTCCCCCTGCTGCCCCGCCGAAACTCCTCCTTCCCACTTTGAGCCACGAGGTGCATATAGGACCTCAGACAAAGGGATCACATGCCCCTTGCATGCACACTGTAAAAGGTATATAAGATGTGAGAGATCTAACTTCGGGGAGCTCGTGCTTTGGTGCTACTAACCCATGTGCTCCACTAGCTATTAATAAATTCCTCTTCCTTCATTAAGTTGTCTGGACATCTTATTATCCTCCATTTGAGTGTCATTTTTCCTGCAACATATGTATCTTGTGGCCCCCATATTGGACAGCATAGGTCTAATGGGAGAAACAGATGAGAAACAAGGCAGGCAAGTAAAATATACTAAATAGCAGAAGGTAATGGTGTCATGGAGGAGAAAAAAGCCGGGGAGGGGGACAGGGAATGTTGGCCAGGAGTCTCAGGGAAGCAGGAGGCTGGGAAGCAATCTACTTATCAGTGGATGAAAAATGAGAAGGCCATCATGCAGAACTCTTACCCAGGACAGGGACACCCCTTAGCACATGGTGGGTCAGCTGCTGCTTCCTCACTCCCCTGACGGAGGGCTCACTGCCCATCCAAACAGCCTGTTCCTCCTAGCAGAGGCTCTGATTTCACTCCACCTTCCTTCTTGATCAGTAACCGCAGTGATAGTTTCTCCTTAACAATTAAAAAAAATTTTTTTTTAATTTTTAATTTTTTAGAGAGAAAGAGATGGAGAGAGAGAAGAGATAGTGAGAAGCATCACCTTGTGCTTTTAACTCTTGCTTCACTTTAGTTGTTCACGATTGCTTCTCACATGTGCCAAGCCAATGATCCCTTGCTCAAGCTGGCAACCTCAGGGTTTCAAATCTGAAACCTCAGCATTCCAGGTCTATGCTCTATCCACTGTGCCACCATTGATCAGGCAAAATTGTTTTTAAATTACAGTTGACATTCAATATTATATTTGTTTCAGGTGTACAGCATAGTAGTTAGACATTTATATTACTTACAAAGTGATTTCCCCCAATATGTCCAGTATCCCCTGACAGCACACATAGTTATTACAATACTATTGACTGTATTCCCTGTGCTATACTTTACGTCCCCATGACTGTTCTGTAACTGCCAGTTTGTACTTCTTGATCCCTTCACCTTTTTCACCCATCCTCCCACCCCAACCCTCCCCTCTGGCAACTCTCAGTTTGTTCTCTGTATCAATTAGTCTGTTTCTATTTTGTTTGTTCATTTATTTTGTATTTTGTGTTCCACATATAAGTGAAATTATGTAGTGTTTGTCTTTCTCTGACTAATTTATTTCACTGAGCATAATATCCTCTAGGTCCAAGCGTGCTGTTGCAAAGGATAAGATTCCTTTTTTTTTTTTTTTTTTTTTGTATTTTTTTTTCTGAGGCTGGAAACGGGGAGAGACAGTCAGACAGACTCCCGCATGCGCCCGACCGGGATCCACCCGGCACGCCCACCAGGGGCGATGCTCTGCCCACCAGGGGGCGATGCTCTGCCCCTCCGGGGCATTGCTCTGCCGTGACCAGAGCCACTCTAGTGCCTGGGGCAGAGGCCAAGGAGCCATCCCCAGCGCCCGGGCCATCTTTGCTCCAATGGAGCTTTGGCTGCGGGAGGGGAAGAGAGAGACAGAGAGGAAGGAAGTGGGGGGTGGAGAAGCAAATGGGCGCTTCTCCCATGTGCCCTGGCCGGGAATCGAACCCCGGTCCCCCGCATGCCAGGCCGATGCTCTACCGCTGAGCCAACCGGCCAGGGCCAAGATTCCTTTTTTTTTAATGGCTGAGTCGTATTCCATTGTATATATGTACCATGTATTCTTTATCCAATCACCTACTGTAGGCACTTGGGTTGCTTCCATATCTTGACTATTGTAGATAATGCTGCAATGAACACAGGGGTTCATGTATAGGGGTGAACAGAAATAGGTTTACAGTTGTTCATATGGAAAAGGGTGTAGGTTTGATTATTACAACAGCACTGTGCCATTGTGACATTCCTATGAGTTACTAAAGCTACTGTAGTAATCACAACTTGCCTGTCCTTTTCCGTACAAACAACTGTTAACCTACTTTTGCCCACCCCTGTACTCTTTCAAATTAGCATTGGCGTTTCTTTGGATATATACCCAGAAATAGAATTGCTGGGTCATAAAGCAGTTCCATTTCTAATTTTTAGGGGGAACTTCCATAATGTTTTCCACAGTGGCTACACTGTGAAGTCCCACCAATAAGTACACAAGGGTTCCCTTTTCTCCACACAAGCCAAACGTTTGTAGGTTTATTGATGATAACCATTTCAACAGGTATGAGGTGATATCTCACTGTGCTTTTAATTTGCATTTTTCTGATGATCAGTGATGCTGAGCCTTATTTCAGATGACTGTTGGCCATCGGTATGTCCTCTAGTGAGAAATCTATTCCGGGTCCTCTGCCTACTGTTTAAATGGATTGTGTGTGTGTGTGTGTGTGTGTGTGTGTGTGTGTGTTGAGTTATATGGGGTCTTTATAAGTTTTGGATATCAACTCCTTACCAGATATATCATTGGTGAATAATAGTTTCTTCCATTCAATAAGTTGTCTTTTCCTTTTGTTAATGGCTTCCTTTGCTGTGCAAAAACTTTTCAGTTTGGTGTAGTCCATTTGCTTATTTTTTCTTTTGTTTCCCTTGCCCTGAAATGTCAGAAAAACATATTGTTAAGAAAAATGTCAGATTTTACTGCCTATATTTTCTTCTAGGAATTTTATGGTTTTGAGTCCTAAGGCCTTTAATTCATTCTGAGTTTTATTCTTGTATGTGGTGTAAGAAGGGGATCTAGTTTCATTTTTTTTTTTGCATGTATATGTCCAATTTTCCCAACACCACTTATTGAATAGACTGTCTTTACCAAATTGTGTGTTCTTGTATCCTTTGTCAAATATTAATTGACCATATAGGCTTAGATTTATTTCTGGGCTCTCCATTCTATTTCATTGATCTATATGTCTGTTTTTATGCCAGGACCATGCTGTTTTGATTAGTATAGCCTTGTAGTATAATTTGATATCAGGTAGCATGATTTCTCCAACTTTGTTCTTCCTCAAAATTGCTGTGGCTACTCCAGCTCTTTTGTTGTTCCTTATACATTTTAGGATTATTTGTTCTCATTCTGTGGCATATACCATTGGTATTTTGATAAGAATTGAGCCTGACCTGTGGTGGTGCAGTGGATAAAGCATCAACCTGGAATGCTGAGTTGCCGGTTCAAAACCCTGGGCTTCCCCAGTCAAGGCATATACAACAAACAACCAATGAACAACTGAAGTGGAGCAACTATGAGTGATACTTCTCACTCTCTCCACCCCTTATGTCTGTAAAATCAATAAATAAAATCTTTGAAAAAAGAAAGAATTGCATTGAATTTATAGATTGCTTTGGGTAGTATAGACATTTATTTATTTATTTTTTTACAGAGACAGAGAGAGAGGGATAGACAGACAGGAACAGAGAGAGATGAGAAGCATCAATCATCAGTTTTTCATTGCGACACCTTAGTTGTTCATTGATTGCTTTCTCATATGTGCCTTGACCATGGGCCTTCAGCAGACCGAGTGAGCCAGCAACCGTGGGTTCAAGCTGGTGAGCTTTGCTCAAACCAGATGAGCCCGCACTCAAGCTGGCGACCTCGGGGTCTCGAACCTGGGTCATCCACATCCCAGTCCGATGCTCTATCCACTGCACCACCGCCTGGTCAGGCAGTATAGATATCTTAACAATGTTAATTCTTCAGATCTATGAGCATGGTATGTAACTGCATTTATTTGTATCTTCTTCAATTTCTTTCTTCAACATCTTACAATTTTCTGAGTACAGGTTTTTTACCTTCTTGGTAAGACTTATTCCTGGGTGTTTTTTTGATGCAATGGTAAATGGGATTGTTTTCTTAGTTTTTCTTTCTGATAATTTATTATTGGTGTTTAAAAATGCAACCAATTTATGAATATTAATTTTGTATCCTCCTGCTTTACTGAATTCATTAATCAGTTCTAGTAGTTTTTTGGTGGAATCTTTAGAGTTCTCTCTAAATAGTATCATTTCATCTGTAAATAATGATGGTTTTACTTCTTCCTTTCTGATTTGGATGCCTTTTATTTATTCTTCTCGTCTGACTGCTGTGGCTAGGACTTCCAGTACTATGTTGAATAAGAGTGGTGATAGCAGACATTCCTTTTTCCTGATCTTAAGGAAAATGATTTTAGCTTTTCCCCATTGAGTATGATGTTGGTCTATGGCCATACCACCCTGAAGGCGCCTGATCTCGTGTGAGTATGATGTTGGCTATAGGTTTGTTGTATATATGGTCTTTATTATGGTGAGGTATGTTCTTGCTATTCCCACTTAGCTAAGAGTTTTTATTATAAATGGGTGCTGGATATTGTCAAATGCTTTTTTCTGCATCTATTGATAATTATGTGATTTCTATCTTTCATTTTGTTTATGTGGTATATGACATTAACTGATTTGCAGATATTAAACTATCCTTGCATCTCAGGATAGTTTAAATCCCACTCAATCATGACATATGACCTTTATAATGTATTATGAATTTGATTTGCAAATTTTTGTTGATGGTTTTGGGTCTATGTTGATCAAAGATATTGGCTTATAATTTTCTTTTTTTGTAGTGTATTTTTCTGGTTTTGGAAGCAGAATAATGTTGGTCTCATAAAATGAGCTTGGGAGTTTTCCCCACCTCCAGAATAGTTTGAGAAAGACAGATGTTAGTTCTTCTTTGAATGTTTGGTACAATTTACCTGTAAAGTCTTATGTTGTTATCCATTCAGCCACTCTGTGTCTTTTGATTGAGACATTTAACCCATTTGCTTTTATAGTGATTACTAACAGGTACATATTTATTCCCATGTTATCATTTATGTTTATATTCCTCTTTTTCTTTCTTTATTCTTCTTAAAGAAGTTTCTTTAACATTTCTTGTAACATTGTTGTGTTGGTAATGAACTTTAGCTTTTTCTGGTCTGAGGAGTTCTTTAGTTTTCCTTCAATTTTAAATGATAGCCATGCTGGGTAGAATAGTGTTGGTTGTAGGTCTTTGCTTTTCATCACTTTGAATATTTTGTTTCAATCCCTTCTGACCTGAAATAATGTCTCAGCTGACAGACCCATGGGAGCACCCTTGTAGGTAACTGTCTTTCTCTTGCTGCTTTTAAGATTCTCTCTTTGTTTTTAACCTTTGCCATTTTAATTAGGATGTGCCTTGGTGTGGCCTCTTTGGGTTCATCTTTTGGGGACTCTGTGCTTCCTGGACTTGTGTGTCATTTTCTTTCACCAGATTAGAAAAGTTTTCAGTCATTATTTTTTCAAATATGTTCTTAATTCCTTGCTCTCTCTCTTCTCCTTTTTGTACCCCCACTGTGCGGATGTTGTTATCCTTCATGTTGTCCCAAAGGTCCTCATTTCAAAATTTCTTTTCTTTTTGCTATTTTGATTGTTTTCTGCTAACTTGTTTTCCAAATTGCTGATTCAATCTTCTGCTTCATCTAACCTATTGTTGGTGTCTTCTAGTGTATTCTTCATTTTCGATATTATATTCTTCATTTTTGATTAGTCCTTTCTTATGGTTTCTATGTCCTTTTCTATGCTGTTGAAGTTCTCACTAAGTTCCTTGAGCATTCTTATAACCATTGTTTTGAACTCTGTATCTGGTAGATTGCTTGTCTCCATTTAGTTTTGTTCTTTTTCTGGAATTTGTCCTGTTTTTTCATTTAAGACATGCTTCTTTGTTGCCTCATTTTGGCTGCCTCCTTGTTTCCATATATTAGGTAGATCTGCTGTCTCACAGTTTTTGTAGAGTTGCCTTACCGTGGAGTCCAGTGGTTCAGTCTCCCTGGGTACATAAGCCAGGTGCTCTGGGTGAGTCCTCGTGTGGGTTGTGGGTGCCCTCCTGTTTCAATTGAGCCTTGATTTCTGTTGACACATCAGAAGGTGGCACTGATGCTCAGGCTAACTAGCTATGAGGACTGGCTGTGACTACAGCAGACAAGCTGTTGTGTGGGTCCTGACCCCAGAGTGGGATTCACTTCAGTGGGGCTCTGTTGCCTGCTAGGTCTACCCTTTGGGTATGTCATTTGTGGAGCTAATTGGGTGGCATTTCAATGTGGTCTGAAGCTGGCCACTTGTTGGATGGTGTTATGTTAGGGCAATTCTCATTTTGAAGTTACAGTGAGTCTGGCAGACAGAGTGGAGTGGGTCCCCATACTAACCAGGGCCTTCCATAAAGTAGTGCCCATGCAGGAAAATGCCAGGTCAGGAGACCCAAGGTTTGTTTCTGACTTGGGGGTGACCCAGAACAGGGCATGACCCTTCTCTGGGGCTGCCCAGCATTTTGGGGTGGTGGGTAGATGGGAGGAGTACTGACAGCCAGGGCAGGGAAGTAAGTCCAGACCAGTGTGCTTAGAGGCTGTGTGCTGCCCTTCTACTCCAGACAGGATCTGTGATGACTGCAGAGCTTACACAGAGCCTGACCTCCCGGCGAGGAAAGCCCCTAGCTTCTCAATGAGTGAGAGGTGGAGAAAAATCAGGATTGAAATTCCATCAGGCGTTCACACAGCCTACTCCTCAGAGCCCTGTGCCTCTGTTTCACTTGATCAATATGCAATTAAATGAAACCTCAGCTTAACAATTTCCAGCAGTGTTGAGACCAAACTTTCTGAGGGGCTGGCGGAGTGGAGGCTCTTGGGCCCTCCAGCTATTAGCCTCTCACCATCCTGGTCCCAAGGTCATCCTCTCCAGCCGGCCAGGCCAGAGTGGGACTCCATGTAGCTTACTGGGGCAGATGGTGGGGCATCTGAGGGGAAAGAGGACCAGGAAGAAAGAGAATGCTCACTGGACCCTCAACACTACCTTGGGCCATCAAGGTTCCAGTTACCCTTGGGTGATGGGGAAACTGAGCCTCCATGTGAGCTGGCAAGACAGTCTTAAGGGTGGGGAGCTACTTAGCCTGACCGTGGAGTCCAGTGGTTCAGTCTCCCTGGTTACACAATCCAGGTTCTCAGGGTCCCCAGGGCCAGAAATCCCTTCCTCTGCCCTCCCCCAGGCTGATGGAGAAGGGGATTCTGGGGCGAGGAGTCAAACAGCCACAAGGACTGGGGGTCGTTGGCCCTGCTAATGTCCTTGGTTGTGGCCAAATGATGATCAGAGTGGCTATAGCCCAGTGTTTCCCAACGTGGGGCCCACGCCCCACAGGGGGGCAATTCGATAGTTAAGGAGGGCAATTTGAAAATGGACTCAACACGACTTTAACTCTTTTGCCCCGGGCCATTTAAATGCAATGCTAGATATCGGTGCCAAATTTAACAAAAAATGCAATTCTTAAATAATTGTGGTAAATAATTATTAAGTATAATTTCGTTTGACGAGACCAAAATATCAACTGGGTGATTGGCGTCGTCAAGTAAACTTCGTCCTGGGTTCACCGCGGAGCATGCCGTCTGCCGTGGGGAACCCCGGACGTTTTAAAAACTCGCTAAACAACGCAGTTATTCTCACCTAATTGGCCCATCGTAACTTCTGTAGTGTTTCACATCATTCAGTTGGTGTTAATTTGAAATAAGTGTCAGTCAAAACTGTTGTAAAAGCTCGTTGATTTAATAAATATACATATATATATATTGTATAGATATAATTGGTAAGTATTTGATTTTATTTTTATCAATATTAAACTCTTTATTAAGTACTTCTTGCATCGGGGATAGAAAGCAATAATATTTTATAAATATTATTGGGGCTATAATAGTGCATGCATGACAATTTTAATTTTAGAAGCATAACTTTCCAGAAAATTTTGTCAAGTGGAAAAAATATAGATACCTTTTGATTTGCGGTGGTAGTGTAGTAAATGTGTTATATACATTTAAATAAATATGAATTTTTAGTATACGTTTACTCTATGTCACATTGAATATATTTTAACACATATTTTAATATTAGTTTTTAATTGATCTTTATTTTTATTTCTTATAGCCCATAGTAAAATGAGTGGTGCAAGTAAGAAAAAAAATCATCAATATTCGGAGGAATATTTAAAATTTGGGTTCATACCCGCTGTTCATGATGAGCGGATTCCTTTTTGTCTTTTATGCCAGCAATGCTTGACCAACGAATCAATGAAACGAGGTCGTCTTGAGGCGCATTTGAAGGCGAAACATAGTGCTCATATTAATTCAGATTTGAGTTACTTTAAAACTTTAAAGAAAAATTTTGAAAAAAGAACAACATTAAAGTCTCTATTTACTGCTCATACTTCAACTAATAATCGTGTTCTTGAGGCTAGTTATCAAATTTCTTTATTCATCGCTAAAACTGGAGAAAATCACACTATAGGAGAGAATTTAATAAAACCGTCAATATCAGCATTTCTTAAAACGGTTCTTGAAAAAGATGACAAAGATGTAAAAGCTATGCCACTCAGTGACAATACTGTTAGCAGAAGAATAGACGAAATGAGTGAGGATATTGAAAAACAACTTATTGAAAAGCTGAAAACAAGAAAATTCTCCTTGCAAATGGATGAATCAACTTTGAGAGACAGTGAGGCAGTATTGATAACTTACGTAAGATATATTGATAAAGGACATTTTGCTGAAGAAATGTTGTTCTGTAAAAGATTAGAAAGCACCACTACCTCCAAAGATATATATAATAAGCTAAAAAACTACTTAGATGTCAATGATATACCAATGAAAAATATAACATCTTGTGCTGCAGACGGTGCTCCCAATATAATGGGCAAGAAAAATGGCTGCTTAAAATTGATGAAAGATGCGAATCCAGAAATGATTCTTGTGCATTGTGTTATTCATAGGAAAAACTTGGTAGCTAAAAACATCTCGCCTGTTCTGAATGAAGTATTACATACAGTAATAAAGTGTGTTAATGCTATTAAAGCTAGTGCCAAATGTGAGCATCTTTTCAAGCTATTTTGTGAAGAACAAAATGAAGACCATGTGAGACTTTTACTTCATACTGAAGTAAGATGGCTATCTAAAGGAAACTGTTTGAAAAGATTTATGGAACTGTTTGATACTCTTAGTGATTTTTTAAGCGACAAACCTGAAATGAAGTATCTGTTAACAATAGATGGTAAAGCATTTGTGAGTTATTTAGCCGATATCTTTGAAAAACTAAATATATTAAATAAGCAACTTCAAGGAACAAATAAAACTCTTGTCAATGCAAAAGCAAAGATATTTGATTTCATTACCAATATTGAGTTATGTCAGAAACATATTAACAACAAAAACTTTAAACAGTTTCATTGGCTCCAAAAATGTGAAGTAACTGATACCGCTTCACTTGTTATTGTCAATCATTTGAATATTCTATCAGCTGATTTAAAAGAAAGATTTTCTGATTTAAAACAAATTGATTTCCCAACATGGATGATGCAGCCAATGTTAGTGGATTTGTCTGATATATCAAATATGCAGTATCAAGAAGAACTCGCAGAATTGCAAAATGATGAGTCAGTTAAAGCTTTACTTAATATCAAAGGAGCGATGGCATGGCTTTGTGAGGAAACAAATCAAATACCCAAATTCAACCAAATGTGCAAGAAAACTATTGCTACCGTTTCCATCTTCATTTTTAGCTGAATGTGGATTTAGTGCTACTAGTAAAAAAAAGAAATCGGCTGGATATAACACAACGTGGAGACTTGAGACTAAAGCTAACCAAATTGGAACCTAATATAAAATCTCTGTGCAGCAAGCGTCAAGCGCAAGGATCACACTAAATTAAAATAATAAATTAATATAGAAAAATCTGTATTAAAATTATTTGGAATTTAAATTTCTGTTTTTCATTATATGTTTTTGAAATTTTACTTACTGTGTTTTGTTAACAATTTCATAGTGATTTCTTCCTAGAACCTATCATTTATGTTTATTAAGTGAACAAATCAATTTTTTAATGTTAAAAATTATGTATGTTACATGGGGGGACATAAAAATTTTAGAAGGTTAAGGTGGGGCATGGCACAAAAAAGGTTAGGAAACACTGCTTTAGCCTCTGTTCATGAGTCTGGGGCTCTCCTAGGGACTGTGTCTGAGGCAGTGTCCTGAAGGACCCTACAGATAAGAAATGGCCTTTGAATGGTGAACGGTATTGCCAAAGAAGGAAGCAAATCTTTATTGAGTTATTATCTCAACATTCAGAATAATACTGTAGGGGAGTTGGTATTGTGTTGACTCATTCAACAGAAGCTTTCTAGGAATTGAGGACACAACAGTAAACACAACTGACCAAAGTCCTTCACACCCTCATGAAGTCTGGGATTAGTGGGGACACAGTTGATAAACCAGGTAAACAGGCCCTGGCTAGTTGGCTTAGTGGATAAAGTGTCAACTAGTGTGCTGATGTCCTAGTTCAGTCCCCAGTCAGGGCACACAAGAGAAGTGAGCATCTGCTTCTCTCTCTCCCTCTTCCTCTCCCCTAGCCAGTGGATCAGCTGGTCCAAGTGTCAACCGTGGGCACTGAGGATGGCTTGGTCAGGCCAAGAATTGGCCCCAGATGGGTGTTGCTGGGTGGGTCCTGGTCAGGGCACACGTGGGAGTCTGTCTATATCCCCTCCTCTCACATAAAATAAATAAACCAGATAAGCAAATAAAATACATGTTTGTTAAATAAAGTCTGGGAAGGAGAACAGAAAGTGTCATCCATGGTAGTGGCAGGCCCGTGGTTTTCGGGTGGCCAAGCAAGGCTGCAAGGAAGAGGTGATGTCTGAGTAAGATCAGAGGAAGTGAGGAAAGAAGTGATATAGGAAAAAGATCAGATGGAGGGAACAGCGAGCACTCGAGGCGAGGGCAGAGGGCTGGCAGGTGGGAAGGGCAGGACTGGAGGAGTGATGGGGCCCCCGCGGTCCTGGTGAGGACAGGTCTGCATGCTGAGTGAGGTGGAAGCCATGGCAGAACTGGACTCAAGCCTGACCTGCCCCATGTGCCCCCTCCAGTACCATCCCTCCTTTGAGTGGCCCATACCAGGGCACCAACACCACTTGCTGCTGGGTGCTGAGTGCTTACTACATTCATACTTTAGTCTGACTATTTTACATGCATTAACCCATTTAATTCTCAAAACAACTTCAAGAAGGAAGTACTAATACTAATTCCAGATGAGGAAACTGAGGCATGGAGCACTCAGTGTCACCAGATACCTGATGGTAGAGCTAGGATTTGAACTAACAGTGCTTGCTCCTGGCCCCTTAGCACTAAGGGCCCTGATTTTTGGACATTGCCGTCTGGGCCACTTAGGAAGGTATGGACTCCAGGACCCCCATTACCAGGAGGTGGCAGAACCTTCAGCCCTCTCTTGGGCAGACCCTGCACCTGCCACAACAACTCCTCACTTGTTCCTTCACAAACACAGAACCAGCTCTCAGTCAGGAAGCTAAAACTCGTTCTGGGACTCACACGATTAACAACTCTAGTGCCCAGTCTTCCTGCACAGATAGCACTGTTCAGGGACATCTGAAACCCTGCCCTCAGACCAACACTGACCAACAGAAATATACTGAGCCACACATGCAAGGCACATATGGAATTCAACATCTCTACTAACCATATTTAAGAAAGGAAACAGCCTGACCAGGTGGTGGCGCAGTGGATAGAACGTTGGACTGGGATGCGAAAGGACCCAGGTTCGAGACCCCGAGGTCGCCAGCTTGAGCGCGGGCTCATCTGGCTTGAGCAAAGAGCTCACCAGCTTGGACCCAAGGTCGCTGGCTCCAGTAGGGGGTTACTCCGACTGCTGAAGGCCCGCGGTCAAGGCACATATGAGAAAGCAATCAATGAACAACTAAGAAGTCGCAATGCGCAAGAGAAACTGATGATTGATGCTTCTCATCTCTCTCTGTCCCTGTCTATCTCTGCTTCTGTAAAAAAAAAAAAAAAAGAAAGGAAACAGGGTTCTGTCTGGGCTTTTCAGTGGATAGAGCGTCAGCCTGGCACATGGAGGTTGCGGGTTTGTATGAGAAGCAACCAATGAGTTCACAACTAAATGGAACAACAAGTTGATGCTTCTCTCTCTCTCTCTCTCTCTCTCTCTCTCAAATCAATGGAAAATTAAAAAAAAAAAACAGGTGGATGATTTTTTTTTTACTATTGTTAATTAAATGGGGTGATATTGATAAATCAGGGTACATATGTTCAGAGAAAACAACTCCAGGTTATTTTGACATTTGATTATGTTGCATACATATCACCCAAAGTCCAATTGTCTTCCATCACCTTCTCTATGGTTTTCTTTGTACCTCTACCTTCTCCCTTCTCCTCCCCTCCCCCTGGTAACCACCACACTCTTGTCCATATCCCTGAATCTCATTTTTATGTCCCACCTATGTATGGAATCATATAGTTCTTAGTTTTTTCTGATTTACTTATTTCAGTCAGTATAATGTTATCAAGATCCATCCATGTTGTTGTAAATGATACAATGTCATCATTACTTATGGCTGAGTAGTATTCCATAGTATATACATACCAGGCTTTTTAATCCACTTGTCCACTGACGGACACTTGGGCTGTTTCTAGATCTTCGCTATTGTAAACAATGCTGCATAAACATGGGGGTGCATTTCTTCTTTTGAAACAGTGCTATGGTGTTCTTGGGGTATATTCCTAAAAGTGAGATAGCTGGGACAAAAAGCAGTTCCATTTTTAATTTTTTGAGGAATCTCCATACTGTTTTCCACAGTGGCTGCACCAGTCTGCATTCCCACCAGCAGTGCAGGAGGGTTCCCTTTTCTCCACATCCTCGCCAGCACTTATTCTGTGTTGTTTTGTTAATGAGCGCCATTCTGACTGGTGTGAGGTGATATCTCATTGTAGTTTTAATTTGCATTTCTCTAGTGATTAGTGATGTTGAGCATTTTTTCATCTGCCTATTGACCATCTCTATGTCCTCTTTGGAGAAGTTTCTATTCATTACTTTTGCCCATTTTTTTTTTTTTTTGTATTTTTCTGAAGCTGGAAACGGGGAGAGACAGTCAGACAGACTCCCGCATGCGCCCGACCGGGATCCACCCGGCACGCCCGCCAGGGGGCGATGCTCTGCCCCTCCGGGGCGTCGCTCTGTTGCAACCAGAGCCACTCTAGCGCCTGGGGCAGAGGCCAAGGAGCCATCCCCAGCGCCCGGGCCATCTTTGCTCCAATGGAGCCTCGCTGCGGGAGGGGAAGAGAGAAACAGAGAGGAAGGAGAGGGGGAGGGGTGGAGAAGCAGATGGGCGCTTCTCCTGTGTGCCCTGGCCGGGAATCGAACCCGGGACTTCTGCACGCCAGGCCAACACTCTACCACTGAGCCAACCGGCCAGGGCCTACTTTTGCCCATTTTTTGATTGGATTGGTTATCTTCCTGGTGTTGAGTTTTACAAGTTCTTTATAAATTTTGGTTATTAACTCCTTATCAGACATATTCTCGAATATGTTCTCCCATTGTGTAGTTTGTCTTTTTATTCTTATTGTCTTTAGCTGTG
The DNA here is from genome assembly GCF_036850995.1 of Saccopteryx leptura. NCBI lineage: Eukaryota > Metazoa > Chordata > Mammalia > Chiroptera > Emballonuridae > Saccopteryx > Saccopteryx leptura. Next base: position 129,697,880 of record NC_089508.1, read on the forward strand.
CAAAAGCTTTTTAGTTGATATAGTTCCATTTGTTTATTCTGTCTTTTATTTCCCTTGCCTGTGGAGATAAATCGCAAATATATTGCTGCGAGAGATGTCGGAGAGCTTACTGCCTATGTTTTCTTCTAAGATGCTTATGGTTTCACGGCTTACATTTAAGACTTTTATCCATTTTGAGTTTATTTTTGTGAATGGTGTAAGTTGGTGGTCTAGTTTCATTTTTTTTTGCAGGTAGCTGTCCAATTTTCCCAACACTATTTGTTAAAGAGGCTGTCTTTGCTCCAATGTATGCTCTTACCTCCTTTGTAAAATATCAGTTGTCCATAGAGCTGTGGGTTTATTTCTGGGTTCTCTTTTTGTTCCATTGATCTATATGCCTATTCTTATGCCAATACCAGGCTGTTTTGAGTACAATGGCCTTGAAGTATAACTTGATATCTGGAAGTGTGATACCTCCCACATTATTCTTCCTTTGCAAGATTGCTGAGGCTATTCATGTTCTTTTTTGGTTCCATATAAATTTTTGGAATATGTGTTCTATATCTTTGAAGTATGTCATTGGTATTTTAATTGGTATTGCATTGAATTTATAAATTGCTTTGGGTAATATAGACATTTGAATGATGTTTATTCTTCCTAACCATGAGCATGGTATATGTTTCCACTTGTTTGTATCTTCCTTGATTTCTTTTATCAATGTTTTATAATTTTCCAAGTACAAGACTTTAATTTCCTTGGTTTAATTTACTCCTACGTACTTTATTATTTTGGTTGCAATAGTGAAGGGGATTGTTTTCTTAATTTCTCTTTCTGACAGTTCACTGTCAGTGTATAAAAATGCCTCTGATTTCTGAGTATTAATTTTATATCCTGCTACTTGCTGAATTCATTTATCAGGTCCAGTACTTTTTTGACTGAGACTTTAGGGCTTTCTATATACAATATCATATCATCTGCAAATAATGATAGTTTTACTTCTTCTTTTCCAATTTGGATGCCTTTTATTTCTTCTTGTCTGATTGCTGTGGCTAGGACTTCCAGAACTATGTTGAATAAGAGTGGTGAAAGGGGGCACTCCTGCCTTGTTCCTGATCTTAAGGGGATTGCTTTTAATTTTTGCCCTTTGACTGTAATGTTGGCTGTGGGTTTGTTAGATGGCCTTTATCATGGTGAGGTATGTTCCCTGTATTCCCACTTTGCTGAGAGTTTTGATCATGAATGGGTGCTGGATTTTATCAAATGCTTTTTCTGCATCTATTGAAATTATCATATGGTTTTTCTCCTTCCTTTTGTTTATGTGATGAATCACATTGATTGATTTGCGAACATTGTACCATCCTTGCCTCCCAAGAATAAATCCCACTTGATCATGATGTATGATTTTTTTCATATATTGCTGGATCCGGTTTGCTAATATTTTGTTGAGGATTTTAGCACCTGTATTCATCAGGGATATTGGCCTATAATTTTTTTTCTTTGTATTGTCTTTGTCTGGTTTTGGAATCAGAATTATGCTCACCTCATAAAAGGAGTTTGGAAGTCTTCCTTTCTCTTGAATTTTTTGAAATAGCTTGAGAAGGATAGGAGTTAGTTCTTCTTTGAATATTTGGTAGAATTCACTTGTGAAGCCATCAGGTCCAGGACTTTTCTTTGTTGGGAGTGTTTTGATAACTGTTTCAACCTCATTTGTTATAATCAGTCTGTTTAGGTTTTCTGATTCTTCCAGATTAATTTTTGGAAGATTATATGTTTCAAGGAATTTGTCCATTTCATCTAGGTTGTCTAGTTTTTTGGCATACAGTTCTTCATAGTATTTTCTTAAAATATTTTGTATTTCTGTTGTGTCAGTTGTTATTTCTCCACTCTCATTTCTAATTTAATTTTTTGAGTCCTCTCTCTTTTTTTCTTGGTGAGTCTGGTTAAAGGTTCATCAATCTTGTTTACCTTTTCAAAGAACCAGCTTCTGGTTTTATTGATCCTTCATATTATTTCTTTAGCCTCTATGTCATCTATTTCCACTCTTATCTTTATTATTTCCTTCCTTCTACTACCTCTAGGCCAGGGGTCTCAAACTCGCGGCCCGCGGGCCGCATGCGGCCTGCCGAACGAACAATTTTGTGCGGCCCGCAGACTAATCCACGAAGTTCAAAATATTTTGGATAAAATTAAGTAAGCCTAGGGGCCTACTTGTATTTTTCATTTCTCTAGCATCCTAGCTAGATATTAGCTTAGTTAATAGCAGTTGTGATGCAAACTACAGTTTCTGGTCGTTTTGTGACACTGAGTAAACTGCATGTACGATTGTGCTTGTTGTACTAATTTTTTTTTTGTTTTCAACTGCAGTGAGAAAAGTGTTGCGTAACAGTTGCCTTTTGTAGACCTAGTGCTGCCCGCGGAACAGCTGTGATCTTGCTCTGCGGCCCACATGCTGAGTTGAGTTTGAGACCCCTGCTCTAGGCTTTACTTGCTGTTCTTTTTCTAATTCTTTTAGATGCAGAGTCAAGTTCTTTATTTGAGCTTTTTCTATCTTCTTAAGGTATGCCTGTAATGCTATGAACTTCCCTCTCAGTACTGCTGTTGCTGTGTTTCATAAATTTTGAGTTGATGTATGCTCATTATCATTCATTCCTAGAAATTTTTTTATTTCTTCTTTGATCTCATTTGCCGTGGACCAGCGCGGCTCCTAATAACGGTGTGGAATTAAGGAAACACACTTATTAAGAAAAAATGGGACCAGGAGGACTCTTCAAATGCTGATGGCAATATCCGAGTGCCTCATAGCCCCAGTTTGCTTTATTATATAGCCATATGCAAATCAAGAAAGTCCTTGATACAAAGTTACACATCCAGGCTAAAACAGGAACTCTCCCAAGGCATAAACAGGAATCCCCCCACCATGCATAAGTGAAATCAACCAACATCTAAACAAACAAAGAGTAAGAGGAAGGGCATGTAAATTGTTTCTAGCAATTTAAGGAAGCAAGTGAAGTGGGTCCAAATACTCAGCATCATAGCCAATATGGAGGTGAAGGGGGGAGAACTTAGCCTTTTGCTAAGCCTCAAATCTACAAAAGCTTTTTGCCATTTACAGTCCACAACATATCCCCCCCCCCTTATTTTTTTTGTATTTTTCTGAAGTTGGAAACAGGGAGGAAGTCAGACAGACTCCTGCATGTGCCCGACCAGGATCCACCTGGCATACCCACCAGGGGGCGATGCTCTGCCCATCTGGGGCATCGCTCTGTTGCAACCAGAGTCATTCTAGTGCCCGAGGCAGAGACCATAGAGCCATTCTCAGTGCCTGGGCCAACTTTGCTCCAATGGAGCCCTGGCTGCAGGAGGGGAAGAGAGAGACTGAGAGGAAGGAGAGGGGGGAGGGGTGGAGAAGCAGATGGGCGCTTTTCCTGCGTGCCCTGGCCAGGAATCAAGCCTGAGATTCCCGCACGCCAGGCGACACTCTACCACTGAGCCAACCAGCCAGGACCCCTTCTTTTCTTTATTAGTTTTAATTTGTGTGCTGAGATTTGCACTCATCTGATTTTTTAGTTTCTCAGATTCTAATTTGGAGGCAGACTGAAAAAATACAGAACAAACACAAAATTAGTATAGCCAATGCTAACAGATACCCAAACAAACATTCTGATACAATTACAGTGATTAAAGCTTTTAAGCTAATCTTAGACAATATAGCAAGAATCTATAAAAGAGTAATGTCCTTAATATGTTCACCAAGTCCGAGTTGGCACCAACATCATTCCAAATCCCTGCAAATGTAACCCAACCCCAGTTCAGTCCGTTAGGAGCTGTCACAAGGAGCAGGAAAAGTCCACATCCAGGAAAAGTCCGCATGGCACTGGAATTGTTGTCACAATTTTATACTTTGCAGCTCACATCCAAGTCCCAATGACCGCTGCTTCTAGCTGGTAATGATTCAGGTAGACTGGAAAAGCCATCTGCAGCATGTGTGGAGATGAAGCTTCTGTTCTCCTCAGCCTAGAGAGAGAGACCAGGGTGCTTTTCCCTGGAGCTCTGCAACCATGGCATGGTGAAGAGAACCTTGGGATACACTAAGCTGGGTGGCAAAGATAAATTCATAATAGAAGTTGGCAAAAAGGAGAAAGAGAGCTCTAAATTAGGAGTTGGTCCCAGCCTAAAATATGAATGGGGCATTGAGGCAGGAAAAATAAAGAAAACACTATATATTAGAGGTCCCCAAACTATGGCCTGTGGGCTACATGCGACCCCCTGAGGCCATTTATCCGGCCCCCGCCGCAGTTCCAGAAGGGGCACCCCTTCATTGGTGGTCAGTGAGAGGAGTACAGGATGTGAATGCTGGAGTACTGTATATGGCGGCGCCACAAAGCACGATGTCACTTACGTACAGTACTACTTCTGGTGACGCAGAACGCACGCGTCATGGCTCTGGAAACACGTCATATCATTTGTTATGGCTAGCAGTGACAAATATGGAACCGGACATTGACCATCTCAGCCAAAAGCAGGCCCATAGTTCCCATTAAAATACCGGTCAGTTTGTTGATTTAAATTTACTTGTTCTTTATTTTAAATATTGTATTTATTCCCATTTTATTTTTTTACATTAAAATAAAATATGTGCAGTGTGCATAGGGATTTGTTCATAGTTTTTTTTATAGCCTGGCCCTCCAATGGTCTGAGGGACAGTGAACTGGCCCCCTGTGTAAAAAGTATGGGGACCCCTGCTATATATTAAACAAAGCAGCAGAAAATAGGACTATCAACACCCACAACAGAGATCTTCGAGGGATGAGTAAAAAACCCAAATATTCAGGCAAGACATAGTTAAGTGGCCCTTGTGCAAATGAGATCAGTTTACGTGCTACTTCAAAGAAAGACCCTAGGCTCGTCCACGGTGACGTAGATGGGGCTGATGGCCCTGGGCACCTTCAGCCTTCAGTGGCAAATCCCAGCAGGCTGGGCAAGGTTAGGTCACAGGTGGTTAGAGCAGTGCTGGAAGAGACTGAACCCTCCCTTAGAGGAGCAAGGGGGAAGCCTACCTTCCAGTGTCCCTTCTTCCTCACAGCAAAAGCATGTAAGCCTGGCAGGCTTTGACTCAATGACCTTCCTTTTCAATATTGAAGCAGGGCCCAGATGGAGTCCTATGAGACCCATTGGGGTGTTGGAGCCTTTAAGGGTGTATCCCAAGAGCTGGTATTTCACCTGATCTCTATTGGGCTTTTTCTGCCTCTTGGTACCTTAAAAGTCATGCTCAGAAGATCTCACTAAGGGGTTTGAGGATCCCTATATGCCTATATAAACCTTTTCCATATATCTGGAGCTATTTGGAAAAAGACAAAACAGTGTTATTAGCTGGATCAAATAAAAGAGGGTAGAAGTTTGCAGGAGAAAAAGATTTGGCGTCTCCTGTTCATCAGCATTCAAAAGAAAAATTTTAAAGATAAGGTAGATTTGCAGGAGTTCCAGGATATGACTCCCCCTTTTATATTTTTAAAATTGACCTTAAATATTTGCTGGGTACACTTTAATAATACCTTGACTTTAAAGATTTTAAGAAATACCCGTAATTTGAAAGGTTTACAAAATATAGAAATGCCTTTTTTTTTTACATATGTAGGAGTATTGTGAGTTTTAACCAGTTTAGGAAGTCCAATAATAAAAAATGCCTACAAACAATGAGCTATAACATGCTTAGCAGCCTCTCCTGTTCAGCAGAGGCTACTATAAATCCAGAATAAGTATCTACTGTAACATAGACAAAGGACTGTTTGCCAAATGAAGGTATATGAGTAACATCCATTTGCCAAAGACATCCTGGTAGGAGTCCTTGAAGGTTAACTCCAAATGAAGGGACAGATTGTAGTATAGGACATCTTGGACAGGATTTAACAATCTGCTGTGCTTCCTGAGAATGTTGAAACTGTTTACGTAGGGCTGCAGCGTTCTGGTGATGAATAGTATGAGACCGAATTGCTAGATTTGTCATGGTTGCTCCAATAATTTTCTTTTGGGTAGTTTGATCAACAAGGGCATTCCCTTATGCTAAAGCTCCAGGGAGCATGGTGTGAGCTCGAATATGTCCTATAGAACATGGAGCTCTATGTTGACATACAAGTTTTTGAAGAAGGAGAAATTGCTGAAATAGTTCCTCATCAGCAGTTGTCCCTAAGACAGCAGTCTCTATAGTGGAAGTAAATATTTGCTGTCTGTATATAGATTAAAGGAGGAACATGGAAAATGCTAAAAAGCCATGATAATGGCTTGTAATATTATAGTCTTTGAGCTGATTTTAAAGTGACTTGTTTCAGTAAAAACTTGTCCACTGATTATTAAGCCTGCTATTCCTGAGCTGGACCCATCAGTAAAGACTATAGGTGCTTCAGGAATGGGCTCATTAACAATTGTTTTAGGAAATACAAATGTAACTATTTTATCAGCTGGGTAGTGAGGATCAATTTGGCCTGTAAAAGTTGCAAAAGCAATTTGCCATTTAGTGGAAGTTGCCCAGAGCCATTGTTGTTGATCCTTTGAGAAAAGGAACAATAATTTGAAGCTCAAAACTTATAAACTGTAAGAGTCGCTTATGCCCCTTGATAATCAAGGAGGTGACAAGATCAAAATATGGAGATAAAACTTTCTTAGGAGTAATAGCTAAATGAATCCATTCAGTAGGACCTGAAGCTTGCCACAATAGTCCCGTTGGAGTGTAACTCGAGAGACAAATTAGTAAGGCAATTGATTCTTCAGGATTTATGCATTTTAGTTGTGCTTGTTGCAAGGCTTTTTCTACAAGCTTTAAAGCTTGCTGTCCTGCAGCTGTAAGTAGCCAAGGAGAAGCTGGTTCAGCTGAGCCTCTAAGAATATCAAAAAGTGGTTTCAGTTCCCTGATAGTTAATTTCAAGGAAGGTCTAAGCCAATTAATGTCTCCTAACAGTTTCTGGAAATCGTTTAAAGTTTGCAAATGATCTGTCCTGATTTCTATTTTCTGTGGACGAATTTGTTTTCCCTCAATAATTTGTCCTAAGTAAGAAAAAGGTAAAGATTGCTGTACCTTGTAGGAGCTTTATAAAGTCCTGATTCTTTCAAAGAATATTCTAGTTGTTGCAAAATGGTCAACACAGTATCTTTATCTGGATGAGTGATAAGAATATTACCCATATAATGAATTACGTATGCCTTAGGGTGCTGCCTTCATACTGGAGAGATAGCTTGAGCAACATATTTTTGGCACAAGGTGGGACTGTTAGCCATACCTTGAGGCAAAACTCTCCACTGGTATCGCTCCATTGGAGCCTGGAAATTAAGTGAAGGAACACTGAATGCAAAAGGCTTGCAATCATGAGGACTTAAAGGAATAGTAAAAAAGCAATCCTTCAAGTCAATAATTACAGGGTGAAAATTCCATGGAATGGCAGTAGGAGAAGGGAGGCCTAGCTGGAGAGGACCCATAATTTCCATAGTCTTACTTATTGCTCTCAAATCTTGTAATAGCCTCCAGTTTCCTGATTTCTTTTTAATGACAAATATAGGCGTATTCCATGGACTATTAGATCAGTGTTTTTCAACCAGTGTGCTGCGGCACACTAGTGTGCTGTGAGACATGGTCAGGTATGCTGTGGGGAAATTAAACATGGGTCCCCAAACTATGGCCCATGGAGGCTATTTATCTGGCCCGCCGCCAGCCGCCTCCATCTGAACATAAACATTCCCCTCACAATCCCTCCAGCTATCAGCGATAGGAAGAGTGGAGGCACAGGGAATGCTCACTGACCAATCACCTTCTAGGATTCATCCCGACCACTAGCAATGAACCAATAGTAGGTCACCTCTCATCCACACCCAGGAAGGTCCCCACTCAAGCTGCCACGCACTTGTCATTGTGTGGCCATGGCGAGTAGTTGAAGCTGCTACTCCTCCCCATGGTCCCGATTTCTAATCCTGGTCAGGACTGGAGGTAAATGTTGCCACCACTAGATGAAGCCTCAGCCTCAGCTGGTTATGTCTATCCTGATGGTGTATATAGATATTTGACCTTTTTCTTTTTAAAAGAGGCCCCTGCAGAGGTTGATATACAATGCATCACAATGCATCACAATGTTATCTAACTTTAAAGCTAAAGTTTGCTGATCTTCCTTTGGACAGTTTTTGGTTATCTGTTGCCAAGGATTTCCCCATTCTTGCCAACAAAGCTATTTTGACATTGCTCCCATTTTCAACCACATATCTATGTGAGCTGAGCTTCTCAAGCTTGACTGCGATAAAAACTAAAAACAGAGAGAGACTGAGAACTGTTGAGGAAGAGCTTCGTGTGTGTCTTTCTACCATTCCTGCCAGGATATCCCTTTTGTGTTCATCGAAACAGGCCCAGGTTTCACACTAAGTGAGTATAAATACATTTAGAAGCTACATTATTAACTATATGTATAATATGTACTGTGTTAGACTGTCATTTTGTGTCATTTTGGTAGGTAGTGTGCCCCAGGATTTTGTAAATGTAAAAAATGTGCTGCGGCTCAAAAAAGGTTGAAAATCACTGTATTAGATGGTTCATTGTGCCCAAGCTGTAGCTGCTCTTGTACCAATTGAGCAGCTGCCTTAAGTTTCTCCTGAGAAAGGGGCCATTGGTCTACCCATACAGGATTATCTGATTTCCAAGTAATTGGGTCTGCACAATGCATTATTGGGGTAGCAGGAGCTACCAAGGCCCCTATGCTAAATTTTGATAGCCTAATCCACGCCTTCTGGTATTGGGTGCCACTTCTATGGGGGTGAGAATTCCCCACTGTTCTTTCCCTAGTCCTTTAGTGGGCAAAAATCCCTGATCAAGCATCTGAGTACTGACTAAACCATTAGGACTGAGAAGTAATGCTCCTGTATTTTTCAAAACATCTCTACCCCACAAATTAACTGGCAATCCAGGGAGCACATAAGGCTTAAAAGAATCCAGAATAACCTTCTTTATCTTCCCATTGTAAAAAACTAGAGCTTTGTTGAGGGGATTTACTCTGCCCTATAACTTGTAATTCTGTGGCTGCTGCATGAGTGGGCCAGGAAGGAGGCCAATGTAGCTTAGCAATAACATATACATCAGCTCCAGTATCTAAAAGTCCTTTAAATTTACGCCCTTGTATTGTTAGTTCCATTTCAGGGCATCCCTGACCTATTTTTTGAATCCAATTGGCAAAGTCAGAGGAGCCAAATCACCAATTTCCTTGGGGCCCCTTTCGCAGGATGTGGCCTGAGAAGCAGAATTAGCATCCCTATACTATTCTTCTAACTGCCTGAATTAGCCATGAGACAAATTCTTGAAATGACTTATTAGGGCCCTGATTAATTTTGCTCAATTACTTTGTTTTGCCTGAGTATAACCTTACACATAAGACAATTTACACACAAAAATCACAAGTATAACATATAACTTTGATTAATTTTAATACTTAAATTGCTATTTGGCTCCTAACTCTGAATACATCTCACAATGCACTAAACAAATCAGTAAGTCTTAAGGATCTACATTTTATTCTATTTAAATTTAAATGAGTGCTCCTTATAAGTTCTAAAAACATTTTATTTTTTCTAAATATTAGAGCCAGCATTTCCAATTTTTGCATGCAAAAAAAAGGAACTTAATTCAGGCCTTAAAAACAGACACATTTTAGACAACATTAAACAAAGACTAAACAGAAACAAGGATTAGACGAACCAGACAAACCAGAGAGAAACCTGGGATTTCAGAGCACAACCAGGTTAGAAAGATGCCTGCCTGATTTTAGTCAGGGCATTTTCTGACAGAGGGACTGAAGAATGGGACTAAACAATATCTCCCTGAGAAAATTTGTTCTTGGCAGCTGTGGGGATATTTTCTATAGTCAGATCCAACACAGGTCCCCCGCCTCAATTTCCAGGCAAAGGATAAGAAAGAAACAAAGTGATAGATTCAGAAGATTGTAATTAAAACATTAAAGAAAATCAGACCATGACAGGAAAAGCTGTAATTTTTCTAATACCTGAGTCTCCTATCCATTCTCAAGAAAGTCCAACTTCCACAACAAATAATCACCCCCGGAGAGACAAGCACAAGCAATCGCCTTCCAGTCATTTGGGGGAAGAGCCTTTGCACTAATAGTATCTAATAAACCATGTGAAAAAGGGGCAGTAGGGCCATACTGAACACAAGCAAGTTTAAGCTCTTTCACAGTTCTAAAAGGTACAGGTTCATGTTCTTGCACTAGTCTCCCTGTATTATCCTGTCTTTCTACAACAGGAAAACAGGTAAAGCCATTTATTGTTTCTCCTATATTTCGAGCCTGGTCTATAGATTGTTGGAGAGGGGATTTCCCATATTTTGAGCTATAGACTCCAGAATCAGCCCGATAAGGGAATGGAGGAACAGAGGGTTGAATGTAGGAAGGAGCTGAGGGCAGTGGAGGCCCTGTGGCTAAGGCAGCCATAGCCACGGATTTTTTATCCCCCAAGTCATCCTCAGCCTCCAAGTTATCCTTGTATTCACATCCCTCTGTTTCCGGCTCACCCTGATACTCTTCAGACAACGATTTGTCTTCATACGGAAACATTTCTACAAAAAGGTCCCTTATTTTTTACCCTATCTGTCCCATAATCTTTTACTCCCACTTATACTTTCTCCAAAAACTTTCTTTACTCACTGTGCGCACTTCACTTTGGGGAGTTCCATCACCTTCCTTCAGTTTCAGTTTCCTCGTACCCATACTCAAGTCTTCTGTTTGGGTGCCACTTGTCGTGGACCAGCATGGCTCCTAATAATGGTGCAGAATTAAGAAAACACACTTATTGAGAAAAAATGGGACAGGGAGGACTATTCAAATGCTGATGGCAATATCCGAGTGACCCATAGCCCCAGTTTGCTTTATTATATAGCCATATGCAAATCAAGAAAGTCCTTGATACAAAATTACACATCCAGGCTAAAACACAAACTCTCCCAAGGCATAAACAGGAATCCCCCCACCATGCATAAGTGAAATCAACCAACATCTGAACAAACAAAGAGTAAGAGGAAGGGCATGTAAATTGCTTCCAGCAACTTAAGCAAGTAAGTGAAGTGGGTGCAGATACTCAGCATCATAGCCAATATGGAGGTGAAGGGGGGAGAACTTAGCCTTTTGCTAAGCCTCAAATCTACAAAGGCTTTTTGCCATTTAAGTTCCACAACACTCATTGCTAACCCATTCGTTATTTAATAACATGCTATTTAGTTTCCATATGTTTGAGTATTTTTCAGTTTTTCTGTTGTGGTTGATTTCTAGTTTCATGCCAATGTGATCAGAGAAAATGTTCGATATGATTTCAATCTTCTTAAATTTGTTGAGACCACTTTTGTACCCTAACATGTGGTCTATCCTAGAGAATGTATCAATAGCACTTGAAAAGAATATATATTCTGCTGCTTTAGGGTGAAAGGTTCTGAAGATATCTATTGTATTAAATCCAGTTGATCTAGTGCAGGGGTCCCCAAACTTTTTACACAGGGGGCCAGTTCACTGTCCCTCAGGTCACTGGAGGGCCGGACTATAAAAAAACTATGAACAAATCCCTATGCACACTGCACATATCTTATTTTAAAGTAAAAAAACAAAACAGGAACAAATACAATATTTAAAATAAAGAACAAGTAAATTTAAATCAACAAACTGACCAGTATTTCAATGGGAACTATGCTCCTCTCACTGACCACCAATGAAAGAGGGGTCCCTTTCAGAAGTGTGGTGGGGGCTGGATAAATGGCCTCAGGGGGCCGCATGTGGCCCGCGGGCTGTAGTTTGGGGACCCCTGATCTAGTGTGTCCTTTAAGTCTGCTGTTTCTTTGTTAATTTTCTTTCTTCAGGATCTATCGAATGATGTTAGTGGGGTATTGAAATCCCCTACTATTACAGTATTGTTGTTGATCTCGCCCTTTATATCTATCAAAGTCTGCTTTATAATTTAGGTGCTCCTGTATTAGGTGCGTAGATATTTATAATGGTTATATCTTCCTGTTGGATTGCTCCCTTTATCATTATGTAGTGACCTTCTTTATCTCTTACCTTTGTTTTAAAGTCTGTTTTGTCTGATATAAGTATTGCTACCCCAGCTGTTTTTTCATTTCCATTTGCATGAAATATTTTTTTCCATACTTTTACCTTCAGTCTATATGCATCTTTTGTTTTAAGGTGTGTCTCTTGTACACAGCATATGTATAGGTCCTGATTTCTTATCCATGCAGCTACCCTATGTCTTTTGATCAGATCATTTAATCCAGCCGTCTGCCGCAGGGAACCCCGGACATTTTAAAAACTCGCTAAACAACGCAGTTATTCTCACCTAATTGGCCCATCGCAACTTCTGTAGTGTTTCACATCATTCAGTTGGTGTTAATCGGAAATACATATTTTATTTAAAAATGTATTGTATAATAAATATGTATTTTCCAATGGCTTTAGGCGACCCCCATGTTTTGGTCGTTTGACCCCCGCCAGGGTCGCGACCCACAGGTTGAGAACCGCTGATTTAATCCATTTACATTTAAGGTTATTATTGATATGTAGTTGTTTATTGCCATTTTATTCTTTAAAGCTGTATTCCTCTTTTGCTATATTCTTTTTCCCCTTTTATCTGTTTACAACAGGACTCAGCATTTCTTGAAGCATTGGTTTGGTTGTAGTGAATTCCTTGAGGTTTTTTTTTGTCTGGGAAGCTTTTTATTTCCCTTTCAATTTTAAATGATAGCCTTGCTGGATAAAGTAGTCTTGGTTATAGGCTGTTGTTCTGCATTACTTTGACTATTTCTTGCCATTCCCTTCTGGCCTCAAGTGTTTCTGTTGTGAAGTCAGATGTCATCCTTATGGGGGCTCCTTTGTAGGTGATAGCCTTTTTTTCTCTAGCAGCTTTTAATATTTTCTCTTTATCACTTAGCTTTGGTATTTTAATTATGATGTGTCTTGGTGTAGATTTCTTTGGGTTTCTCTTTAATGGAGTTCTCTGGGCTTCTTGAACTTGTGAGACTTTTTCCTGCATTAATTTAGGAAGTTTTCAGCTATGCTATGTTTGAACAAAGTCTCTATCCCTTGTTCTTTCTCATCTTCTTCAGGAACCCCTATGATGCAGATGTTATTTCTCTTCATGTTGTCACAGAGCTCTCTTAGAGTTTCCTCAGACTTTTTGAGTCTCTTTTCTTTTTTCTGCTCTGCTTCCATGCCTTCATTTATCTTGTCCTCTAACTAGCTGATTCGATCCTCAGCTTCATCCATCCTGCTTTTAATTCCTTCCATTGTGGTCTTCATTTCTGATATTGTATTTGTCATTTCTGACTGATTCTTTTTTATTATTTCAATGTCCTTTTTTATATTTACTATCTTTTTATTTAGGTGTTTGTAATGACCATCTATTGTTGTTCTAAGATCTTTGAGCATGCTAACAATCGTTTTTTTCAACTCTGCACCCAGTAATTTGGTTATATCTGACTCATTCAGGTCCTTTTCTGGGGATTTCTCTTGATTTATTTGTGTTGCATTTCTCTGCCTTCACATTTTGTCTGTGTATAGGGAGATTTTGGGCCCTGGCTGGTTGGCTCAGTGGTAGAGCATCGGCCTGGCGTGCAGGAGTCCCAGGTTTGATTCCCGGCCAGGGCACACAGGAGAAGCACCCATCTGCTTCTCCACCCCTCCCCTTCTCCTTCCTCTCTGTCTCTCTCTTCCCCTCCCATAGCCAAGGCTCCATTGGAGCAAAGTTGGCCTGGGCACTGAGGATGGCTCTGTGGCCTCTGCCTCAGGTGCTAGAATGGCTCTGGTTGCAACAGAGCAACGCTCCAGATGGGCAGAGCATCGTCCCCTGGTGGGCGTGCTGGGTGGATCCCAGTTGGGCGCATGTGGGAGTCTGTCTAACTGCCTCCCCGTTTCCAATTTCAGAAAAATACCAAAAAACAAATAAAGAATAATATTTTGGTCACTGGAGTCCAATGGGTATAACTTCTATGTTCCCTAGTTGTGGTCTGTCTGCAGGCCCGCCACCCCTTCTGCCGCTGCCTAGGGCATTTGGGTATGGGTGTTGCTGTGGTTTCTGCCTCTCCTCCATGGGAGGGGCTATGATCACGTGCCTGGGTCTACAAGCCTCAATGGCCTCAGCCTTCACCCCACCCCTGCTGGTGGCGTTATGCGGCCTGCCCAGGCTTCAAACCTCGGCACCACAGGTAGGGGTGAGTACCTTTGCTCAGCTGCGGGTCTCCACCTGTTTCTGGGCTTTCGCCCCATCCCCATGGGAGGAGCCAGCTCAAGCCTCCGCGGCAAGCCTTGGATCCGTGGGCCTGGGGAGGGCCGCAAGCCTCGGATCCACGAGCCAGGGGAGACTGCGTGCCCACTCACCCTTGCTCAGTGGAGGGTCTCCACCTCTTCCGAGGCTCCCACCCTTCCCCTGCAGGCGGGCCGCAGCTGGGCTTGACCACTTTTGCCTATCCCCTCCACCCCACTGGGCAAGACTGAGCTCACATCCGGGCCTCAGTCGTGGCCGGCGTGCTTCTGCCCTTGCCGAAGTTCCATGTCCCGCTGCCGCATGCCCTTGGGGAGCCCTCAGCTGTGTGGGTGGGGGTGCTGCAGCTCAGACCCTAACACTCACTACTGTAGTCCCAAAAGCTCCCTCCTTCAAGTGACTCTGCACTGAGTGCTGCAGGAGAGCTTGTTTGGCTGGTGTCCCGCTTCCCTTTGCTGGTATTGCTATTTCCAGGGGAAATATTTGCTTCAGATTTGGGGAGTGACTCAGCCCAGGGGTTAGGGTGTTTATCCCTCAAAGTGTTTCTCCCTGTGCCTCCTAGATTACACTCTCTTCCTGTTACTCCTGTCCTCTCTTCTCTCTCCATCCCCCGGAGCCTTGGGTGGGTGGTTGTGAGAGAGGTGTTCTGTGCGGTCCCTTTAAGAAGAATCCTGAGTCTGAGAAATCTGTCTCTTTCTCACAAACAGTATCCTCTCTTGTTTCCAGCTAAATACTGTCCATACGCCTCTTCTAGGCTCTGGGGCTGCAGGCTGGGGCTTTGTTCCTGAGGCCAGGACCCTCCCCTCTCCGCTAAACTCACTTCCCACCACACAAGTCTCTCTGAGCTGCCGTTCATTCCAGGGAGCTGGGAAGCCCTCTCCGCATTTCTGCTTTTCCTACCAGTCTCGGTGTGGCTTCTTCAGTGTTCCTTGGTTAAAGAGTCCTCTTAGTTTAGTCCAAAGTTGGTTTTTCCAGATGATGGTTCTTAAAATTAAGTTGTATCCACTTTGGTTCTGGGAGGTGAAAGTTGGTACATCCTCCTACTCCATCGCCATCTTGCTGCCAGGTGAAATTATTTTAAAAATCTATTTAACCTAGTGCATCTAAAATATTATCATTTCAACATATAATCAGTGTTAAAAATTATTGAGCGATTGTACATCATTTTATTGTTCTAAGTCTCTGAAGTCCTGTGTGCTGTTCCCACTTATAGATCCTCTTGATCCAGATGAGCCACATCTCAAGAGCTTGGTGGCCCCATATGGTTGGCGACTCCAACTGTGGACAGTCACACCCCATGTTCAGTTAAGACTGTGAGAAAGGACAAGGTGGAACTCCTGCTTTGAGGATACTCTGAATTCACTCAAGGAAGGGGACCTGTGGGAGAAAAGTCTCAGAGAGGAGTGAATAGTGACGGGGCATTCCTACTTCAGAGGTTCTCTGAAGAGAGGAGCCAGGCTAGGAACTTGGACCTGGAGTCTAGACAGGTAAGGAGCATGGCAGGGAAGGCATTACCAGATGAGAGAAGCCACACTTAAACCCCCCACAACCCCATCCTTTGCTCTCTCCCTGCTCCCAGCAGCTACCACTCTAAGACTGGGTTCTCCTGGAGATGGAGAAGAAAGAGCCAAACAGGAGGCAGCCCTCTCTCCCCAAAGGGATAGAGAGCCCCAGGTCCAGGTGAGCAGAGAGAAGGTGGTCCTCAGAGCCAAGCACACCTCACTTCCTGTCCCTGCCCCTTGGCAGGCTGGGCTGGTCCTCGTTTCCAGTGAAAAGCATGCTGCTGCCACCACCTCCCTGAGAGAGAACAAGCCCATGGCTGGTTCTCCAGCAGGAGAATGGGTCTGTCCCTTGAGAAAGCAGAGGCCGTGTTGCCCAAACAAACCAGTGCTTGGCTTTCAGAATATTGAAAGTGCAAAACCACACCATCAACACATGGTAACTCCCCATGCCCTGACTCAACCTCAGCAAGACTGGACTCATCCTCAGGAAGGATGGTTGCACAAGCACATACCAGCAAGGTTGGGGCTCTGGAGCCTCCGGTGTTAGAAAGCCTCATACCTTGGACTCTTGGAATCTTTCATTCCTCAGAATTATTGTCACATCTTAGGTTTTTATAGTTGCAAAGATTCTCGGAATGGACACATAGAACATCAGTGCCTTAGAAGTGTCCATTCGAAGCACTCTTAACTGAGTTACACTAAGGCGCTGCCTAGCCTTCCTTTCCCCCACTGTCAGTGCTATGGGCAGAACTTTGTCTGAACTGGTTTTCCTTGACCCAGGGCCACCCAGGGTTCCAACACAGACATCCGCAGTTTAGATCTGTTTCTTCTTCATGTCCTCAACACACACTCTTGTAGATGTCTAAAGTCTTGGCCCTGGTGATCTGGAATGTTCTGGTAAAACTCTGTAGCTGCCATACTTCCATCCTGGGTTTGCTGTGCCCTCTCTGCTCTCCCATCCCACAACCCCACTGCCTTGGGCCTTGAGTCTCACTGTGCTCCAATTCCTTAGGGGAGGAAGGCTCCTGGGCATTCTTCTTGTCATTCCTGATATCAAGGCAGGGCTGCTCCAGAACACCCCAGAAATTGGACCTCCTGTCTCCCAGCTAGCCCAGAGAGCAGGGAAGCCCTTCATTCAGTCTCCAGAAGAAACTGGCAACCCAGACGCCCAGCTTTTCAAGAAGGAAGAGGGTGCAATAGGCAGGACAACCTCTCTGACCCTCTGTTCCCCACCAGCCCAGGCCCACAGGTCAAATTCTGGGTCCATGAAGGAACAGTACCCTCTTTCCAACTTATCTGAAAAAGGTCTGCATAGGAAACCCCTCTGCAGAGCCATAGAGGACCTCAGCCACCAGCCCTTCTGTGAGAGGTGGTGAGGTCCCTGTGAGGCATTGGGGTGGAGGGGGTGGTTTGGAGGGGCTGGAGCTGGGGAAGAGTCCAGATGAGGGAACAAGGTGGGTGAGGTTAGGCCAGCCATTCCTAGAGTTTCTGAGTGGGGACATCTGTCTAATGTCCACCCCCACTCCTCACTGCCCCCCCCCCATTAATGTAGGAAGCTGACGGCAGAGCCAGGGCTACAATGTCCTGGCTGGAGGCGTAGGTGTAGGGGAACTCACACAGTTGGATAGGAACCAAAGGAGATGCCCCAGGGATGGAAGCTTCAAGGCCTGAGTGCCACGTAAAGGCAAATGGACAGACTGATGACCTCTACCTCACCCTGGTCCTTCCTGGATGTGGACATCCTGGGTGGGTCCGGTCAGGGGACTCAGGGCCAGAGCCTGAATACCACACTGGGACTGACCAGGAAGGCGGGGCTGGGCCTGGGAACAGCAGCCAGGACAGCCAGCGTGGGCAGCCAACAGCTGTCTGGCCAGGGTGCATTGATCTCCAGCCAAAACTCCACTGGAGATGATAAACAGCTCTGAAATCCTGGAAGAGTCTTTCAAAAAAGGATGCTGTCTGAGGAAGCTCTGGAATCTTGCTTGGGGCATAGAAGGTGTCAGCATGCTCATCCTGAATCTGAATCTTCCGGCTGTAGGGACCAGGTGCAGGAGCAGGACAATGGCCAGAAGGGAAGCCTAGCAGTGACAATGACCTTGCTCAAAACGGCCAGCCCAGGCTAAGGTGGCTCAGTCTAGTCTAGACCGTACTTGTTCTGGGCACAGTGACCGGGCTTCAGCTACCCAGACCCTCTTTTCTTGATTGAGTCAAGAGACAGCCACACTGGGGTCCAAACACACCTCCTTCCTTGAGACGTCCCTGCAGGGCACTCCCCTCCTTATCTACCTCCCTTCTGGTATGTGCCCTGATGCTCTGGGCCACCTATGGAGAAGGCGCAAATTGAGATTAAAGAGGAAGCTAAGAAAATGGGGTAGGAGGCTGGCTGCGGGCGGGGCGGCAGTGACCACCACAGTGATTAAAGTCCTCCTTAGCCTCCTCCCTCAGGCCCTGAAAGCCTCACACCAAAGCCTTCGCCCCCATTCCCAGGAGCCTCACTTTGGAAGACGTGGCAAAGGCTATTGTCCCTTTGTTGCGAAGGGGCAACAAGAGGATTCAGCCAGCTCCTGCTTCTTGATTCAGTCTTGCCCTGCATGGCACCCCATCTTCCAGCCTGTAATAACCCTCAGTCCACCTTGTCTCACCTGAGCAGGATGGGAGGAGGGTCGAGAAAACAGGTTGGTCAGTGGAGGCATCACTATGCACAGGGCCTCAGCACATCAGTGTCCAGGGTAGTGTGCAGCTGAAAACAAGCTCCCTCTCAGCTCAGAGATGCCCAGACTGCTGTCACACAGGTTCCACCCCACCACTTTTGCTGAACCTGTACACTGTCTGCATTCTTATATTTTCTTTCAGCCAACTTACCTTGTTAGTTAGATAAGTTTATTTTAAAAGAAACACTTATATGAGAAATTTCAGAGGAAACCCATTCTCATATTTATATGAGAAGGCAAGTGTAAAACTGAATATAATGGGAAAAACAAAACCACCTTCTTAAACAGTCACTAGACAGGGAGCCAGGAGTCCTCAGGTCTGGGGCCTGTCATTTAAGGTTTAAGGAGAGGAGGTTTGCGAAAGTTGGGGGTGTTGAAGGCATTCCATGGCCAACTGGAGACCTTCTCAGTTTTTGCAGAAGCCTTCTAAAAGCAACTGAAGGCTGATAGCTTTCTTACCAAGTGACAATTTAATGACATGACGGCATGTGTGTGTGACATAAAATTGTCTCCCTACCTGCCGTCCTCGCTGGTGCTTCCCAACAATTTATGAGGCCCTTGCTCACCAACACCATGATGGCTGGCTGCCTGTGTCCAGCCTGGCCTCATTTCTCTGTCATGTTCAGACTGGTTTGTTACAACCCTGGTCAGGCCCGTCTCTCCTCTACCCAGAGCTACGCAGCTTCCACCTCATTCAGCATGCAGACCACTCCTCACCAGGACCGTGGGGGCCCCAGTACTCTTCCAGCCCTGCCTTGCCCACTTCCCACCCTTCTAACCCCCTCACCACGCCACCCCCTGAGAGCACTTGCTGTTCCCTCTGCCTGATAAGCTTTTTCCTACATCACCACCTTCCTCACTGCTTCTGGCTCTTACTCAGACCTTTTCCCATGCAGCCTTCCCTGGCCACCTGAAAACCTAAGCCTGCCACTACCACAGATGACACTTTCTATTCTCTTTCTCTGACTTCATTTAACAAACATGTATTTTATTTGCTTAACTGGCTTGCTTGTTTGTTTGTTTGTTTGTTTGTTTGTTTTAGGTAAGAGGAGGGGAGATAGTGAGACAGACTCCTGCATGCACCCTGACCAGGATCCACCTGGCAATCCCCATCTGGGGCCATTGCTAGGACCAACAAAGCCATCCTCAGTGCCCAGGTCTGACATTCAAACCAATCAAGCCACTGGCTGCAGGAGCAGAAGAGAGAGAGAAGGGAAAGAGGGAGGGGAAGAGAAGCAGATGGTCGCTTCTCCTATGTGTCCTGACCAGGGAATTGAACCTGGGACGTCCGCACACCAGGCCTACACTCTATCCACTGAGCCAATAAGCCAGGGCCTGTTTATCTGGTTTATTGACTGTGTCCCCACTAAATCCCAGACTTCATGAGGGTGTGAAGGACTTTGGTCAGTTGTCTTTACTGTTGTGTCCTCAATTCCTAGAAAGCTTCTGTTGAATGAGTCAACACAATACCAACTCCCCTACAGTATTATTCTGAATGTTGAGATAACAGTAGCTCAGTGCCCAGCACGTAGTAGCCACTCAATAAAGATTTGCTTCCTTCTTTGGCAACACCGAAGGTCATTTCTTGGCTGTAGGGTCCTTCAGGACTGCCTCAGACACAGTCCCTAGGAGAGCCCCTAGCCCATGAACAGAGGCCAAAGCCACTCTGATGGCCATCTGGCCACAGCCAAGGACATTAGCAGGGCCAATTACCCCCAGTCCTTGTGGCTGTATTTGACTCCTTGCCCCCAGCCCCTCTTTCCCCATCAGACTAGGGGAGAGTAGAGGGAGGAGTTTCTGGGGACCCTGAGGGGACCCTGTGGCTAAGCAGCTTCACACCCTCAAGACTTTCCTGCCATCCCAGATGAAGGTCCATGTGTCACTTGGAAGGAGGGGAGGGACATGCTTTTGCAAATGTCAGGAGGGTAGTTTCCTGGACTCTAGCTGAGAGAAGTGAGGGCTGGCTGAGAAGGGAGGACAGTGTCCCCACTGTATTTATATCAGAGATGCAGCCCCTATAACTGTCCTGGAAACCAGAGTGGCTGGTGTCACCACTTTATGTTGTGGATGGGGATGTGAAGCAGGGCAAGGCTGTGTCCTTCCTCAGCTGCACTCAGGATCTCTTTGTTGCAGTGAGCATCAGGCACCAGTAGGTCCATGGGTTTGCCTTCCAGAACCACCAACACCAAGGACTTCTGGCAGCCGGGTCATCTTTGCAGCAGGACCTCCACAACCCTCCCAGGGTGGTGACAGCCCCTCCCATGTGCACAGCTGCCCTGACCCATCCCCAGGATGTGTGCCCAGTTGGATGTCCCTGCCATCTGTGTCCCCATGGCCAGTGTCAACCCACATCCCTGAATGAGGAAGCTAACCACACTGGGCAGGGGCACAGAACTCTCCTGCCCACTCTGAGGTATGTCTGTGTGCCCTGTGTCTCCCTGGCATGCACCCTTGAATTGCTCTGCCCAGACACAGAGTGAGCCTCCCAAGTGCAGTGTGAAGAAGAGGGGCCTACAGGCAGGCGGCTCGGTTAGCGCCAGAGGCTTTGTCAGGCCCAGGAAATGACCCAGCTTCTCCTTCCACTCTTACCCATACTGGGGAGAGTGGTCAGTATCACCCTGACCCCAGGTAAGAGGGGCTCTGCCCCCACCTGCACTGTGGAGCCTCTGCTTACTTTGGACTCTATCATGAGGGGCTTCTTCCCTGAGCCAACATTCTAAGGGGGCACTGTGCTGCCGCTGTCCACACACAAGGCTGGAGAGGTGTCCAAGGAGCTGTACACAGGGGATGGGGTGCAAATAGAGTCCGGCCTTGCAGGCAGGGTATCTGTCCCCATGTCTGTGAGCAAGGGCCTTTTCAGGGTGGGGCAGAGCCAGGGCAGAGGGAGAAGGTAGGGGCAGATTTAAACCCAGACTTTCAGATGCTGTGAAGGTATGTTTGTTAAGGTAAGACCCTAAAACATGTTTCATTTAATCACATTAGCAGAAATTAAAATTAAAATGTCTAGATGTATATGATATATGGACTTTCCCCAGAGCCCACAAATGTTAGGGGTTGGCCTCAGAGGGGGGCATTAGACTCAATTCTCTGTGCTCTGAGATGGCATCTGTGGCAAAGCAGTCACCTCCACCAAGTGATGTGACTGCTGACACAGATGTCAGCAGGCACCAGATGATGGAGTCTCCTGGCTGGTGGTGATGTGAGGTCAGAGTCAAGGCCCCATTGTACAGAAGGAAAAATCGAGGCCTAGAGAGTGCCAGGGACTTGCCAATGGTACACACAGAGTCTGTGCGCATGCATGTGTGTGTACAAGGGCGGGGCATGGTGGCCTCGGGGTGGTGCATGCATGGATGCGATGTACACGGGCTCGTGGTGCCCACAGGGGCGCTGTTAGCACAGGGCAGACACCACTGGGGTGCTGGGTTTTCTCCTCCACATTTTCTCTGCACCAGGGAAGGTCCTTCATTTTCTTTTCCTGCAATGATGTTGCCCTGAGTCAAATCTTTATTGGATTTCACAAAATTATTTCACATACAACATTCCCTAGGACCCCGCTGGAGGAAGGGATGGTAGAGGATGGTGGGGAACAAGGGGCCAGGGGACAGTGGCTGACATGGGAAGAGAGAGCATCAAGTGATTTAGAAGAAGCTGAATCAGAAAGTATCTCACGTGCTGTGGGGATGACGAACAGGTGGGATGGGGGCGGGAGGTCTGGGGCTTGGAGCCATACCTTGGGGAGTTGTAAGTAGGACACTGATGTGGGCCAGTGACAAGGGTGGTGTCAGATGACCTGAGACCATGAAGAGACCTTGCAGGGGACAGAGAAGATGAGTCCCCAGGCTGCTGGCACAGAGGACAGGTGCTCACATATCCCCTCACAGCTCCCTCCTCAGCCTGAGGTTCTAATCCTGTTGCTGCCAGGACCCCAGAATCAAAGCCAAGTGCACCTCCAAATGGAATAGCTCGGGGCAGGCCTGGAGCAGCCCTCTCTGCTGCAGTGGCTACACTGAGGATGCATGGGGCCTGGGGTCCAGCTAACCTGGCTTGGCTACCCCTGGCCGAATGACATTGGGGATGTCACTTAACCTCTGAGCCTCAGTTTTCTCACTAAGTGAGGAGCGGGGGTGTTGGGAAGATTCAAAGGGATGTCCAACTCAATGAGCAGGCCAAGGAGGACCCTACACATGGCTGCTGCCCTTTGTCTCACTCCTGTTCTCCATCACGTGATCTGCGCTCTGCCAGGCAATGGAGGCAGAGCAGTAAAAGGTTCCTGACCTCGTGGGGTTGCATTCAAGAATGGAGGCCAAAGCCAAACAAAATATGAAAGTAAAATAGATTCTATCTCACATGGTGATAGGTGCTATGGAAAAAACTGGGCATGAACTAGGGGTTCTGGGGAGGGGCGCAACTTAACCAAGTGGTCAGGGGTAGCTTCATGAGAAGACCCTGGAGTACAGAGGTAAGGGGGCAAGGGGGTGAGTCTTGTATGACCCAAACTAGAAGAATCTGAGATGGAGGGCTCTGAGGTAGGCATGCCTGGCAGGCAGGAGGGACAAGGTCTAGTCTGGTGGAAGCATAGTGAGTTGGGGGAGAGTGGTAAACAAGGTCCAAGAGGGAGTGCTCGAGTGGGGTGAGAGTGAGGGTACAGTGTGAGGGGAATTGGGAGGAGCCAGGCTTAGCTGGGCAGGTCAGGTGGGGATGCTGTCAGCCAAGAACCAGATGGGGAACTTTTATCAACAGAGCAGATCTCATGGGGAGGGGCCTGCTCTTCCCCCCAGTCTCCACCCCCTAACTACCTCCAGAGGTCCAAGAACCAGCTTTATACCCAGGACTTTTCCCCTCAAAGCCCTGGCTTCTTCTTTCCACTGCTGCCTCTGCCTTCTGCCCCATTCCCTCTACATCTCTGCCAGTCCCCCCTTACCCGCCCAAGTCCCCAGATAGCCCTGGAAAAGGGGTGGCAGAAAGACTCTGCCAAACAAAGTTAGTTTCACTAAGCGCCCAGACACTTCACAAAACAAGCACAGCCCACAGGGACGCATGCCTCCTAGGGTCTCACTAAGCCCAGGATGAGGGGCACAGACCAGCCCTTGGCTGGCCCAAATATTTGCTATGTTGCCAAGGTAACTATCAGTTGGCCCTGTAAGCTGGCATCTGTGGCAACAAGGATTTGGAAGGCAATGCAGACAGCCACTCAGGGCCTAGAATCAGAAACCACTGATGAAGTCAAGAAGCAACCCCAATGTATCCTACATGGAAACAGGAGGCAGGTGGGTGGGTTAGCAGCTTCCCAGGGAGATGCACTGCACCGCAGCTAGCAAACAGGCCCATTGGCTTGGGCTGTCCAGCACGGCTGGGTCCACCTGCAGGCCTGGCCTCCTTCCTCCTCTGGCTCTGGGAAGCTCCCCTGGGCACCCACAGGGTTTCGATGAGGATCTGCCCACCCTGTGACCAGGGAGAACTTGAGGCAGAAATGCACACACAGAAAAAGAGAGGCAGCCCTTGGCCGTGAAGCTGAAGGGGCTCTGGGAGGACGACCCTCTTCCCCACTACACACATTCCTGTCAGCAGTCCCACCAGCAGTCCCAGCGTTAGGAGTGTAGGACTTCTCTCAGAACTGGGAAGTACACTGGGTGGGACAGGACATCCTAATTCAGGGCAGCTACCCAACCGCACTAACAGAGGGCCAGATGGAACACAGTCTCCACACCCTGAGGAATGGGGATCCCATCACCTCAAGGAGCGGTTTGTCACCTTGGACACCTGAGTGACTGGTAGAAAATTCCTGAACCTGAGCCTGCCTCTTTGTCTGGGAAAGGCTGGGACTGTGTGAGGCAGGGATGGTCTTGTGTGTGTATATGTGTGTGTGCCCCAAATCACAGGGAGCAGGGATCCCAGAGTGAGCCCCAAACCCAGCACTCTCCACGGGATCCCCTTCGGGGCTGTGTTTCTTGAGCTGTGCTTCTCTGACCCTGTTTCCTGGTCTGCAAAGTGCGTGTGACACCAGTGGTGCTGGGACCCTGGCTGGGAGGCAGTGGTTAATGAGACCCCGGACAAGAACTCCATAACCGAGAGAGATGGGGTGGTGTCCCCTTCCTTCCTTCAGTCCAGCAGAGCCCTGCTCTGACCCAAGCATGCTCTGTTTTCTGTGCAGCAAGCTGGAAGCCCTCTCCCAGCTCTGCCTTACCTGCCTTCTTCTTTCCCCATTCCAGCTAAGATCTTCCTCAGGTGGTTGCCATGAGCTGGCATCCTCAGGTCTGGGCACTGCCCTCCACCCATCTTCACTGCCCCACTAAGGCACATTCTCCACCTCTGAGGACCCACCTTCCCCCTCTGCCTTTTCTCACCCATCCAGTCTGCCTAGGTCCTCAAAAGCTGCAGGCTCCCCTCCCCCCCACGCCTCCTGGACAGTGGGGACCTGGCTCTGGCAGAGAGGATGCTTCCTCAAGCCTTAACTTCTATTATCTTATTTGGTCCTCCCCATACTTCTGTGAGGATCACAGTACAATGCAAAAACCCAGGTCTTCAAGGTTCAAATCCTACTGTTACTTGATGGTTGTACCCCCATGAGCAAGTGGTTTAACTGCTCTGGGTCTTGGACCCTCATTTATAAAATGGGGAGGATGCTAATCTGATAATGGTATCTTTTCATAGGTTGTTGAGGATTCAGTGGATGAAAGCACTTAGCCCATTGCCTAGAGCATCATGAGTGTTTGGCAAGTGTTGCCCTTCCCTAGGGCAGGGTCCCCATGAGGCGGAGACAGGCTATGCAGACCCGGGCAGAACTGGCAGGATCTTCATCATACCCTACAAGGTGTGGACAGGGTTAGGATCCATCAGTACTCCCACCTCAGGGACTGAGTGAGCAGGGAAAGTGCAGAGCGTGTCTGAGACAGGAAGGCAGACTCAGCAGTCCTGGCCCAGAGATGGAGTGGAGGGAGGCTCAGATGACGGATCTTGTTAAATTGGAGGTTTCTGTCTGTAATTAATCCCTTCCTCTCAGCCTCCCTAGCTTTAAAGGGCCACTGCTCACTCAGCCAATGTTGGGAGGAAATCCAGGGTCTTCCCTGCCTACCTCCCATCAGGGCTAAACGACAGAGCTAGCTGGCTTTTCCTTACCCAGATGGCACTGCAGTCCCTTCTGCCCCACAGTGTTCATTGTCTCTGTTTCTCACAGGCCACTACAGGTGGTTTAAGGCTTTGCAGTCACTGGGGTCATGGCTTTTCTACCAAGTGCCCAAGTATTAGAGCTACTAGGTTCAAATCTTGCCAAAGTCCTATGTTAGCTAATGAAGGAAAAGAGATTCATAGCGCCAGGTATGCACCCTGCACTCCCAGGTAGTCCTTACAGATCCCTTCCCAATCTCCAGCTCTCCATGGTCTCAGGTAGTCCTCGCAGACCTCCCCTTCCAGATCTCCTGCTCTCTGCACTTCAGGTCAGCATCCACATCTATAGAAAGCACTACATGCCCAGCTGGAGTCAGCCTACCCAGGACCCTTATCTTCTTGTCTTCAGGAAAGGGTCCCTGATCTTTCCCAGAAGAATTTCTCCTTGTAGTGGGGCTGTCTCTTCCTCAATTCTGGTGTCATGTATCCTGCCCTTACCCAATGAGAAGGTCACATCCTTCTGATTGCTGTGATTAGTTCAGCTTTGGGCCCATGGTCCAAGCTAAACCAGGACAACGAACGGCATTATAGACCCAAGTCTGGAACTCCCAGGAAGAAGCTCTGGGTTTCCTGGACTTGGAACTGGTAGGATATGACACCGGCACTTCCAGCGGCCATGATAACAAGGGAACCAGTTCAAGCCAACACTAAGGAAAGCAGATTAGAGGGACAGTGTCCTCATTATAGCATCTGAGCCTCTAGATCCAACTATGCCTGAAGCCTATATAGCCTCAGATTTCTCAGTTACATTAGCTGAACCATATTCTCTGTTTTCTTTTGCTTAAGCTAATTGGAGTTGAGTTAGGGTCATTTGTATCCAAAAGAAACTTGTCTAGCCTGACCAGTGGTGGCACAGTGGATAGAGTGTCAACCTGGGATACTGAGGTTCCAGGTTCAAAACCCTGAGGTTGCCATCTTGAGTGTGGGGGTCACCGGTGGAGTGTGGGATCACTGCCATGATCCCAAGGTCGCTGGCTTGAGCCCAAAGTCACTGGCATAAGCTCTCTTCACCCCCTATCAAGGCACATACGAGAATCAATCAATGAACAACTAAAGCGATGCTTTTCATCTCTCTCTCTTCCTGTCTGTCTCTGTTTGTCTGTCTGTCTGTCTGGCTCTCTCTCTGTGCAAAAAGAAAAGAAAAAAAACTTGTCTAATCCAAGAATAAAAACATTGAAAGCTATAACCATGCACCAGAAACCTATATACTTTTATTAACCAATGTCACTGCCAATAAATCCAATTAAAACAAAATTTTTTAAATGTTGAAAGTACAGGGACAGAGCCCTGTGGTACAGCTGTAGGGACACCATCAGGACTGGTAGCAATCTATGAATCAGTTCCTTTGGGGACAGCTGTTTGATCAGCCAATCATAGTTCATGCCCTGTCCTGGAGGCTTAGGGCACCATCTAGGCCTCACCAACATCAGGGGCAAAGCCTTGCAGGGACCCGCCACACACCATACCCTAGTACCCTCTCAGGGAAGAGAATTCTGTTGCTTCTGCTTTATTCATTCTTAGTGAATCACCTAGAGCTTTCTGGAACCCTCAGACCTCCTTTACGAAGGCCTGTTGGATGCATGTACCAGGACCAATGTCAGGTTCACAGGCAACTACGCCCAGCAGCTGCAGAGGGGCTCTCCCTTGGGATGGAAGCATGCCTGGGAGGCCCCTCCTTCAGCACTGGAAAGACAGGAAGAGGCAGCAGTATCTGACAGGCCAGACTCAGAGAAAAGAGAAGCAGGAGGGGGAGCAGGCAGGAGAAGAAAGCTCTACTTCAAAGCTCATAAAATCACGGCAAATTGAACTGCCTTGGAGATGAGCACTGGCTGCTTCCTAAATTATGCAGATTTGTGCAAATTTTATGCAAATTATCCACAGAGGTGACAGAGGGCACTTGCTGACAGCTTGGCTCTGGAGCCTTCTTGTCAGTCAGCCTCAGCCTCCTTCGGGAAATGGAGAACCGGAACAGGTAGCTGTCACCACTGGGAAGCAGGAGGGAGGGATGAAGTCTGCTTTGCCCAGCTTCCTGCCACCCTTCCCTCTGTGGGCCTTCCCTAAGGTCAGCCCCTCCAGTCAACCCTCCATACCTGGCTTCTGCCCTGGATGCCAATTCGGAGACAGCCACTAACAGCTGGGCCTTTCTGGTCACCTGGTCCCATTGTATAGATGAGCAAATAAAGGCCCAGACCAGGAAAGAGGCCCGCTCTATCCCTGGAGAAGCTGTAAATTGACTCAATCTGATCTACCCAACCACCACCTCCCAAAAGAGTTGGCTTTCTTGCCTTCCTCATGTTCAACATAAGCAGCCATTCGCTTACTTCATACCTACACTCAGGCCCCAAATATTGTTCCTAAAATCACCACTGTTTTCACCATTTGTGCTCTTGGTCTCTAGGATCAGGTCAGTCATCACTGAGATTGAGGCTAAGAGCCTGCAAAGTTTGGTCTGAGTTTGGCAGGGGTGCTGGAGCCCAGGGACTAGAACACCCACAGCTTGTGAGTCAGTGCTGGACCCCCATTCCCGGAGAGGTGGAGCCCCTTTGTGATGGTGACCTGGGCAGACGCAGCTCCCACATCCTCTCTTGTTCTTCCTGTCCTATAATTGCACTGACAAAAATATCACAATTACTCATCTGTGTTGAACAGAGGCTTCAGGCCAGGCACCATTATAAACAACGGGGATCCGATAACAGCCTCTGAGTTAGAATCTATCATACTCCAATTCTACATACAAGTAGACTGTGGCATGGAGAGGCCAAGCCAGCTGCTCCCAGGTCTCACATCCAATAAGTGATGAGGGAGGAGGGCTCCCTAGGAGTGTCTGGCACCAGAGCACATGTTTAGGAGACCCGCTCAGAGCAGTTTCCCCTCACCTCCTCCAGGAGGCCTGCCTTGACTACATGACACTAAGTCCGACGGCCAGAGACAAATTATGGTCGGTTGAGTTCCCCGGGCACAGAAGGAAATATTGGGCCCTTTAAAAAAAAAAAAGAGATGGGGAAAATAAAAATACATGTTAACCATATTTTTTAATAAATAAAAAATATTATGTACTATTAATGTTAAAATTGCACATATGAAACCAAACTTGGTGTTATTAGAAAAAAGTGTAAAGTTGAGGTTTTGTGGGGCCCTTCAGAAGTCGGAGCCTGGTATGCCTGCTGTTAAATCCACCTCTGCCGGCAGCCGATGTCAGGGCCTCATCTGTTGACAAATCCAGGCCCCAGAGTCCAAACTCTGTGGCTTGACCTGGAATGTGCCCAACAGGCAGGGCTAGGGCTCTCTGAGGACGGGAAAGGGCTCCTTTGTCCTTGTTGGAATATTTTTCCATATCACCATGGCAGCTGAGGTGTTCAGCACCCAGTCTAGGGAGCCCCAGCGCTCCATGGAAGATGCTTCTTCCCAGCCAAATCCCACCGGAGGGAAAAAGAGAGACAGGCTTACCCTTGTAACATCCTTTACTTCGTTCAGCACCTCCTACTTCCCGAAGTATGAGCCAGCTCTCCTATTCTTTGTCCCCTGAAGCCCAGAGACCCTCAGAAAGCAGCTCCAGCTGGGCCTCCCAGAATGCCTTGCTCTCTCCTGGGACTGGAAGGTTAAGTCTGGCTTGGAGGCACTGAGAGGTCTTCGGGAGGTCCACACCAAGTTCCCAAGGGCAGATTGGGTGCTGAATCAGGTGGGAGTTCTAACTAGGACCCCACCCTCTTCCCCTGTGACAGGAACCCTCTGGCAGTTGGGCTGTAGTCCACTAGAGCCAGACCTCTTGTGGGACCCACTCCTGCCCTAACACAGAGGGGCTGAGGGGTAAGCATGAGAGGCCTTCGCTCAGCACACCCAGCCAATTGGGTGCTGGCTGTTTTGTTCGCCCTTTGATTCCAAGTCTGGCCTCGGTCCCACCAGTCCAGGCATAGCTGAGCTCTGCCTGACTCTCCCAATGCCTGCCCACATCCCCGGGCCTGCTTTTCACTTAATCAGGTGACCCCTGGATGGGCTTAGCTTGGGCTAGCTCCGTGGTAACCCCTGCTCTCCTCAGAGAGACCACAAGTCCATTGGTCACCACGGACCCCTTACCTGTGAGCCCCATGGTAGCCAGAGGCTGTGGGGCTCCAAACCTGGTATCATTGGGCAGGGGGCTGAAGGGAGGCCCCCAAGGAAGGTGGAAGGGACTTGGGCTGTGCAGTCAGGCAGAGTGGCTATGTCACTGGGGTGAGCCACCTCATCTGAGCTGCCATGTCTGTGAGTAGAAGTGTGGCTCCAATGCAGGACTGAGGCCAAATAGTGTCCAAGTCTCCCTGCACAGTGCCGGGCACACAGTAAGCACTCAGAGAGGGTGGGTGCCCAATGACTTACCCAGGCTCGTGACCTGGAAAGGGGAGCTCATCTAGTCCCAGTTGAGCCCTGTGCTCCCCTCTGACTAGTATTATCTGCAACTACCAGCAATATCTCCACTCCTAAACCCCACCCACAGAGATACCACGTCTCCCCCTCTGGAGAGACAGGGGTTGTGATGTGAGGGGCAGCACTATGAACCCTACCACACCATCTCACTGCCTGAGACACCACCACACGTGTGTCCACCCCTGGGCTTGGCATCCTGCTCCTTCCACAGGAGAAAGCATGCCCTCAGCATTTCGTGCTCAGGGTCACAGTGGATTACATACTTCCCTTTGGCCAGATGGGCCCTGTGCACCTGGGGGCTGAGGGGGCACCGATCCAGGCCAGGAGAGCAGGCTCATGGGAGATGTTTCTGGCATCACTGAAACAGCAAGAAACTACAGAATGCCCCTGAAGACGGGCGTTGTCCAGGGCACCAAGGCCCAACCTTTGTAAGAACCACCTGGGTGCAGTTAAAACAAGTAAGGCAGATTTGCGTATAATAGAGCAGAAACAAGGTGGGACAGGAGAAAGTTAGGGAGAACCTCCACAGGTGGAAGAGGAAGTGGAAGCGGACATCACAGGCCTACAAGCAGCCAGGTCCTCTCCTCAGATCTCCCACTCCATGCATAATCAAAGGGAAAACAGTTTATGGCAGGAAACCCCTGTGGTGGTCACAGAAGTCAACTACAAAAACAGGCTAAAGCCTGACCAGGTGGTGGCACAGTGGATAGAGCATTAACCTCAGATGCTGAGGACCCAGGTTTGAAACCCCAATGTTGCTGGCTTGAGTGTGAGATCATAGACATGACCCCAAGGTCTCTGGCTTGAATCCCAAGGTCGCTGGCTTGAGCAAGGGGTCACTCACTCTGCTGTAGTCCCCTGGTCAAGGCACATATGAGAAGCAATCAATGAACAGCTAAGGTGCCGAAACTACAAATTGATGCTTCTTATATCTCTCCCTTCCTGTCTGTCCCTCTCTTTCTCTAACAGTCTAAGCCAGATCATTCCAGAATGGAGGAAAAATTGAGCAGAGACCCACCCCGAAGCTTCTTATAAGGGGTGCTGAGTGGGACAAACATCACGGCACTTTCAGAATGGATCATTTTAAGGACAAGGCCCCCTCTCAACCAGAAGGCAGAGGCAGAATTTGGCACCACAAAGTTCAGGAACAATCCACCCTTTTAAACACCTAAAATCCCAAGAACTGACGGACCCAGTGTGCAACTCACTCACAAGTTCACCCACATTCACTCATCCACTTGGGTGAGTACTTCGGCTCCCTTTACAGTGGCGCCTGTGAGACTGGCATCCTGGGGGCAGTGGGCAGCTCCACCCTGATCCTGTCTCCAGGGACCCACCTCCTGGCCACTTTCTGCCTCCCCCTGAATAACACTTGGTATTGACTCTCACTCCATCTCACTCTTGGATTCTCTCCTGAGCTGATCAAGAGTCTGGAGGTCTCAGAGCCAGCTGGGAGTAGGGGGCAATCCCCAGCATGGCTTGAAAAAGTAATTTCCAGAATAAGATATATCCAGTAGGATCCTATGTACATCATTATCTGTGTCCATGTAGATATTTTGTGTGTAAATGTCATATGAAGGAAAGCTGTAAGGACTGTGAACAGCTGAGGACGTCTGGCAGAGGGAGAGAAGCTCCTGTGTGATGTGCCAATACATGCGCAAGTTTCTGTGGTAAGAATATGCTCCTGAGCTCCTGTCACTTGAACATATGTTTGCATACATTTAAGAACCCAAGACCATAAAATTAAATACACGCACACGCACATTTCAGAAGGCTAGACAGGGGTCAGAAGGCCCTGCCCCCACTCCCCTGGGGCCATGTGGTCCTCTTCTTGGCTCCATTCTGGCTGCACAATCACCTGGACCCCTCCAGCAGCCCCAGCCCCTTCTCCACCGCACCCCCACAGCATCACAGCCAAGCTCATTAGCACTATGTGCTGCCCTTGGCTCTGACCTCGGGCTGCCTAAACATCAGCTCTGTTTTCACAACTTCCCATCAGCCGTGCACTCACTGCCTGGGGATCAGACAGGGACCCCAGCAGCTTTGTAATCACGCTCCCCTCCCCGCATCCCCTGCTTGAAGAAGTCATCAGGCAGTTGCAAGTTCAGGTGAGGCCAAGGGGTCCTGACTGCCACAGTTCATTGGAAATGGCCCATTTCCAGGATAACAGAGCTTTGCTTCTGCTTTAACACCAGGAGGGAAGAGCCCAAACCCAGGTTTTCTGTGTCTGAGGATGCCAGAGGGGGTTGGCCATAGAGAGGGAAGAGAAGGTCTGGCCCTGTTCTCCAGGGACCCCTAGTCTAGAACCATTGGAGAAGCATCAAGCAGCCATGAAATTCCCCATCTCCCCTTTCCAGATCAGACGATTGAGACTGGGGGAAGGGATGGGCTGCAGAGTCTTACCGAGTCTTCTGCCCCACCTGAGGCTCAGCCTCTTAGTCCTCCTCCCTGGGACCCCAAGGCAGAGCCCAGAGCGGAGGAGATGTGACACCCAGGAGCTGAACCAGTAGGAGCAGCCAGGCCAGCAGGTCCCAGACAGAACAGTAATGCATTAATCTGGAAGGTGGACCAGGGAAAATACTGACTTTCTGGCTAATAAAGCCAGATCACATGAAAGTTACAACTACAGCCTGAGCAAATCCATCATGTGTCATAAATATTTGAGATTGTCTGATTGATTATCATGGTGAGATGGTTGCAGCTCTGGACTTGAGCTAGGGCAGGGACACCCAGCCTGCCCCTCATCACCCCATCCCCGCTGTGGCATAAAAGCCCCCAAATCATTTTGTCATCTATCAGGAGCTGCTCATTTGCATGTGCAAATGAACCCCCACCCCCACCCCCACCCCCGCAAAGACACACAGGACACTGAAAACAGGCCTCACTGAGCAGAGAGCAGGAGGAAGGATCTTATACTGTGATATATATATATAATTTTTTTTTGATATGTGAAACGTGTGAAGGTATGACCCTTTCACAATAATGTATAAACATTTGAAGCTGCTCCTGGGACCACTGTCTCCCAAGCTGGGAAGGTGGACAGGGGGACCCGGCCTGGGATGGCTGGCCAGGACGGGGAGAGCCAGCTGCCCACACCAGCTTCTCTAACAGCTCCAAGTTTGGGTCTGCTTAGCACCTGTCTCTCTGGGATGGCACGGAGTTCAGGGCATGTGTTGTTAGGTGACCCTGGGTGTTTTATTAGGGAGAAGTTCTCTACCCTGCACCCCAGGAGAATGTAGAGTTGTGCAAACACATTCATGGTGGGCAGGGTCCTGGGATCTGCCTCTGCATCTTTTCCCCCCACCCATGCCGCTGCACTGGTCTTCAGCAGCCAAGGGCTGCTTGCCTCAGCCTCAATTATGCAACAAAGGTTCAGAGCAGGACAGGCCCCTGGGGTTCACCCAGCCTGCCCTCTACCCAGTTTTGTGGAGGAGCAAACTGGGTCCTTGAGAGAAGGGAGCTGACCAGCATCAGAGGATGGATCAGGGGCAGTGCATACATGAAACCTAGAGAGTTTACAGTGTTCAACCACCTATGGCAAGGCCTCTTTTAGCCAGATGTCCTTGGTTATGGGACAGTCACTTAACCTGCAGCCTCTCATTCTCAGAGTTCTACCAAGAGGCAAGGAAGCAGGAGCCAGACCCTTTGTAGGGTGCCCATGGTCCAGCTAATGTTGCTGAAGCACAGCTCCCTCAGCAGCCCTAAGCCAGTGTGGACACTTGTCTCAGAGCACAAGCAATCTTGGGACTCTCGGGCCCATGAGCAAACACGTCCCCCCAGTGTTGTAGCCCCCTAGCCTGACAAAGACAAGGAGCAGCTAGTGGTCAGTATGAGGCCCCCAGAGTAGGCCTGTGGCCCAAGCCCAGGACAGTGGGTGTGATTCTGGCTTGCAGGAGCACACAGACTGAGAGCCCTCTCAGGGGAGAGGGAAGATGGTTGGGAATTCTCTGGGGCAGGAGCCTGAGGAGGCTGCTACTACATTATAGCTGAGAGTCTAGCTCCCCACCCTCATGCTCTCACACCTGTCCATGCACTTGCATGTGACACACAGGTTTAAGCCATTGGAATGCAAGGAGCACATGCGTGCATGTTTGTGTATGTATGCATACATCAACACATAGGAACAAAGACAATAAGTGCACATGAGCGAACATGTCCCCCCACACACAGGTGGACAAGCAATAGAGCACAGTGGAGATTGGGGCTAGAAGGGACTAGAGTTAGGCCAAGGATAAGCTGGGTCCCAAATGGCCCAGGCAGAACCTCCAATCAGCACCTCCTGGCATTCTTGAGTCCTCAGAAAGGGAGCCTGGGAACCAGGCAGAGTGTGGGACTCTGACAAACCAGGGCTTCCTACCTTTCAGCTCAAGGTCACCCACTTGACCTTGGGGAGGGAGAAAAGAGGGACCTGGAGTCCTTGCCTTCCACACAGCTCTCATGCTCACGTCCCCTTACACTCCACGCTGTGGAGTGTGGGCTGCACTAGAGTCAGAGGGCCTCCTTCAGAAATTGTTTCGTGCTGCCTGACCAGGCGGTGGCGCAGTGGATAGAGTGTCGGACTGGGATGCAGAGGACCCAGGTTCGAAACCCCGAGGTCACCAGCTTGAGCGCAGGCTCATCTGGTTTGAGCAAAAGCCCACCAGCTTGGACCCAAGGTCGCTGGCTCCAGCAAGGGGTTACTCAGTCTGCTGAAGACCCGCGGTCAAGGCACATATGAGAAAGCAATCAATGAAGAACTAAGGTGTTGCAACGCGCAATGAAAAACTAATGATTGATGCTTCTCATCTCTCTTCGTTCCTGTCTGTCTGTCCCTGTGTATCTCTCTCTCTGACTCTCTCTCTGTCTCTGTAAAAAATAAAGAAAGAAAGAAAGAAAGAACGAGCTTCTTAAAAAAAAGAAAGAAAGAAAGAAATTGTTCTGTGCTAATTGGTTCCCATAGCCAGGCTTGCTGCCCCAGACCAACATCTCACCCACTCTCCATCTGTCTGTCTGTCCTCTCCACCTAGCCCACTGCCTTCTCCTCTTCCTCCCTTCTCACTGCTGTCAATCTTCATCTCTCCCATTCTGGGATGAGCTCCACTGGGTCCCCTGGGTTCCTATTCCCTACAAACTTCCCACACACAGACACTAGGCTTTGAGCCAGACCCAAGGGTGGTACTGGGTGGGGGGCAATCCCTCTGACACAAATGAGCTGATGCTGGATACTTCCAATGGTCTAATTCTCCCAACAAATTGTGATTGGGACTTTCATTCTTACTTTATTTCCATTATAGGGAGGGGCATTTGGTCACTGAGTCTAACCTGAAAGTCACACATGTGCCAACGCTTCCTCTTTGCACTTCTGTCTCCCTGGGCATGCCTATCCACTCCGTGGCCTTCAGCGCCATCTCTATGCAGCTCAGACAATGTCTCAAACCCACCCCTCCCACAGTCTCCCCATCTCATGATGTGGGCCTCTGCTCACCAGCCCCTCCTGACCCCTCCCCCTTTTCTCTGGAAATACAGGCCCAATCTACCTTTGGGGTCCCTCACAGCCTCCCCCTTTCTCCCTGTCCACATTGCCACTCACTAGGATAACTGCAAGACACCTCCATTGGCTGCTCATATCCCTCTCAGCCAAGTGGGGCGATCTTTCAGAATCACAATCATTCCCTGCTTCCTTAGATTCTCATAACCCTTCCCAGTTCACTAGGGTGGCTGACGGCACCTACGTGGTCTCTTCAGGCCAGTTCACATCATATTCCCCTGGCTCCCTGCTCACTAGCACACTGGCTTTCCTGTCCCAGGGCCTTTGCCCATGCTGTTCTCCCACCTGGACTACTTTACTCCTGTTCTGCACCCAGGAAACACCCCCTCGCTAGCCTCCACACAAACAAGTTTTTCCTTCCTCCTAACAGGCATCTTTCCTGCATCCCCAATCAGAAGCAGGTCCTCCGTTCTTCACTCCCATTTCACACTGTCCTTTTCCTTCAGAGGATAGGCCTTAGCTTGTTGTTATTACCCATGTAGTTCACGCATCTTGTTGTCTAGTGTCTGTCTCATTTATTTATTTATTTATTTATTTATTTATTTATTTATTTATTTATTTTTATTTTTCTGAAGTTGGAAACGGGGAGGCAGTCAGACAGACTCCCGCATGTGCCCGACCGGGATCCACCTGGCATGCCCACCAGGGGGCGATGCTCTGCCCATCTTGGGGCATCGCTCTGCCGTAATCAGAGCCATTCTAGTGCTTGAGGCAGAGGCCACAGAGCCATCCTCAGCGCCTGGGCCAACCTTGCTTCAATGGAGCCTCAGCTGTGGGAGGGGAAGAGAGAGACAGAGAGGAAGGAGAGGGGGAGGGGTAGAGAAACAGATGGGAGCTTCTCCTGTGTGCCCTGGCTGGGAATCGAACCCAGGACTCCTGCACGCCAGGCTGACGCTCTACCACTGAGCCAACCGGCCAGGGCCTGTCTCTTCTTTTTATTTCTTTATTCAGTGACAGGAGGGGAGGCAGAGAGACAGACTTCCATATGCATCCCAACTGGGATCCACCCTTCATGCCCACTAGGGGGTGATGCTCTGCCCAGCTGGGGCATTGTTCCTTTGCTCAGCAACCGAACTATTTTAGCACCTGAGGCAGAAGCCATGGAGCCATCTTCAGTGCCTGGGGCCAACTCACACCAATTGAGCCATGGATGTAGGAGGGGAAGAGAGAGAGAAAGGGAGACAGAGAGAAGGGAGAGAGAGAGAGCAGTAAGAGGGGGAGGGGTGGAGAAGCAGATGGGCACTTCTCCTGTGTGCCCTGACCAGGAATCAAACTTGGTACTTCCATATGCTGGGCCAATGCTCTAACACTGAGCCAACAGGCCGGGCCTGTGTCTGTCTTTTATACCAGACAAGAAAGAAAGCTTATCTGGATTTTCTCACAATAGAGCACAGGGCCTGGCACAGAATATGTGCTAAAGGAACACGTGTTGCATGAATGAATAAATGCATGAATGCATGAATGAATGCATGAATGAATGAATGAATGAATGAATAATGAGCCAGTGATTAGAACCCACTTAGCTAAGTGAAAAAGGTAGGTGGGCACCTTGCAGAGGAAGGCGGGCAGGACAGGGAGTAGCCTGGGTCTGCACCCAGGAGGAACCAGCCCAGCCCCAAGTGAGAGCTATGGTAAGAGCCCCTCTGGTGGCCCTGGAGGGACTGCAAAAGGCTGGCCTGTGGGGTCTAAGTGTGAGTTAGCACCTGGGTGACGAAAGTGACGTGTAGGTGGGCTGCTGAATGGGGCAGGGGTGCCCGCCTCACTGCTGCATATTGGTGTTCCTGCTGGCTTTTCTGTCAGGCCTCGCTTAATCTTCCCTGAAACACAGCTGTTGTACCAAGAGCCATACCAATGTAGCTCCAAGTGTGTTTAAGTTTTATAGTCGCCACCCAAGCATCCCTGTGACTTGGGCAGTAACAGGGTGCTAGCTATAAACAAGCAGCAGCAAAGGAGGTTAAGCAAGGAGGTCTTGAGGCTGTGTCTCTGTCCCATCTCTTCCTGTCCACATTCCCACCACCCCCTTTTTGAGTCACAGCAGGCCCAGGGACTGGGGCCTGGGAGGCCCAAGGGCCCCAGAACCCCAGTCCTGAGTCCTCGTCTCCTTGTCCCTCCCCCTGCCCTGGTAAACAGGCCTCTCTCCTAGGCATGGCACCCCCTCCTCCATGAACCAGAACCCCCTCACTGTCCCCTCCATACCAGCCTAATTATGTGATCGCTCCCTTCTCTGGTGGCTAATGGCACCAGAGCATGTGGAACTCTTTGCTCTCTTTCCTCTATTATCTAAGCTTATTATCTGGCTGCTGTCAGTAGCCTTGGGCTGAGGTTGGCATGGGTGCCACTGCTGCCACTGCTGCCCTCTTGCTCCCTGTATCCAGCTCTGTCCCCTTCTCTCTCCCTTGTGACTCCTACTCCATCTCCCAAACAAGGAGAAGCTTATCACTGGTCCTTGAGGACCCTCTGCGGGCAGTGGTACCCAGTGGAGGTCATGGTTGGGGAGGGAGGCTGCTCGGAGCTCCTTGAGGTGGACGGGCTCTCAGAGCACCCGCGTCTTGCCTCAGCTCAGGTACAGTCTCTTAAAGAGGCCTCTGCTTTATCCCTGCCCCTTCTGTGCCTCAGATTCCCTATCTCTGTACCATGCAGGTGGAACCTGATCCCCAAAGTGTCTTCATGATCTAATATTTGAAGGTAAATACCTAAAGGGATATAGCAACTGCCTGAGGGGTGGAGGATATATAGAGGCGGAGGGTCAAAATGCGGGGCTTTGCTGCTGCAGGAGGGAGTTGGGCTCTGACCAGGTCCCTGGCTCAAGCTCAGGGTCATCAGCTCAATTCCAGGGTTGCCAGCTCGATCCTGGGGCCACTGGTTCAAACCCTGGTCAGGGCTCATATGAGAAGCAATCAATAGCACAACTAAGCGAAACACCAAGTTGATCTCTCTCTCTCTCAATCAAACAAAAAATAACCTGCATTTTTTTTTCTTCCGAATAATCTTTACTCTTAAAAAAACTACAAGAAAGAAAGTAAAAAATATAAAACTCCTCTCTGCCTCCCCTACAGGCCACCAATATGAACAATCTGTTGTTGTGTATCTTTGTGACCTTTTCCTAGGTGTGTCTATCCTATATATTTTTATACTCCAACTTAAAAAAAATAGGGTCATAGCACACATTGGTTAGTTGCTTGCTCTCTTCCCTCACCAGCATGTCACCGACATTGGCCAGGTCAGGACATGTGGACAGATCTCGTTTCTCACTGGCTGCAGGCTGCTTGCTCTGTTGTACGGCCCTATCACTGCCTGCACCCCCAGCCTACATCAATGGACATCTTGAATCCCTTCCGGTTTGGAGCCTATCCATTTCTTAGTACAATTAATGACAGCTAATTGGCAACCCCACACCATCATGGTGTCAAAAAGCTTTTGTTATGTTCATGAGTCTGGAAGAGAGCTGGGTTGGGCTAGGCTAGGCAGCTTCCCAGGTGAGTCCACTAAGTTGCAGGGTTGGCCAGGGGCCGGCTGGTCAAGACAGTCTCCCTTGAGATGACCCTGTTCTCCTCCATGTGTCCCCACCCACCCCACTGCAAATGAGCCTGGGCTCATCCTCGTGTTGGTAGCAGCTTCCTAAGGAAAAGCTGCCCTTAGAAACTGGCCCATAATTGTGCCCACCACATCCCATGGGCCAAAGCCAATCAGGGGCCAGTCCAGGTCTAAGGGGTGGGGAACCCAACTCCATGTCATGATAGGAAGAGCTACAAAGCAACACTGGAAAGGGATACAGAAAGGTATGGGCCGTCAGGACCTTTCTGTAATTGGTCTTCCAAAGAGGGTGTCACAGCCAACTTTGACAGACACCTACTTTCTCTGCTAAATCAAGCTGTGATGCCTGCAGGTGCCAGAGAGTGTATGACGGTGTGGTACGGCTCTCACCTTCTTGGAGGGAGGAAGGCACTGTTAGCTGCAAAGTTGTCCTCCAAAATGTTGTACTCCACTCCCACCAAGAGAGATGAAAGACATCTACAGGCCCTGCCTGTCATGAGGGATTCACTTCAAGATTCATTACAGACACTCATTGACCTCCAGATTCCAGGCCAGAAATAGTCATAATGATTATTGTAGAAGACCCAGAGGTTTGACCTGGTGAGCATCTTGTTGCAGGAACAAAGGAAGCGGCTCTCCGAGGACAAAGACACTCAGACAACGTTCTAGAATCTAGAGGAAGAGGATTTATTAGCCAACATAGCAGCATAGCCTACTAGGCATCACAACATAAACTTCCCCAAGTTAGCTTTTCTGAGTCTTATATACCTTTACAGCTTTAGCTTTCATGTGAAATGCGCCTTATTTCTTTGACTTATTTTTCTGCAGACCTATGTGACTTTCATGTCTCCAGGAGGAGAGGGGGTATGAGAGGAGGTTTGTACCGTTTGTCCTTGACTGTTCACATATCCCATTTTTCTTGTTTGTGTGGCAAGCTCATTTCAGGGAACTGATAAAGGGAATGCACAGCTGTGGTTTGTTACTTTTCAAACTAACTCAGTCAGCCCTTTGAACCCTTCCTTCCTCGTTCTTCCCTTTGAGGCTCCAGAAGTCTCTTTCATACTGGAGTCTCACTTTCTTCATCCGGACTCTAAAGGAGAGCTTGGTAGTGTTATGTGCCATAGCTCTTTGTTGTGCTATGGTCTCTTTCATGCCCTTTAGGCTGCTTACTAATAGCAGCAACAAATACGAGCCTATTAAGCAAATCCTTAGGAGTAGCAAGATTACTCCTATCAGAGTTTTGAACTTACTAAAGCTGAGAACCAGCCCCCCAAAAGGCTGTTGGAGTTTCATCCATGTCTTCTTGCACTGGCATGTGTGCTAATTTTGTCATCTTTTCTACAAGATCCTCAACTACCTGGCCCTGGTCATCTATTTGTAGGCAACAATTAATAAGATTAAACTTCCTGCACACTCCTCCTTCTGCTGCCAATAGATAGTCTAATACCAGCCTATTCTGATAGATGGCATTTTGCATTTGAGTTTGTTGGCTTACAGAGTCAGGGCCCTCCCTGTCTCATTGGTAATAACTTCTAAGACTGCTTGAATCAGATAATTCTATTAAGCATGTAAATGGGGGTGCGGTATCTCCAAGATCCAACTTCTGCCCAGGTGGTGGGTCTATAGTATTAGATTATCTGTTCTGGGGGCCACTCATCATCTTTCTATTCTCCTATCTGGAATTCTGTCTTTGCTCGGTACAAGGACTGAAGGGCTGGGTAGCCAAGTAACTCTCCTGTCCTAAAAGGCAGGAGGAAGAAGGAAGGTTTTATCATCCCAATTATATAGCTTCCTTTCCAATTTCTGAGGAGGCAGAGGTAGGTCCGGTTCCCACAGATCCAATAGAGCCCGTTTGGTACTACCCAGTCTCAGACTCAGCCAGGAGTGTGCCAGGCCTTGGCCAATTCTGGAAACCTTGGCAACGGATTTTTTTGTTTGGTTTCTCCCCACATGCTCTTTTTAGAAGATGCATTATAATACTGTTGGCTGAGGCAAGTCAATTCCCCAACTGATTCAGTACTCTGGCTAAGCAGTACTGTCCTATGATTGCACATTTTAAAATCCACTGAATGTCATTGGAGATTCAGATGGCAGTGGCATTTGGCAAAGCCTCAGTGGGAACCAGTTCCTTGGCTTCTCATGGCCATTGATCCCCTATCAGTGTACCCCCACACACATAGCAGGACATTCAGGGAATGAGCTATTCCTTCTGCCAATCTGAGGAATAACGTTTTAGTGGATTGGGGTCGTGGGGACAGGGACTTGGTTGCTTCCTCATAGAAAGACCTGTAGATTTGAAAGGCTCAGGTTGGGTGGTTCTGTACCTTGCTCCAGATAATGATTAGAATAGAGGGATTTAACCCTGTTCCATAAATGCCAAGTGTTAGCACTTCCCTGGCTTTCTAGTGGGGGTCCAGAGGATTGGTAATAACCAGTTCTATGGGGTTGCACTCATGGGTAGTGCAGTTTTACAGAGCTACCCCCTTTTTCAGCTACATCTCCTTTTTCTTAGAGCTACCTCTTTCCCAGATAGCACAAAAGACTGTGCACAGTTCATCTCATAGCCACCACCTTGTTAGCAGATATACTTTTCTTCTACCATGTAGCTTTTCTCCCAGCTGAAGCACCTACACCCTCTGGCTGAATGACTTACAGCTGCACATGCATCAAACCTTAGTGTAATCTGATCGGGGTTCCCTTTCACCCTGGTTTGGGCCATTGTCAGTCCACCTTCCCAAATCCATTTACCCCATCATCTTCCCCCTGCTACCCTTACCTCAAACACCATTGAGGAGGGGGGATCTGTAGGGTTATAACAGACATAGAGCTGGTTATTTTCTGGGTCATGCACTGAATATTGGGTCTGATTATATGTACAGGTCCCTTTTTGAGTTCCTTTACATTCATAGAAACTGTAGAATAGCAGGGTGGTGGAAACTCTGTGGCCCTCTTTAGTAATGTGGACACATAATTCACAGTCCTCTGCCCTGATCTCCCTCCCTCCTCACAGTCTGATTATAAGGAGCTCCACGGCAAGGTTCCTCAGTCTTCAGCTATACGTGGACCAGCCAGCTCCCGGTTTGTGGCTGGAGCAGGGCATGTTGTCTTCTTCAATGTCAGCTTACAAGGGTTGGCGGTGTCCATCTCTGCTGTCCATGAGGGTATTTCCTTAGGGGCCGCAGGCTTCAGCCGGCTGTGGTGCATCCATTCGAGAATGCCTTCTACCGTGGCAGCCATAGGAGTGGTCAGGATTACGGTGTAGGGTCCCTTCCATTTGGGCCAGAAGGGAACTGGATTCCAATCTTTGACCCACACTGGTCTCCTGGGGAAAAAAGAATGAACAGAAGCAAACAGACTGATCAGAGCCATTTCTAACACCCAGCTGGAAATGGTTGTGGCCACTCTGCATAGAGCCTCTATTTGCCTGTGTAGTTCTGTCTCTCCTAGCTCCCAGGGAGTCCCTGGCAAGCTATATAATATTGGGGGAGGCCCACTGTATACTCATAAGATGAGTATCTGTTGTTTTGGGATGGGGTATACCAGATTTTAAACAATATTAAAGGTAGAGCTTGCAACCATTTAAGACATGTTTCCTGACATAATTTGCTAAGCCCTAACTTTAGAGTCCTATTCATGCATTCCACCTTCCCCAAACTCTGAGGCCTATATGCCGTGTGAAGCTTCCAAGTGATGCTCAAGGCTTAAGCTGTCTCTTGTAGCACTTTAGCCACAAAGGCAGGGCTGTTGTTAGAGTTC
Organism: Saccopteryx leptura; assembly: GCF_036850995.1. NCBI lineage: Eukaryota > Metazoa > Chordata > Mammalia > Chiroptera > Emballonuridae > Saccopteryx > Saccopteryx leptura. The sequence continues at coordinate 129,740,731 of NC_089508.1, forward strand.
ATCTGAAGTGGCAGTCCAAACCTTAGAATGATTTCTCTAAGTAATGCCTTTGTTACTTCTCTGGCTTTTTCAGTTCAGGTAGGGTAGGCTTCTACTCATCCTGAGTAGGTGCACAGTAGCACCAGTAAGTACTAGTAGCCTTGGCTTTTGGGCATCTTGGTGAAACCTACCTGCATGTCTTCAAAGGGGGCTGCCGCATAAGATTGGATACCCAGGGGCACTGAAGACCCTTGTTTTGCATTGTTCTGATGGCAAGTTGGGCAGCGCAGACTGACTTCCTTGGCCAGAGTTGCTAGGAGAGGGATGTAGAAATATCTCCTTAGCAGCTTTTCTGTCTTTTCTTGTCCTAAATGATCAGCCTTGTGCAGAACCAGGATTACTGCTGGTCCTAACAGGTGGGGAACTATTCTACCCTCTGGCAGTTGCATCCAGCTGTCCTTTAGTTCTTTTGCTCCTTCTTTTTCTATCCACCTTCTCTTCCCTTCTGAGTATTTGAGCACAAGGTTTGGGGCCCATGGGATGAGAGGAGTTATGGTGGCCTTGTGATAGGGCAAAGTAGAGGCCCTCTTTGCCTCAGCATCTGCTCTGGCATTTCCCTGGGCTTCTATTGTTCCCTGCTTCTGATGCCCTCAGCAGTGAATTACTGCTACTTGTTTTGGCTTCCAAACTGCTTCCATCAGCTGGAGGATTTCTCCCGGATATTTAAGATCTTTTCCTTCTGCAGTCAGGAGCCCTCTTTCCCTGTTATATTGCCCCATGTACTTGGAGAATAAGAAAGGCAAAACGGGAGTCAGTAAAGATGTTTGCTCTTTTCCCTTCACTGTGCTCTAAGGCTCAAGTCAGGGCAATCAGTTCTGCTTATTGAGAGGAGGTGCTTGCAGTAGAGGCTGTGCCTCTATAGTCTCTGTTAGTCACTACTGCAAACCCTGCCTGCCCTTCTCCCCTCCTGTTGATGGAGCTGCTTCGTCCACATACAGCTAGCTCCCAGTCTGGGTCTCTCAGGGGCTGATCTAATAAGTCCAGCCAGCTTGAATACACTGAATCAAGCACTTTCAGGCAATTATGGTGTGGTCCTCCTTCCTGCCCCGGGAGCAGTGTTGCTGGATTTAAAGTGGCACACACCTCTATTACCAGTCTTGGGTTTCCACATAGTAAGCTCTGGTATTTGGTGAGGCAGGTGTTGGTGAGCCAAAGATGTCTTTGGCATTCATTAGAGTCACTAGAGCACATGGCACCCACACCTTTAGGTCTTGTTCCAAAGTTAATGTGTCTGCCTCTTGTACTAACATAGCTGTAGCTTCCAATGCTCTTAAACGTAGAAGCCAAACTTTAGTGACCCCATCTAATTGTTTGGAAAGGTAGGCAACTGGTCTGGCCATGACTCTAGGTCCTGTGTCAACACACCTACAGCTGTCTTGCTTCTTTCAGAGACGTACAGCACAAAGGGTTTTTCTAGATCAGGAAGGCCAAGTGCTGGGGCAACCTGTAATTCCTTTTTGAGAGTCTGAAAAGCACTGTTCTGATCAGACCCCCACTCCATGGGTTCCTTTTCTCCCCCTTTGTGACTTCATAGAGGAATTTTGCCAGGTCTGCAAAGTTCTTGATCCATAATTGGCAGAATCCTACAGCACCCAAGAACTCTCTGACCTGTCTCCTGGTAGTGGGGACCAGGATGTTTTGAATAACTTGCTTTTGCTCCACCCCTAGCCTCCTTTCTCCCTGCTGGAGAATGAATCCCAAGTACTTTACTTACCTCTGACAGATCTGGACCTTTTTCTTGGAGACCTTATATCCATCTTTTTCTAGATGATGTAGGAGCTCGTCCATTCCTTGAATGCACCCTTGGAGAGTCTCCTGGCCCAGCAACAAGTCATCTACATACTGAAGAAGGACGCATCCAATGTCCTGTGCTGGAAACCTCTGTGCTGCGAACAGGGGTCTCCCCAAAGATGGTGGGGAGTTCTTGAACCCTTGTGGAAGTTGGGTCCAGGTGTGCTGCACCTCTGTCCCTGTAGATGGGTCTTCCCACTAGAAGGCAAAAAACTCATGGTTCTCTGGAGCTAGTCTTATACTGAAGAAGGCATCTTTTAAATCCAAGCAAGTGAACCAGGAGGCTTGAGCCGGGAGGAGGCTTAAGAGTGTGTAGGGTTTTGGCACTTTCAGTTGCAGAGTTATTGCTGCCTGCTTTTCTGTTCTCAGGTCTTGTACCAGTTGGTAGTCATTGGTTCCTGGTTTCCTGACAGGAAGCAAGGGAATGTTCCAAGGCGACTGGCATGAAATGATAATGCCTTGCTCCTTAAGTCTCTGCAAATGTACTTGGATTTCTTCTAAGGTCTCTTGGGGAATCTGGTACTGTCTCTGGCTGACAGGCAGGGCCTCAGGTTTTAACTCTACCTGCACCGCCACTTGGCTTATCTCCAGCCCAGGAGGATTATTATCCTCAGCCCAGACTCTGAACCATCTGTGCCACCTTTTGACTGGGCATTTTCCCAGGTTTGGTGGCAAATATCCCCCACTCCTCCTCTCTGGGAACTGTTAGGGTTATAACAAGCCTAGGTTCTGGCACCTGAAAGTCTAGCCAGCTGTTGTCAGCAAAAGATAAAGTAGCCCTTAATTGCTTAGCAGGTCACGTCCCAATAAGGGCAGTGGGAAGTCAGGCATATACAGGAACTGATGCATTACTTTATGACCACCTAGGGAGCACTTACAAGGCAGGCAGAACACATGCTCAGCCTGTGTTCCGGTGGCCCCTATGATGTCCATTCTATGGGAGGGTAGTTGCTTCACTGGCCAAGTCACCACTGAAAACTCAGCCCCTGTATCAATTAGAAAGTCTATCTGTTGGCCCCTTACCATCATGTGGACCTTGGACTCATCAGGGGCTCCTGAGTCCAGTTGACCTCAGTAGAACAGGGAATCTCCTGCTACGCTGAACAGTGTGCCTTCCTCCTGGGTGGCAGTGGCAAGACTGCCTCCCCCTTGTCCCATTTGGAACACTCGTCTTCCAATGACTGATCATGTCGTGGGTGAGGGGCTGCCTGACTGCCTTTTCTTCCCTTCTCCTGCCTTTTTCCCTTGTTGGAATGGGTGAAGGGGATTCCCTTTGCTCATCTGGCTGAGGGCAACAGCTATGAGGTCTGCCTTCTTTTTCATTCAGTGATCCCCTTCCTTTCTGTTTTCAGCCTCTCTGTTAACGTAAACCTTATTGGCTACTTCTAGAAGCTGTGAGGTATTCATTCCTGCAAAGCCTTCTAGCTTTTGAAACTTCTTTCTCATGTCTCTTACACTCTAGCTGACAAAAGCCATCTTGACCATCCTCTGGCTCTCTGGACTTTCTGCATCAAAAGGAGTAAAAAGCCTGTGGGCCTCACATAACCTCTCATAAAAATCACCCAGACTCCCATCTTTCCTTGGCAAAGTCTCAGCTACTTTGTCAATGTTAGTGGCTCTTTGGCCTCCCTTTTGTAAGCCTTGAAGAAGGGCCTCCCTGTATCTCTTGAGCCACCTCAGGGCCTCTTCTTCGTTTGGGTCCCACTTAGAACCTTCTCTTCGCAACTGGGCCTGCACATACTCCCGGGGTTCTGATGTTCCTCAGGAAAATTTTTCTCTAGCCCAGCGGTTCTCAACCTGTGGGTCGCGACCCCGGCGGAGGTCGAACGACCAAAACACAGGGGTCGCCTAAAGCCATTGGAAATACATATTTTATTTAAAAATTGGAAATACATATTTTATTTAAAAATTGGAAATACATATTTTATTTAAAAATGTATTGTATAATAAATATGTATTTTCCGATGGCTTTAGATGACCCCTGTGTTTTGGTCGTTCGACCCCCGCCGGGGTTGCAACCCACAGGTTGAGAACCTCTGCTCTAGCCTCTTAGTTGCCGCCTGGATTACTCTGCACCTCTCCTCTGTATTGAACAGAGCAAGGAGTAATTGTTGGCAACCTGTCCACATGGGATTGTGAGTTTGGAATATGGACTGCACGATATCTGTCAAGGCCTGAGGCTTTTCTGTATAAGAGAGGGTATGGTGCTTCTAATTGAGGAGATCAGTGGTGATAAAAGGTTGGTACACTAGTACTTGCTGTTCCACCATGCGCCCCTCCCCATATATTACTGTGTTTCTTACTTCTCTTAGTGGCATCTGCACTCCGGACACTGTCTTTGAGCATAACCTCCCAGCCATAGGGGCAGAGCTTGGGCCTGGCTCTGACGGGGCAGTGGGAGGTGGCTCTGGCCCAGGGAAGCTTATGCCAGGGCTCAATGCCAATGACAAGCCTGAGTCTGTGGCAGTCTCTAAATTGGACAAGGGGCTGGGTATAGAAGGGTAAAGCCTTGCTGGTATGTAGGGTGGTGGGGGAGCAAGGTTTCTGATACATTTTCTGGTTCACTAAAGACTGAGATTTCTGTTACTGGTGGTGGCACCTGTTTCTTGGGTAGTGTGGAATGCTTCCGTGTCTTTGCTACTAGTGCAGTGGATGTCTGGCCTCTAAGCCAAGGAGGAAGGTGTAAAACTAATATCAGCCAAGTGACTATATAAGAAAACTGGTCAGGGTGGCCTGGGTCTCCAGTGACCACCTGCCACACTTTCTGAACAATGGACCTATCTAAGCTGCCTTCCACTGGTCACCCCACCCCAAATATGGGCCATTCCAGTACACACAAGGTTCTCAATTTCCCTGGGGGCATGGTGACTCTGTAACCCCCGAGAAACCTTTTTTAAAGTTTTTGATAATCGTGGCCAGGGGAGTGGGTTTTCCCTGTGAACCGCCCCCCCCCCCATGCCTCCTACAACAGACAACAATCACCCCACATGAAGGGATTGAGGAAACGGGGAATTTGGAGGGCACGCCACTCGCTTCATCCCTCACCAGCTGCTCCCCTCACAGAAATACCGGACCCTCTAGGCTTATGGCAGGCTGATACCAAGCATCAGCATGTAATTCTGCCTTTTAGCCCTACAGAACCACGGTTGGGACCCAACACTTGCTTCAGCCTGTGGGAAAGTCGGAACCCTCTCCTGGTGTCCGTCTCATTCATTCCACACTCACTCTCTTTCACACAGCCTCCCACCACCTGTGGAGGTGATCAGTCACCACTCTTAACCTGTCCTGTGGGGGTGATCAGTCACTACTCCAGAGGGTGATCAGGCCTCTCTTCTGCCCAATGGGGCAGGACTTCAGCTAGCTACCTTTGCCCGGTATGCCTTACCGTGCCTCAGGTTCCCCCGTCATACTGTTCCTTTGTTGCCTGATCCTTGCTGGGATGGAGGGGACCCCCCTTCCATCCTGTGGAGGCATGCACATGGGAAATCCCCGGTGTGCGCTCAGCAGTCAGTGTCTGCAGAGCAGCCCAGGGGCTTCCCAACAGAGGTACCCGAAGTCCACTAATCGCAGGCATCATTTCTCCTCATTTCCCAGCCAATGCACCAGAAACTCTGTTGCAGAAATAAAGGAAGCAACTTCTGGAGGACAAAGATGCTCAGACAACATTCTGGAGGAAGAGGATTTATTAGCCAGTGTAACAGCATAGCCTACTAGACATCACAACATAAACTCCCCCAAATTAGCTTTTCTGAGTCTTATATACATTTACAGCTTTAGCTTTCATGTGAAATATGCCTGATTTCTTTTATTTCTTTTTCTGCAGACCTACATGTCTCCGGGAGGGGTGGGATGTGAAAGGTTTGGACTGTCTGTCCTTGACTGTTCACATATCCCATTTTTCTTGCTTGTGTTGCAAGTTATTTCAAGGAGCTGATAAAAGGGCTGCACAGCTGTGGTTTGTTACTTTTCAAACTACCTCAGTCAGCCCTTTGAGTCCTTCCTCCCTCAGTCTAACTCTCCTGCCTCTCACTGCATGAGCCTGGTCTTTCCCTGTCTCTGGCCCTGATGTTCAGGCCTTAATCCATACTGAATTTTTTGTTTTGTTTGTTCATTTTAGTGAGGAGAGGGAGAGAGAGAGAGAGAGAGAGAGAGAGAGAGAGAGAGAGAGAGAAAGAGAGAGAGAGAGAGAGAGAGAGAGACAGACAGGAGGAACAGACAGGGACAGATAGGCATGAAGGGAGAGAGACGAGAAGCATCAGTTCATAGTTGCCGCACTTAGCTGTTCATTGATTGCTTTCTCATATGTGCGTTGAGTGAGGGGCTCTAGCTGAGCCAGTGACTCCTTGCTCAAGCCAGCAACCTTGGGCTCAACTCAGCAACCATGGGATCATTTCTATGATCCTATACTCAAGCCAGCAACCTGGCACTCAAGCCAATGAGTCTGTGCTCAAGCCAGCATCCTCAGGGTTTCAAATCTGGGTCATCAGAGTCCCAGGCTGGCACTCTATCTGCTGTGCCACCTCCTGGTCAGGCCTGAATTCATTTTCATGTACTAAAGGGTCCAACTTCATTCTTCTGTATGTGGATATTCAGTTATTCCAGCATCTCTTTCTCTTTCTTGTTTTGTGTCTTGCTTTCTGACCACAGACTCCATGTAGGGCCAAGTAAAGCCCTGAGTCTGGTCCTGCCCACCTCAACACACTTGTTTAAATCTCTCCTTGGAGGGCCAAGCATCCAGCTGCCCTTTGATCCCTGATGTTACCTGCCCTTCCAGTCAGAAGAAGGGACCTACTTGGAGGGCTCAAGTGGCTTGCCCTCGTGTGAGTGCCAGTTGCAGAAGTTGGAATTTGCTTCTGTTCCAACTGCTTCTCAGAGCCTGTCTGTACCCACTGTCTGCCAGGGCTGGTCATGTCCAACCACAAGAGCGTAGAGGAACACATAAGGCGTGAAATGTATTCCTTGTGTCTATCAGACAGAAATAATGCTTAGTGGGCACCAAAGTTAGAGGTCCCAAGACACAGGGGACAGAGAACATGCCACCTGCCACACACAGCCCTTACAGAATATTAGTGTCAAAACCCCTCAGGCTATCTGGCCACTGGCCACCCTCTCTTCTCCAGCCAGGCCAGGCTCCTCCTTCCCCTCACCATCCTGCCATTCCTGCAGGGACATTCTCCCAGAGCTGCCCTGATGTGTCTGCCCCACCACCACACACACACAGTCCCTCTGTCCGGCCTAACCCATGGGGTCCAGAACACAGAGCTTGGCTTCTTGCAGCCTCACCTGACCCTAGCCTCTGTGCTGAATGCATGGGAACATTTAGGGGAACAGGCAGGATTTAACATGCCCTTCTCTGTACAGAGTAAATGACGAGTGAAATTGCGAACATTCTCTCACTTCAATCTTCACAACCACATGACACCGGGGCCATGATTTCTTTCAGTTTCAAATCATGTTTTATTTTTCAATTATAGTTGACATACATTATATTAGTTTCAGGCATACAATCCAGTGATTAGACAATTATATAACTTACTAAATGATCATCCCGATATATCTCACACCCACCTGACACTACATGTAATTATTAGAATATTATTGACTATTATTCCCTGTGCTGTACTTTACATCCCCATGACTATTCTGTAACTACCAATATGTACTTCTTAATCCCTTCACTTTTCCACCCATCCCTCCAAACACCCTCCCATCTGGCAACTGTCAAAATGTTCTCTGTATCTATGAGTCTGTTTCTGTTCTGCTTATTCACTTGTTTTTTAGAACCAATTGTTAATAGATATATATTTACTGCCATTCTATTGTTCATATTTTTTATCTTTTTTCCTTCTTCTCCTTCCTAAAGGAGACCCTTTAACATTTCATGTAATAATTGTTTGGTGAGATGAACTCTTCTAGCTTTTTCTTGTCTGGGAAGCTCTTTATTTGTCCTTTGATTCTAACTGATAGCTTTGCTGGGTAATCTTGGCTGTAGGTCCTTGCTTTTCATCATTTTGAATAATATTTCTTGCTGATCCCTTCTGGCCTGCAAAGTTTCTGTTGAGAAAGCAGCTGACAGTCTTATGGGAGCTCCCTTGTAGCTAACTAACTGCTTTTCTCTTGCTGCTTTTAAGAAACTCTTTGTCTTTAACCTTGTGCATTTTAATTATGTGTCTTGGTGTGGCCTCTTTGGGTTCCTCTTGTTTGGGACTCTGTGCTCCCTGAACTTGTATGTCTATTTCCTTCATCAGGTTAAAGATGTTTTCTGTCATTATTTTTCAAATAGGTTTTTAATTTCTTGCTCTCTTCTCCTTCCATTACCTCCATGAATGTTGGTGTGCTTGAAGTTGTACCAGAAGCTCCTTACACTATCTTCATTATTTGGATTCTTTTGTATTTTTCCTGTTCTCATTGGATGTTTTTTGCTTCCTTGTACTCCAAATTGCTGATTTGATTCTTGGTTTCATCTACTCTACTGTTGATTCCCTGTAAGCTATTCTTCACTGCAGTTAGTGAATCCTTCATTTCTGACTGGTCTTTTTTTATGGTTTCCATGTCCTTTTTTACTCTGTTGAAGTTCTTACTAAGTTCACCTACTCTCCCCTAAGTTCATTGAGCATCTTTATATCCAGTGTTTTAAACTCTGCTTATCTCCATTCTGTTTAGTTCTTTTTCTGGAGTTTTGGTCTCTTCTTTCATTTGGGACATGTTTCTTTGTCTCCTCACTTTGGCTGCCTCCTTGTGTTTGTGTTTATGTGTTATGTAGAGCTGCTATGTGTTCCAGGCTTCATAGAGTGACCTTGTATAGTAGGTGTCCTACCAGGGCCAGGGCCACAGCCTCCCTGTTCATCTGAGCTGGGTGCTCCAAGGGTGCCCCACTTGTGGGCTGTGTGCAGCCCTGTTGTAGTTGAGCCTTGATTGCTTTTGGCACATCAGTAGGAGGGACTGACCCCCAGGCTGATAAATTGTGAGATCTAGCTGCAACTATTGACCACTGACCCCTGTGGAGGATCAGCTGTGCCAGCCCCTCCCCCCCTACATGGAGCAGGACTTACTTCATCAGGCTCTGGTGCCTGCTTAGTCTGCCCCTTGACTGTGTCCCTTGTGGAGGTGGTTGGGTGCTTCACTGTGGCCTGAAGCTATTCACAGTGGCTCTGGGGCCTCCCAGGTGGTGCAGGCCAAGGTCAGTTGCTGCTGTGCTCTGCCCAGGGCCACTAGCATGAGTTACAAAGTGATCTGCAGATGGCTACTACTTGTGCTGGGTCTGGAGATGCTCTGGCAAAGTCCAAACTGTGAACCAAGACTGGCTGCTGCTAATGCTGGGCCTGGGGCCATGCAGCCAGGAGGCCTGGGGCACACTGAGACCAGATGCTGCTGCTAATGCTGGACCTGGGGCCATGCAGCCAGGAGGCCTGGGGCACACTGAGGCCAGATGCTGCTGCTAATGCTGGACCTGGGGCCATGCAGCCAGGAGGCCTGGGGCACACTGAGGCCAGATGCTGCTGCTAATGCTGGGCCTGGGGCCATACAGCCAGGAGGCCTGGGGCACACTGAGGCCAGATGCTGCTGCTAATGCTGGGCCTGGGGCCATACAGCCAGGAGGCATGGGGCACACTGAGGCCAGATGCTGCTTCCCTGAGAGATTTTAGGGAAGTCTGAAACATGAGGCAAGACAGACCATTTCTATGGAAAAGCCACTGGAAGCAGCTTAAGTGAGGCTGAAAGTTGGGGAGTGGGTTGTTAAGAAAATCACCAGGGTGGAGCAAACAGAGATAGCCAGGTTTATGGAGACTCAGATATGGTTCCTGCCTGCTGGCTCTGTTGGGAGAGGGTTCATCAAAGGAACATGGTGTCTGCCAGCACTTCTTTCTGGGAGAAACCTGCCCTTCCAGCTGTCATCCTAATGTCAAACAATTCAGTTCCTCCCCATATGTCTCTTATGCCTTTCAAGCTGCTTTCCCAGTGCTGTAACTCCAAAGGACTGAGTCAGAGTAAATCTATGTGTGGGCCCTTTAAGAGGAACTACTTGGGACTCTAGCAGCCTCTCTCACTCAGCCTCAATCTCCAATGGTTTTTACAGCCTGAATTCATGGGGACTTCTGACCACTGGAACCCTGGGCTGGTGGGCATAGTGTGGGGTTGGGACCCTTCACTCTTCAGGGGGTACCCTCTGCAGCTGAGATATCCCTCCCAATTTTTATCTGCTACACATGGGAATGGGACCAGCCCTTCCACATCTCTGTCCCTCCCACCAGTTTCAATGAGGCTTCATTATACCCCTAGTTGTGAGGCGTTTGTTCAGCTGGGTTTCAGATGGTTCTGCATGATGGTTGTTCTGTAGCTGAGCTGTAGTTTTGGGGTGGTTGTGGGAGGAGGCGAGCCCGGGCTTACCTTGCCATCGTGCTCGGAAACCCAAGAATGTTAGTACCACTATCATCCCTATTTCGCAGAAGAAGAAATGGAGGCTCAGCCAGTGGGAGCCATTTTCCCAAGGTCTCACCGTGCTGACTCAGCTGTCCAGTGTGTCCAGTAAGTCACTGTCCGTCCATTTCAATCCTGAGTGCCATAGGCTACCACTAGAGTTCAGGAGGCCTGTCCTCAGGAGGCACCAAGGAGAAGGGATCAAAGGCGCCGACAGGTAATAGGGCCTGTCAGCTCCCCCACCTTTTCAACACGTGTTGAAAGGCACACAGTAGGTGCTCAGGAAATGTTGAACCAGTGCATGACAGCCCAAGTGAAACCTGCATCTGAGGGTCTGAGGCAACAGCATCAAACCTAGGATTCATATGTGGGTGTCTATGTGTGCAGGGAGGGTGGGACGCTAAGCAGAGCAGCCTTATCCAAAGAAGACACTGGACACCAGCCCCCTTCCTGAGTCCTGCTCGTTAGATAAGCCCAGTGGTTCTCAAACTTTTTGAAGTCAGGGCGCATTTAAAATTCTACAAATAATTGTAGCACACTATATACAAATTTCTGAGAAATATGTTATAATAATTAAGGCAAATAATAAAGAAAAAATATAAAGTCCAAGCGTGCTTTTATGGTAATTAAACAAAATAAATACAACAAAACTAAATTTATTCTGACATTAAAAAACATTTTATGTTACATTTTTTGAATTATGCTTTTTAGAATTCATAAAAAAGAGGGGTTAAAAAATTTTTAAAAGACAAAAAAGTTTTCTTTTTATATATATAAATACATTCTTTGTAAGATTTAGTAAATTCAGCAGGTCCCGGCATGAATGTGTTAAGTTTTTTCATTCTTGTGTTTATGAGAAACATGAGCCTGATGTGTCCTAACGATTTCTTCAATGTTTGGGCATATATTTGAAAGGCAAACTCTCATTTCCTCATCAATACATTGAAGAATTACTCTCTTTTTACTCTTAATTGTGTTGAGTGTAGAAAATCCTAATTCATATAAATAGGATGTTGAAAATTGTAGTAAAATGTTCAAAGCTTTTTTAGATATTGCCACATATTCTTTTATAGAAATCTAAAAGGCTTCAAGAGACAATTCCTTATGTTTAATCATCAATCCAAAACCCCCACCATACATATCATCTTAACTTTACACCAAACAAAGGATAGAAGAAACTTGCCTCCAGTCTTTCTGGGGAACATGGGGGGTAGTGTAAACAATCCAGCATCACAGCTTAACAGCCTTTTGCAACCTCTAATCAGGCAACTGAGGTGAAGGGTTGGGCAGACTGTCAGCTTACAGCCAATTCCCCACACCTCTGTCCCCCAAAAATCTAAACTCTAAAAACCCTGTTGGTTTTTTGGTCCCCAAAAAGCACATATTTCTCTGGAATACCATAGGGTGCACCTGGAAATCTTCTAGGGTGCACCAGTGTGCCCTGGCGCACACTTTGAGAACCACTGGATTAGCCCCAGCCAGCCAGCGGGGAGCTAGGCAGCCACCAAGGCCAGACTCACTGACTCCCTGTTTTTGGAAAGGGAGCTTTATCAGCACTTGCCGCTCCTAAAAGTTCTAACTGTCAGGCACAGTCCCATCAGGTCTCATCAAAGGGGCTGAGAGGCAGACTGCCCCCACCGGGTGCTGTGGGTCCCCACAGTGCCTGACAGGTGTATATTTTAAAATATCTAAATGCATCTGAAAATAAACATTTTTGACACTCCCCAACCAGGCCAGCAGGCTGCTTCATGGTGTGCACCAGTGATGGGTCTCCTCCCCTTCTCCCTTGCTCAGAAAGGGCCGTAAACAAGCCTGACACATTTATAATAACCTTTTCTTCCTCTCCATCCTCCTTTTCCTGGGCTCCAGTCTTGGCCTCTCACTCACACATTACAAGGGGTAATTTTTTATTATTCTGCCATTAATGGAGAATAGAGAGTTTGAAGGGCGGGGATTGGGGGGGGGCAGAGGAGATGAATAAAACGTCAAATCATTTAGAAAGACAGGACAAAACACAAGGCCAGCAACTTTTATTTTCTGCAATAGCAGCGGCTGCTGGGATGTCACCTCCACAGTCTGGGTTGGGAGATTCATTTTTTCGTGTCTCCATCACCTCTGTTTTTTTTCCCACTCCCCTTCCCCGAGGGGTCAATGCCAGCTCCATTGGGGCTGGCTGAGATTTCCACCAGGCTGCTGATGGCACCTGGGCCAGAGTGGGAGGCAATGTAGATGTTCCTGGGACATTCCAGGAGCTCTGCTGAGCTGCTGACTCTGGGTGTCTGACCCTGGAGGGGCCGATTATACCTGGTAAGCAGGTGGGGATGCTGTGGACTGCACATATCTGTTTCTAGGAGGAGGTGGGAGGATAGCAAGGGTCTCTGGAATGGCCTGGCCTTACAGGCACCTGGAAAAGAGGTTCACAGCACAGAGACAGGAGCCCCGGGAGCACGGCAGATCGGGGTCAGGCGCCTGTGGACCCCCGAGTATTACCCAGCAGCATGCTGGCACCAGGAAGGGTAAGTAAGAACAGCTGTGAGGACCAGAGGAAACCAGGCCCTGGCACGAGATTCATCTTCCCACAGTGCGTGTGGGCAGAAGCGTGCTCTGTGGATGATGGTGTCAGGAAAACAAGGTAAGAGAAATGTACGTGCAGCTGAGGCACCTCAGGAACTCACAGAAATGGCCAGAAGCACTTGTGGTTCCCTGTAGATGGAGGAAGGCTATTCCCTTCCAGGTGACTCACTGTCACATATGCCAGTGAGCTGGGTGTGGCTGGGGAGCTTGTGTCTGATAGGAGTGGGGTTTTTCTTCACAAGCCTGCATTAAGAAGACCAGAGGGGTCCTGTGGCTTTCAGAGTTGGATAGAATATACCACAGGCCTTTTAAGACATTTCCACCCAGTTCTGGGGCTGTAGCCGTAAGCCAAGCCCTCCTCTTCAGTTAGGTGGCTAGCCAGGAAGGGGTCTCCCGACCGGGACTGAAATCCACCTTGGGCCCAACAGTGACCCAGTTGCTGCCTGACTCCCAACACCTTTGAGCCACAGCTAGAGATGGTGCTAGGTTCCCAGAGGTGCCATCTCTGGGGGTGATGGGATTGGAAGGGGCTGGCCTCAGAAGAAGTTGAGGCTGCTCCTAGGAGATGCTCCCTCACCCAGCAACCTGGCTTTTAGACAGGACACCATTGCTGTCCCCAAGAGCTGATCACTTTATAGCTCAGGCTGTGGAGGTTGCAGGGACAGTTGATTAGAGAGGACTTTGTGGATGTGAGCCACCTAGGTGTGGGTGGGAGAGTGTTCCAGGCCCTCACTACACAAATCCAGTCCACCACAAATACATATATATTTACCATGACAATTTTCCAATGGATGGCAGAAGAGCATGTAGAGGAAGGGGTGAGTTTTGCTAATTCTGTGTGTGTGTGTGTGTGTGTGTGTGTGTATTTTTCCGAAGTTAGAAGCAGGGAGGCAGTCAGACAGACTCCCGTGTGCACCCAACCAGGATCCAGCCGGCATGCCCACTAGGGGGTGATGCTCTGTCCATCTGGGGCATTGCTCCCTTACGGCCGGAGCAATTCTAGCGTCTAAGGCAGAGGCCATGGAGCCATCCTCAGTGCCCAGGCCAACTTTGCTCCAATTGAGCCTTGTCTGTGGGAGAGGAAGAGAGAGAGAGAGAAAGGAGAAGGGGGAGGGGTGGAGAAGCAGATGGATGCTTCTCCTGTGTGCCCTGGCTGGGAATCAAACCCAGGACTTCTACACGCTGGGCCAATGCTCTACCGCTGAGCCAACTGGCCAGGGCCTGTTTTGCTAAATCTTATGCATGTATCCTATGGCCTTGTGGAGGTTCAGAAGCCATGCTGGGCAGGAAAACTGATTCAAGGCTGGGGGTGGGGCTGGAGAGGCTGAGGGGCCAAGGAGGAGCATGCCTCCCCCTCTTGCTGGAATGAGAGGTTCACCGGGCTGGAGGGACAAATTCTACTCACGGCACATGTGCACCCACAGCTAACAAACGTGTTTGTACACACCTCGGCAGAGGTGACGCATCTAACTGAGGTGCTACCAGGAGGTGAAGTGGTCAGTGAGCATAGAGTCTACTCAGCATGTGATTGTCTCACCACTGAGGGACTCAGCAACTGAACTTTCATACTGGTCTTTCATTGCCATGGAGTGGCCAATAGTCAACCCTGGATCAGACCCTGACCCTGGGACAGCTGCCTGTTCCCTTGACAGATAAAGATGCCAGTGGTGGGTATGGATTCAGAGTCTACTTGGAACAGAGGATGTGATACTTGCAATGGTCTATCTCACTCACCAGGTGGCCACAGGGAGGAGACACTGCTCACCCTGCCTTGCTCTCATGCCCTTGATATACAACGTCCTTTCTTCTTACCATCAAAAGGACATCTGTCTTTCTATGGGAAAAAGAGACCAGCATCCTCAGAACACACTCTGAGCTTTGAAGTCCAGCTCAGCCCACCCGGCCAAGCCAACTGGCAGTCCCTCCTCCCTTTCACCATTCCCTCAAGGCTGCTTCCCCCCCCCCAGGTACCCACTGGGCTCATTCCCCATAATCACACTGTTTTGTGCTCATGTGTGTTTGTACACGTGTGTGTACATCTGTGTGTGTACATGTTTGTAGTAACTGCTGGCTTCCCGCCTCCAGGACAGAGAGACCCCTAAAGTCTCAGTGCCTGAGTTCTCCATCTTCTTCCCGCAGACATGTGCCCATAGATCTTTCTTGCTGTTTCGCAGGGTGGGAGGATCATGCACCAGCCAATGAATCATGGGAGAAGAACGTCACCTGTCTCAGAACCTGGGGACAAGTTATGCTAACCTAGAGGAACTCCTGGACACTCAGACTGGGACCCATGGATGGAAAAGAATGACAGATGACCTGTGGCCACCTTGCTTCTCAGTCCAGGCTCGAGGACACCCGGAAGTGGAGGCAGCCAGTCCACCAGGTATAGGAGGTGGGGGAACAAGCTGATGCTGTCTCAGGCATTCATCATGTTTCCTGTGAAGTGGTCGGCGCAACTCACAGAGGGCTAGAGGAAATGGGCAATCACTTGAAGGGCTGTGGGCCCCAGGGGGAGAGACCCAAGCTCCCCAGGACAAGTTCCAGGGAGTATGGGACCTCCCTGGAGACCCTACTCGCTGCTGGTTGCAGGTCATCTCCTGTATTTCTCTCCCATGTCTCCCTGCTTCTCCTTCTGGGCAATGGGACCTGGGCCCCTCCAGCAAGGGGACTGGAGTGACAGGGTTGTGCAGAATCTGGAATGGGTGACAGAAGTGGGGGAAGGGAGGCCCACCCACTGGCCTGTGTTCTGGAGACTTCAGTTTTTGTTAAGAGGAGGAAATGTGCTGTAGCCCAGGTTCTAAGCTCATCCAGGACCCTGGATGTAAGGGCACCCTGGAGGGGACAGTGGGTTGTCTCTGTCTGCACCTGTGCAGAGCAGCTGTGGGCTATGGAGGGATGCATCAGGTAAGGGGGCAGGCCCTGCTCTCTGGCTTGGCCAGACCCTTCTGGACTCATTGGCTGAGATCTCCGGGGGACCTAGAGCCTGGGGCTAGGTCATTGCAAGGAACAGGTTGGCCAGTCCCTTTGGGGGACTTCAGGCCCACGTTTTATGTTTTGTGTATTACTTCTTCATGGTCATCGTTGATGTTCTATTTGTTCCAAGTAAACAACTCTGCAGATGAGATGCCCCTAAAATGAATGGGACTGTTGGTGCATTGTGTTGCTACCGTGTGTGTGTGTGTGTGTGTGTGTGTGTGTGTGTGTGTGTGTGTGTTTATGGGAACACACCCTGCCCCTTGCTCTGTCACCACTGACCAGGCTTCGGGAGAGAAAGAAGGCCTAGGGGACAGCAGCTCGCAAGAAGGTCAGGGGACATGGAAGGTGGTAAGAGCAAGGTGACAGGCTAGTCCCCAGCTAGCAGGGCCCTGAGGCAGCAGCAGGCTTGAGCAGCATCCTGAGGGAAAGAGTGTGGGTGCATCATCTGGGAACCAGAGACTGTGCCAGTCCTTGTATGACCCCATGCCCTCTCTGGGCTTTGGGCTCCTTTTCTGAGAACCAAGACAGGAAGTGGTGTGGCTCCGGGACCCCAGCCCAGGGGCCCCCAGTTCCTGAGGTCCAGATATAGGTGTACCCGCTGGCTTTCCCATGCATCAGGAGGTCCTGGGCCCCAAGAATGGGCCTCCCTCCTACAGGCATATACTGGGGAGGGCCTGGGCTGACCAAGCAGGAAATGAGGCACGGGGCCGTAAACCCTGTTCCGGGAAACCAGCCTTGCTCAGCTCTTTGCCAGCCACTTAATTTAAGCACTGCTGTCAAAACAGCTTTGTGGGCCTACTCGCCTGGGACACAGGATTGATGGCCATGGACAGCCCTTCTCATACTTTAGGCACTGGCCAAATGCCCGGCCTTGCCCAGCCCGGGCCAGACAGATCTAGGGTCAGAGCCAAATACCCTGCCATGGAGGCTGCTCTAGGTGCGAGCAGCCCGTCTGTCTGCTTCCTGGGCACCTCAGCCTCCACTCTAATCACCACATGTCTGTCATGCTGGTGGACAAGACAGAGGGTCTGCAAGACAAGGGCACGGGGATGTCTCTGTCGGGCTCCCTTTCTGGGGTGTGGAAGACATCCTCCCCAACCTGCTCTGATGGTCCTGAGGGAGCTCATTCTCCCTGGCCCCTCAGACCTCCCCACTTGATAGGAACCTGCTCAGAGGTGGCAGTGGGCTCCCTCCAGGTCAGAGCAGGCACTGACCACACCCAGGCCTGTGTCCAAGAACTGCCTCCATCAGCATCTAGAGGAAGTTCCACCAGGCCTGGTGGTCAGGCCAGGTCCTCTGGGTGACTCCATGCCTGTGGCTTGTGCTGCCCCTTAGTGAGGAGTGATAGTGTCCTCTGACCTGGGGCGGAGTGTCCCTGTGGGAGAGAACAAGAAAGCTGACACCTGTTCCTTCCTCCCAAAGGCCACAGACTCCCTATTGGGTTCCCTGCACCCCCCTCGGGAGGGGCCACATAACATCCTGTGGTGTCCTTAATACTGATTTTGAGTTCCAAATTAATGGGATATCTCACAGCCAGTGTTGGGCTTGGGCCTGGGCTGCATAGCGCTTCTTCTGTTTTGCAACCAGGATGTTTGGTTTAGACCTCTTAGTTCCTTGCTGTGTGACCTTGAGCAAGGTGCTTAACCTCTCTGAGCCTGTTTTCTCATTTGTGAAATGCTGACATATAGGACTGCTGGGAGGATTCTGGGAAGTAAGAGGCCTTGTGGGTCTGCCTGGGGCCAGAACAGGGGAGCAGCTCTTTGGACAGAGCTCCCTATTTGAAGCAGCTGGAACTGCCCACTGGACAGCTCTCAGCAAAGGGCTGCCATGCCTCACCCCCACGTCCCACCTGGAGCTGGTTTGGCAGAATGAGCACTGCAATTCGCTTAGAGGCAGCCCTCCTAGCCTGCGTGGCAAGAACTGGCCAGTTTCCCCTCCCGGAACTAGGGGTGAGGTCAGGAGACTGAGAATTCCAGGACTCCTGTTGGCTACCCTGCTGTAAAGCCAGTAGCCACGGCCACCATCACAGCCACCTGGCCCATGCAGGTTCACATTGGATTCGGACAGATGGTAATGAAACAACGGAGCCAAAAACTGGTGGGCCATTAGCTTTAATCCTAGCTTGCACCCAGCGGGCAAGTAAAAACACACACTGGGCTCCAAAACCCACTCATTCAGTGCTCACAAAGCTACTGACTTATCCGAGTTTCCTAGAATCAAAAGTTTCTAGCTCACCAGCCTTATTCACCTCTGTTCCCATCTCCTTCCTTCTCCCTGCACAAACTCTGTACAAACTGGCTTCTCCCTCAGCACTCCACCATCTTGGCTGCTTCTCCTGGCCTCCTCCATGTGGCTTTTCTCTGCTCTCCTCTCTGCTCTCTAATGCTAATCATAGGAACTGAGAGAGAGCAAGCTCCTGGTCTGCCCCATTTTATAGTGTAGAAATCAAAACCTTTAATCCAATATACAAACAAGGAAGTCTCTGATACAAAGTCACTTAGGGTGGGGAAGGCTTAGTCTTAAAACTAAGCCTTAGTCTATAAGGACCCTGCCTGCTTACAACCTGTCCCCCACACCCAATGCAAACTATAAGCGAGCAAACCTATATATCATATTTACAAACTTATTTGACCAACACCTGCTCCTAACCTCAGAAGCTGGGACAAGCTGGGCTAGCTCAGATGACTGGGCTGGCCCAAAGGTGGTGCCCTGACAAGGCCAAGGTCACCCCATCCAGACTCCTCCAGCCCTAACAATCCAAACTGATCCAACACCAAACATGGACATTAGCAAAGCCATCCAATTCCTTCCAGCCTGGTCCCCTGCTGTCTGCTGAGGCCCCAAGCCACCTCTTCAGTACTGACGGACAGGCTGGCCCCACCTGATGCACAGAGCACTCCCCGCCTCACCGGAGGTGAGTCCCCTGTGGGTGCAGACCTGAACCCTCCCTCGACCAACCCTCCCGTGTCCAATGGACCCTCTCCCCTGTGTGCCCAGCCCTGTGTGGGCTGCTGAGGGAGCAAGGGGAAAACGTGGACAGGGTCTCTGTCCTGGACCCCTGACTTGTCATCCCTACCCCTGGCCCCCCGAGCATCATGAGGCCCAGATGTCGGCCATAGTCAGTTTGGAGGAGCTAGAGCGTGAGCCCCTGGAGGCAGCTCTCTGCCATGGCAAGATGGAGGATCTGAGAAGCGAAGACCCCACAGCCAGCAGGATGCCAAGCCTTCTGTGCGTGGAGCCTCTGGCCTTCAGGAAGCAAATCGCATTGGCTGCATTTCACGGATGAGGCCACTGAGATATGGAGGGGCCAGTGGCTTAATTACTGTCGCATGGCTGATGAAGGACAGGGACAGGATCAAGCCCTCTGAAGCACAACTGTAGCAATGTGATAGGTTGGGGCCAGTGGGTACAGGCTGGGGAAGGGGTGTTCAGGAGATAGGACTAGGGGAGGGGTACTCATGAGGCCAGGTAGTGCAGATTTGTCCTCCTCCCACCCTTTAGGCAGGGGTGAGGGACCAGGAAGCCCTGGGGAAGACTTTGGCTGAGAGTAGGGACCTCTGCAGGTGGCAGTGGTTCTGCCAGCCCTGGCCTGCACCCACAGACCCTCTAATAGATTCCTCTTTGGTCATGTTTATGTGACTTTTGTAAGAGGCAATTTAAATTCTAATTGTCCTGTGAGTACCAAAGGAATTAATTAGAGATAAGAGCAGCTAGTTGTGCCAGGGAGGCAAGCCCCAGGCAGGAGGTACAGGGAGAAACAGGTACCCCACAGCCTCCATGCTTGCCTGAAGGGCTCTAGCCTCTCCTCCCCAGGTTAGGGGTACAGATGGTCACGGTCCTTGGCCCACAGTGAGTGGGGAAACTCCTTGGGGCTAGGACAGATAGCTGAGCGGGAAAGCCCCCGGCCCCACAGACTACCACCCACTAAAGCCCAGCTGAGAGGTCTCCGTACCTGGGCAGTGGTCACCACAATAGCAGGACCTTCCTTCCATCCCCATGGAGCTGGACTGCCCCTTCCAGCCACCAGTGTCCTCATTGTGAGCCTGCTCTGCCTGGCTCTATGGGCTGAGATCCAGGAATGGGACCCCTGAAGGGACAGGAGTCTTTGCTCTGCCCTGGCTCACCTGTGCATGTACACACCTGCACATGAAAACACACCCACCTCAGAGCTCTCTGGGCAGGGGTACACACTCACTACTAGTCCTTGTGTACAGAACTGAGCCTGGGGTACAGGGGTTCTGCACTGCTCCCCCACACCAGAGCCCTATTTGGTTCAAATGCAGAGTAATCACAGAGCAGAGCTCGTCTACCAGCCCTTCAAGGCCCTCCTCCACTCCCAAGCCTCCTTCAAGCCCTCAGTCAAGCAGCACTCTTGGTCCCTGGGCCCCTTGGGGATCAGTTGCACCTCTACTCACCTGATCCACACAAACAGTAAGCCCCTGAGAGCAAGACTGTGTTTTTCCACTCTCCATGTCACAGTGCCTAGCATAGAGTGACATCAACAAATTGTCATTGAATTATACTGGTACCTCAGGACCTGAATATAGGCTTCCCTGGAGTGTCAGCCAAGTGTGTACCGGGGGCAAAATAATAGCAACACTCGTCCTGAATATGACACTTGTCATGTGCCAGGCACTAAGCACTGAACAGAAATGAATGCGTGTGAGGTGAGTACTACTAGCACTCCATTTTATAATGAGGAGGATAGGGTACAGAGGGGTGAAGTACTGTGCCCAGGACCACCCAGATGAGAAGGGCAGCCCCGGGACTGGAATTCCAGACAGTCTGGCTCTAGAGCCTGGAATGCTTAACCACCACACTGAACTCACCAAGAAAACGCAATATTTCATCTCACCAAGCTGAGCTGAGTGGGTCGCAGGACACAGTGGGACAGGGAGTGACAGCACAGGAGAGCTGGAAACAGTTCTGTGGAACTTCCACTCTGTCTTGAGGACCCAGAAAGCCTGAGGTGACAGGAAAGTCTAACAGGCTTGTGAGGCTCCTGATGCCACTAGTTGCTCCAGGTTGGCTTTGAGTCCTTCAGCATCTTCAACTGTACCACCAGAAAGTCCTGTAGTCAGACATAAGCTGTGAAGCCCCAAAATGCTGAACCCTGAGCCTGAACACTGAAGGTGTTTGATCCTGCCTTCAAGCTACCAGCCTGCCCTTCCTGGTGCTACTGAGCCCCTTCCTCTCACCTACAGCAACAGGGAGCATGTGGAGTGGAGACGACGGGGACAGCAACACCTGCTCCTGAGGATGGACCAGGGAGAGCTCTCCGGGAGCAGAGTCAGGGCTCAGCACATGAGCAGGGTTGGGGCCCAGCGTGTAAGGACGGTTGAGGTTTGGTCTACGACTGGTGTTAGATCAGCCTGAACTGTCTAATCTGCAATCTTCCTTTTTCTTTCTGCTGTGATGATGGGTCATGTGGCCTTGTTCCCAGATGTCACTGGTAAATCTGGTTCCGAGGCCCTCTGTGACACTATGCAGTGCCCGCCTTTCTCCCACAATCTCCTTGCCGTCTTGCCTGGAGCTGTGTGTCATGATAGCGAGAACACTCTGCTTCTGGGGATGCAGTCCCTGCCACGCTCTTTGTAGCACTGATGCCTATGCTCTGA
Organism: Saccopteryx leptura; assembly: GCF_036850995.1. NCBI lineage: Eukaryota > Metazoa > Chordata > Mammalia > Chiroptera > Emballonuridae > Saccopteryx > Saccopteryx leptura. The sequence goes on from NC_089508.1 coordinate 129,762,147, forward strand.
GTCACAGGGCCACAAGCTGGTGCTAGGAATTTGGGCAAGTCACCTACCTTCCTTGAGTCTCCATTTCTCCTTCTGAATGTCCCTGAATATCAACCTACAAACTGAACACTCCCCACAAGCTGGTTTCTCCCTGATATTATCAGTATCAGCTAAAGGTGACCTGTGGTTCAATGACCTATGAAAATGGGTTATCAATGCCCTGGCCAGGTGGCTCAGTGGATTAGAGCATGGTCCCAATATGCCAAGGTTGTGGGTTCCTTCCAGGTCAGGACACGTACAGAATCAACCAATGAGTGTGTGAAAAAAGTGGAACAACAAATCAATGTTTCTCTCTCTTTAAAAATCAATAAGTAAAAAATTATTTTCATTAAAAAAAGAAAATGGGTTATTATCCTGGAATTATCCTGGGAAATCAGTCCACAAAGCCTCCCACACTGTGACTCACTCCCTTTCAATCTGCTCTGCCATGGGCCTTGTGCAGACTTGACGGCCATCTCATGGGACTCCCTTGCCTCCACGATGGCCCCTCCCAGCTATGGAGAGGGCAGCCTTTCCAAAGTGTGAACCTGACCATGTCTCTCCCTGGCTGGACCTGGAGTTTGAGAGTGAAGACTGGGCTAACACGGCGATTTGGGAGTCATCACGCTGAGGTGGGGGTGAGCTCACTAGGAGAGGCAAAGCGAGAAGAAAAGATGGAAGAAGGCTGAAGACCCAACCTTGAGTTTCTGAAGAAACGTAGGGGAGACACCCGCAAAGGAGAGTGAGGTCAAATGTGGTGGGGGGAGCATGGGAAAGGAGGAGGCATCCCTGGAGACCATCTCAATAGTGCTCATGGGGCTGGTGATCTAGAGGGGCCACAGGAGAAAACAAGCACAGGGAACAGAGGCGGGGTGGAGGGAGGGAGCAGGTAGCCTGGGGACAGGTCTGGCCATGGCAGGGGGTAGGTTTTATTTTAAATCAGAGGGAGCAGACCCACCTTTTGTTCTGGACCCATGGACTGTTCCCGGCCTGCTCCCTCTCTACACTTTGTGCCAGCCTTGGCCTCACAACCTCTGCCCTTGAAAGCGCATCCTGCGGGAGGTGAGAAAGAGTGATGTAAAACAGACTATCAAGGTCAGAGGAGAGAGGCCCAGGCTCAGCAAGAGGTAGATCAGTTCAAGGTCACTGTACATGGGCAACAGTTCCAGAGTGGGGATCCTAGTCTCCTGCCCCCACTCCTGTCCTGGGCTGGCAGCGTCGGCTCCACATAGCCAAAGGAAGGAGAGGCAGGAGGGACTGGACCTGAGCTTGGCTCCTGAGGGACCTGAGAAGAAATATTTATTCAGCCAGGGAGCTGTCAGAGAGTGGAACTGGGAATCAAGGACAATTTCTGGTCCCAGACAGACCTCCGTGCCTTGCCAGATGACAGGGGCCCATATTTATTCCTTAAACATGAGAGGCCAGGAGCTGGTCAGCATGGCTCTGGGCTGGAAGAGAGCTGGGAGCCAGGGCGGGGGTGCAGGGCCAAAGTCAGTGAGCGTGTGGATAACTGCATCAAGCCCTAGTTCTCCGGTCGGTATGGAGAACACGGCTGTGAAGTCTGAGTAAAACCCAGGGCTAATTTCCTCGGTCAGAAGGAAGAGGCACTGCAGTGTTTTCAGACCCTAATTAAACCTGCTTGGGTGCAGGAACACCAGAATCAGCTCAAAGATCAATATTGCTATTTATTTAGAAGTGTAACAAGGTTAGAGAGGTGAGCAAAGGAAATAATTAACTCATTTGCAGCCTTTTGAAACAGAAACAGTCATTTTAATCTCCAGGGTAATTATCTCTGCTCTGTCCATCAATCATGACCCAGGTCATTATTTTAAGTATTTGATCAATCAAGGATGGATGGGCTTAGGCATCCCTCCCAGCCCCTGTTACTAGCCCCTCAATCAGAGAGGGCCCCTGGGCAGGCAAGGGGAGTGTGTCTCAGAGGGGCAGTGGAAGCCAGTGCTGAGAGTAGCTGGCAGGTGGGGCCCACCACGCAGGTGGTCCCCAGGTGAGGCAGGTCTGGCAGGTGGGGAGCGGCAACCTCTCCTGGCAGTGTGAAGGAAGAGGACGAGTGCCACCCTGAGCCTGGAAGTCCTGGGATCCAGGAGGCACAGGTCTTGGTCCAGGTGCTGCTTCTGACCTGCTTCGTGAGCCCCCACAAGTCTCTCTCACTTTCTAGGCTCCAGCGTCTCCACCTGTCATTGAATTAACAAGAAGCTCCTAAATTCTAAGTGCCCAGGGACCTCTGGCCACTAGGGGGCAGCAGAACCCCAGGGACCCTGAGCCCACTTAGCAGCAGCTTTGCCAAGCTGTTCTCTCAGACAGATTGGGTCCTGGCTGTTCCTGATGGAGGAGTCTGCTCTGGCTGCTGTCCAAGGCCTCGAGGCAGCTGAGTGGACAGGCCACAAGACCATTATCCCCATTTAGCACATGAGAAACAGAGGCCTCAGAGAGGGTCAGGACCCAGCTGGGTCCTGCATGGTCCCTAAAGCCCTGCCTGAAACTCAGAGCAAGTGAGAGGTGGGGGGCTGGGGCGGGCAAGATGATCCAGACTGTGCTCTGTCTCCTCCTAACAGCCCAGACTTAGTCACCATCACCAGCCAAAAATATCCCCAGAGATAAATGTACTGTCCCTCACATGACACTGATCAGGAAAACTGAGCTCCAGAGAGAGGCAGGAGTGTTGCTTTGGTGATCATCTCACCTAGCACAGAGTCTTTCCTCTGAAGAGCTGACTTGGGAGAAGATGTGCAGACAGATGAAGACCACTCAGTGAAGGAAGGGGGTGTAGACTAGCAGCGGCACTCAACGCAGTTGGGGAAGACTTCCTGAAGGAGGTGACTTCTGAGTGGAATTGGAGTAAAGAGGCAGAGAAGAGCACTCCAGGCAAAGAGTGAAGATTAAGAATAGGCCAGAAGGGACCCTGGCCGGTTGGCTCAGTGGTAGAGCATCAGCCCGGCGTGTGGAAGTCCCGGGTTCAATTCCCAGCCAGGGCACACAGGAGAAGCGCTCATCTGCTTCTCCACTCCTCACCCTCTCCTTCCTCTCTGTCTCTCTCTTCCCCTCCCGCAGCCAGGGCTCCATTGGAGCAAAACTGGCCCAGGCACTGAGGATGGCTTCATGGCTTCCACCTCAGGTGCTAGAATGGCTCTGGTTGCAACAGAGCAGCGCCCCAGATGGGCAGAGCATCGCCCCCTGGTGGGCATGCCGGGTGGATCCTGGTTGGGCTCATGTGGGAGTCTGTCTGTCTTTGCCTCCCCGCTTCTCACTTCAGAAAAAAAGAAAAGAATAGGCCAGAAGGGCCACAGCAGGAGACCAGGGAGGAGATGAGGGGCCCCAGGCCTGGAGGTGGGCCATGAGTGTGAGCTGAGAAGTCGGAGGGGGGAATTGGGTATCAAAGGGTTATTGGAGTGGGATGGTTGGGTACATTCTGCCCTACCCTGCTGGGTTCCTGTAGGAATGGCTCTGCTGAGCACTGGGCTTGCCCTATGGGTGGACTCTGTACCTGAAAACTCTTCCTCAGTATTGTCCATTCTCTCCAGGATCCAGATGAGAAAGGTGGAGCCTCTGGGAGATAGGGGACAAGTGGGGTTTTGCTATAGGGTTCTGGGAATTTGGAGGCTGGGGGGAAAGATGAGGATGGAAAGGACAGTGAGTGGAGACATAGGTCCAGCCCTCACCAAGTTCCTGCTCAGGCTGCTGGGGTCACATGGCAGCAACACCATCCTCACTGCAAAGGCCTGCCTGTGCCAACCTCAAGCCCACTGAGCCTGCCACCTCAAGCAGCTCTGATGAGGAAAAAGCCCCTCGGGCTCCTGAGTCCACTCTTTTTTTTGCACTAGCTGTCAGCTCTGTGCCCGAATTGTCCTGAGGTCTCTGACTGTGAGTCTTCCAGGGCATGCCCTCGGACCCAGAGCCTGCAGTGCCCAGTCCCTCACGCAGGCAGAAAGTACTGACTGGCAGTGGTCATCTGCTGGTTGGCAACCCAGAAAAGCCAGAAGGCTGTCTGAGTCACCCAGTTGGCACAGGGTTTGAGGGGAGCCTTCCTGCCCTTGGTACTGTCTTCATGGGTGAGGGAAAAAGGGAGGATGGAAATGAGGAAGCAGAAGGAGAGAGAGGAGGGAGGAGGACCAGGATGGGGCTGGAGTTCAGTTATTAGGGGCAACAGCAGTGCCTTCTGAGAAGGAATCAGATGCTGAGGAGGACAAGGCTGCTGAGATCCAGGCATCCTTTCTGGAGCTTCGGAGGCTTGGAGATAAGGGTTGCCCATGCAGCAAGGACTTCAGGAGACCCAGGTGTGTGTGTGGGAACCCCGGTGGGAGCTCCGTGTTGGCTGCTCTGTCCTCTGTCCAGAGGCAGGCAGGCAGACGTCTGGAGTGGGGAAAGCTGAGCCTGCCACATTTGTAAGCCCCCCACAGTTGCTGGCTACAGTTAGACTGGGACTCCCGAGTTCAAGTAATTGTGAAGGCTGGGGCTGGAGCAGAGCTAGAGGGAAGGCTTCAACTAGATCCTTCCTCTCTGCCTCCGACCAGGGGATCAACACACAGGTGTAGGAAGAAGTACGCTGAAGGCCTCTGACCTCCAAGGCCTTGGATTCTCCTAGCTTCCCTGGCCTTCATTTTCTGTGTCTATAAAACAATGCAAATAGCCTTGCCCTTAACTGAATTTATTAACAGTTCAGCCTATACACATGTGAGCATCCCTTGTTAAAAAATAATGAGAAATAAAAGAGGGGAAATTGTGATAAAAGGAAGGGAAGTCACATTGACCTTGCATTTGCCAGGGAGGATTTTGTACTCCTCCTTCCCAGATCAGAAAACCAAGCCTCAGAGGGAGCTGGTTAGTGAAATCATTAGGAACAAAACATAAAACTGCACTAAGAGGTCCTTAGGTTACAACACAGTTTCGTTCCTACAACGTAACCCTAGTGACGTAACCCGAATTTTGGTGTAAGTTGAAACACATCCTAGCCTAACACAAATGGAACAGTTGCACTTTTAACAGTCCAAAGTGGCATAGGTAAGCATACTGGGGGACTCCAGCTTCCTCATTCACACCCCGCGTTACTGTGTATTCTTCTGCCACACACAACCAAACTATTTCATTCACGTAGTCCATAAATATGACACTGACGGCGTAATTTGAAACATTCAAGTCTCAATTTTTTAAAGTTTTTATGGGAGTGAGTGTTGTAAATTCAAAATGTCGTATGTCGAGACTGACTTAACCCAGGGACCCCTGTATTCCAAGCGTCCACCCACCCCTTGATGTTGCTCCCACTGGGTCCTCCCTGATGTTGCTCTTGAGGTAAACTCCCAGGCCAGAACTATCTCTGACATTTGGCCTCCTCTTTAAACCCCAACTTCATAGCATTAGCCCCTGTTCTGCCTACTCAGCTCCTCTACCTGACCTGCCTGTGGGGTAAAGGTCACCATCCCCTGGGCATTCGAGGCCCTGTCCCACCGTCCAGTATGGTCATCACCCTGCCCCTGCCACGTGCCCACAGTCTGGCCTGTTTGCTTCCTGCCTGTTTTATTACCACTATTATTGCATAATAAATCACCCCAACATGTAGTGACCATTTAATTTCATTCTTTTATTTATTTTTATTTTTATTTTTATTTTCATTTTTATTTTTATTTTAGGGAGAAAGGAAGAGAGAGACAGGAACATCATTCTGTTTCTGTATGTGCCCTGACCAGGGACCGAACCAGCACTGCACTTCAGGGCAGTGCTCTAACCAGTGGTGGTCAACCTGGTCCCTACCGCCCACTAGTGGTGGTCAACTTGGTCCCTACTGCCCACTAGTGGGCGCTCCAGCTTTCATGGTGGGTGGTAGCGGAGCAACCAAAGTATAAATAAAAAGATAGATTTAACTATAGTAAGTTGTTTTATAAAGATTTATTCTGCCAAACTTAGCGAAAATCCGACATAAAGTACTTGGTAAGTAATTATTATTATATGCTTTAACTTGCTGAAACTCTGCTTTATAAATTTTATAAAGTGAAGTTACTTCCTTACTTTATAAATCACCATTACTGTGGAACCGGTGGGCAGTTAGAAAATTTTACTACTGACAGAGATACAAAAGTGGGCGGTAGGTATAAAAAGGTTGACTACCCCTGCTCTAACCAATGGCCAGGGCTATTCTTTTATTTCTTTTTTACACTTATCATTATTGCTCTTTATTAATCACCAGGTTAGCCCAGAAACAAGTTATTACCTCATCACACAGATGGTTTCAGTGCCAGAAATGAACTGGAGAGCAGAGGAAACGTGGGTCTCCCATTCAGGATTCATCAGTCTTCACCCAGCTTAGCTTGGGAAGTCTATGTAGGGCTATCAAGGGACAATGAGTCAGCATTTTGGAAGGCAGGTAAGGATGAAGAAGTGATGAGCAAATTATTGATGAATCACTGTCAATATATTTGCCTCTGAAGTGCTTTATCAGAGGAGTGCCATGAGGTTCTGTTTAAAGATCATAGAAATAAAAACAGTGGTTGTCATCCTGTCCTTGCCAAACTGGAGAACGGGACAGAAAGGCTAAGCCGTGTGTGCTTTCACACATATTAATTCATTTGAATAAGGGCTCTAGCCAGAGGCAGGTTAAGGTTGGTTGAGGCCCCGAGTGCAGAAGAAAATATTGGACTCCTTGTCATTAGAAAAAAGTGTATAGTTGGGGTTTTGTGGGGCCCTTCAGAAGTCGGGCCCAGGGCACGAGCTCGGTGTGGCCACCATTAAATTCACCTCTGGCTCTAGCTTGCGCTGAACGCAACTAGGCTAGGTTGTTCTTTTGGGGATTATACTTGCAAGTTAATATTCCACTGGTCCTATACTTTGAGATTTGTTTGTTTGTGAGAGAGAAGCAGGGAGAGAGAGAGAGGAACATTGAGCTGCTCCTGTATGTGCCCTGACCGGGGATCGAATCAGCAACCTCTGCACTCCAGAATGATGCTCCAACTGACCGAGCTATCCCGCCAGGGTTTAATTTTTTTTTTTTTTTAATTGTTTCAGAGAGACAGAGAAGGGAAGGAAGAGAGAGGGGAGGGGGAAGGAAAGCATTCATTTGCTGTCCCACTCAGTAGTGCATTCATTGGCTGCTTCCTGTGTGTGCCCTGACTGAAGATTAAACCTGCAACCTTGGTGTTTCAGGACGACACTCTTAATTGACTGAAGTAACCAGCTAGGGCTGAGATTTTTCTTAAAAACATCATGTGTCAGTATAAATTAAATCTAGTTTAAATCAACATAGTCCTACTTATCTTAGTAAGAAAGTGTTTTTTTAAATGATTATCTAATTTCTTTTTTTTTTTTTTTTCTCATTTTTCTGAAGCTGGAAACGAAGAGACAGTCAGACAGACTCCCGCATGCGCCCGATCGGGATCCACCCGGCACGCCCACCATGGGGTGACACTCTGCCTACCAGGGGGCGATGCTCTGCCCATCCTGGGCGTCGCCATGTTGCGACCAGAGCCACTCTAGCGCCTGAGGCAGAGGCCACAGAGCCATCCCCAGCGCCCGGGCCATCTTTGCTCCAATGGAGCCTTGGCTGCGGGAGGGGAAGAGAGAGACAGAGAGGAAAGCGCGGCGGAGGGGTGGAGAAGCAAATGGGCGCTTCTCCTGTGTGCCCTGGCCGGGAATCGAACCCGGGTCCTCCGCACGCTAGGCCGACGCTCTACCGCTGAGTAATTTCTTACAGAAATAATTTTTGCATGTTTTCTTCACCATACCTGAGGTGACCCAGAAACACTCCCGGACAGCATCCTCTCCACGTCCTTCCTGCATCCTCAGGAACAGAAAGTGACCCGCAGAAGCATTTCCTGTTCACCCACTTCCTGTTCTCTTGTCACCAGTCTGTCCTTTCCCCTCCCTTCCTGCTCTGCGGGGCAATTTGGGAGGGCAGGGGACCATGGCTGAAAGTTCACCTTCCATCTAACACCACTGCATTCGAGAGTACACGTGTCTAATTCCTTTGTGTATTTATCAGACCTCTCTCCACCACCAAAGTGCTTTTACCCAGCAGGCACTTCCAGACCCTGTGGACTTCAAGTCACAACAGGACTGAGCATTCCAGCTTCCTCTCCAGTGCCCACTCTGCAGTGCTGGGCTAGGGCTGGAAAGAGTTCAGAAAGATGAGCGTTACTACTACCCCCAGTTAGTCCTATGCTTTCCCCATGACCCTTACCTTACCAACCACTTCTTTTTTCTTTTAAGTGAGAGGAGGGGAGGTAGAGAGGCAGACTCCCACATGCGCCCCAACCTGGATCCACCAGGCAACCCCATCTGGGGCCTATGCTCAAATCAAGCAAGCTATTCTCAGTGCCTGAGGCCGATGCTCGAAACATCTGAGCCAGTGGCTGCAGAAGGAGAAGAGACAGAGAAGTGGAAAGAGAGGGGAGGAGAAGCAGATGGTCACTTCTTTTGTGAGCCCTGATGGGGATTGAACCTAGGACATCCACACACCAGGACACTCTATCCATTGAGCCAACTGGCCAGGGCCTCCAACCACTTCTTACTACTCTGCCCCCCCAATATCTCCCCTCCTGTGGCTGCCACATTTTGAAGTCATGTTAGACCCTGTTTATATATATTAGTCCTTTCCATCCTAACAACCCTTCTGAAGTGGCTGTTAATGCTGATAGCATTGTTTTAGGCATTTTACAGGTAGTAACTCCTCTAACCTGTGAAGCTAGTGGTCTTCCTATTCTTACAGATGACGAGGCTGACATTCGGAATCCTGAATAACACGGAAGTCAATACCAGCCGAGGCAAGATTTGAATTCATGTCTGACTGGCTTTTTATTTGTGAAAGCAGCCTTTAATCATCACTCAATAATTGTTTGGTCATTATTCTCAGCCTCTAATCTGGAGAACATTCTGCCAGGTCATCTGCCCTATCTGGCTCTCTTCCTCCCTCCCTGACCTCCAAGTCCATTCTACCGTTCGCCCAAATTCACTTATTACCCTGTCTTCTCACTCCCTGTAACCTCCACCTTCCTGTCTTAATGACCCTCGTTCCTCAGATCCTTGACTCTTTCCTTGAGACCCTCATCCCTCATATTCCCTAATCTTTTCTCTCTCTCTTCTTTTGCTTGAGAGAGAGAGACAGATAGACAGGAAGAAAGAGAGATGAGAAGCATCAACTCATAGTTGTGTCTTCTTAGTTGTTCATTAACTGCTTTGTTGTTCATATGTGCCTTGACGGGGGGGGGGGGGGCTCCAGCTGAGCCAGTGAACCCTTGCTCAAGCCAGCGACCTCCGGCTCAAGCCAGTGGCCTTGGGCTTTAAGCCAGAGACCTTTAGGCTCAAGCCAGTGACCATGAGGTCATGTCTATGATCCCATGCTCAATCCAGAGATCCCATGTTCAAGCCAATGAACCCACACTCAAGCCAGAGACCTCGAGGTTTTGAACTTGGGTCCTTAGCATCCAAAGCCCATGCTCTATCCACTGTGCCACCACCAGTCAAGCAATCTTCTCTTTCTAAAACTTACCCTCCTTCCACAGGCTCCTGGGCCCTCCTGCCTCATAGGACCCTCTCAACTCAGGAGTTGCCACTTCCCTTGGCCAGTATGCAGAGGCCGCAAAATGGGACACCACCATCCTGGCCAGCGTCTGAGGGGTGCCCATATAGTGACCATTTTATTATGTGCATGACTTTGATAGGTCAGGCACTGGGAGAGGGCACAGAAGGGATGGCTTCTATCCTCTCTGTGGTGTCTGGGTCCTCAATGGTGATTTGACATCTGGATTCTAGACTTATCTGGGGGCTTGTCCGCTCACATGTCTGGCAAGGGTGCTGACTGAGCTGAGCGCTAGGCTGGGGCTGCTGAGCAGACCACCCACATGGGACCCAGTCACGTGACCTGGGCTTCCTCAGTGTGATGGCCTTGGTCCTAGTAGGACTTCCCACATGGCGGTTCAGAGCTCCAAGAGTGGGTGTCTCAGTAGATACAGTATGGCAAAGGCTGCAATGCATTTATAACACAACCTTGGAAGTCCCAGGGAGTCACTTACGCTGTACCCTATTAGTCAAAGTGGTCAGAAGCTTATGCAGGTTTGAGAGGAGAGATATACATGCACCTGTAGGAGCAAGTGGCCAGGTCACTCTGCAGAAAGGCCTGTGTGGTAAGGAGATTGTTCTGGCAACCTCTGGAAAATTCAGGTGCCCCACAGCCTCTCTGTCATTGTTTTCTAAGCCCAGTCTCCTCAATGCCCAGTCCTCTCCAGCAACCTGCCTTCATTGAGAGCTAGAGCTCCACACCCCCAGAGGTAGAACCACAGCCATGTGGAGGTCTTGTCTCCCACACTCTCTTGTCACTCTGGCTCCTCCCTCTCTCTTGGCCACGAGGTTGCCCATGCTTTCTGAAGTACCTCTATTACCTTCCTAAGTATCTACTCATACGGGATTGTAGCCTCTTGAAGTACAGAGTACCTATCATCTATTTGGTGATAACCACTCAGTCAGTATTTCTGTTGCGGTGCAACCCATGAGGAATGGAACCAGAACCCAAATTGATTAGGAATTTAAAGAACCTTTATTAGCCAGCCCGTAACTGTCCACTGGGAAGCAACAAACAGTCCTGAGCTGGGGGGGGGGGGGCGGAATTTAAGGGCAAAAACTACAAGGTTACAGTTGTTTCAGCAGGTCTGCACAATATCTTGCAAAAGTATAGCTTGTTCTAAAGGCTGACACACATAGAACACAGCCTGCCTCTGTTAGCAAGATTTTTTTTTCTCTCTTTTATGACAGAGAGAGTCAGAGAAGGGAACAGACAGACAAGAAGGGAAAGAGATGAGAAGCACCAACTCTTCACTGCAACACCTTAGTTGTTCATTGATTGATTTCTCGTATGTGCCTTGACTGGGGCTGGGGGCTACAGCAAACCGAGTGACCCCTTGCTAGAGCCAGCGACCTTGGGCTCAAGCTGGTGAGCCTTGCTCAAACCCAATGAGCCTGTGCTCAAGCTGGCGACCTTGGGGTCTCGAACCTGGGTCCTCCGCATCCCAGTCCGACACTCTATCCACTGCACCACTGCCTAGTCAGGCTGTTAGCAAGATTAGATCTGAGCCTAACTGCTGAGGCTTGTAAAAATTTTTGACTTGCAGCTGTAGCTATAAACTAGTTCCTCTTAAGCATTGAGCTAAACTGGGTCAGGGGTCCTTAGCATGGGCTGGCACGCCAGCACAATTTCCAGCTCCAACTTTCCCCCAAGGACCACGTACCGTCACCTACCAGCCAGGCACAGAGGTCTTCAGCTGCCCCTCCCCTCAACACACCCAAGCTCAATCACTCCTCCAGGTCCACTCTCCTCTCCACAAGGGCCAGCCCAAGCCACCCTGTCTCTGAAGCCAGAGCCCTTTTCCCCGGGGCCCAGAACCACTCTAATTCCAGGTCCTACCAGCTTAACTCATAGGTCAGCCCCTCCTTTCCACCGCCACTCTAACCCCAATGCCTGCAACTGCTCACTCCCCCCAGTCTCAGGTCTCCCGCAGCCCATTCCCAGGCAGCCTCTTCCCACATTGAAAGCTGATGTTGCTACTCCCAACTCAAAGCCCGTTCAAGGTGTCCTTAATGTTCGGGACATGATCCCAACTCCTTGATAAGATAGGCAGCTTTCAGCTACGATTTGAGTTCTTCCCTCCTCTCTAGCTTCAGCAGTCCCCTTTCCCTTCCTCCTCTGTCTGAGCTCAGGGCACAAATCTCCCCTGGACACGAGGCCTTTGCACAAACTGCTCCTTGGAATTGGAAATTGGAACACATTTTCTCGGCCCTCACCTGGGGATGGTCTGTTACTCCTCACAGAGATGGCCGATGGAACTTCCTATGACAATGAAAATATCTTATCTCTGCACTGTCCAATATGGTAGCCACTTGAAGTGTGGCTAGTGGTAATGGGTAACTACTTTTCAGTTTTATTTAGCCTGACCTATGGTGGCACAATGGATAAATCAATCACTTGAAATGCTGAGATTGCCAATTTGAAACTGCGGGCTTGCCTGGTGAAGGCTCATATGAGAAGCAACTACTACAAGTTGATGCTTTCCACTCCTTCCCTTTTCTCTCTCTAAAATTAAGAAATAAAATATTTTAAAATTTGTATTTACTTTAAATTAATCAAACATAAACAGCCACCAGTGGCTAGTGGCCACTATCTTGGCTAGTGTACTTCCAAAATGCCATCTCTTCCAAGATGCCTTCCCTGACCTCCCAAGCCTGGGCTTGTTGCCATTTCTGTGCTCCCATAGTATTATGTTCATTTCTTGATCTCCTCAGCTGGCCTGTGAGTTCCTTGAGGGCTGCATCACATTTGTCCTGCTAACCCTAGCTCCTGGCCCTTGGTACATACTTTTTTTTTTTTTTTTTTTTTTGTGTGGCAGAGACAGAGAGAGTCAGAGAGAGGGACAGATATAGACAGACAGGAAGGGAGAGATGAGAAGCATCAGTTCTTCGTTGCGACATCTTAGTTGTTCATTGATTGCTTTCTCATATGTGCCTTGACCGTGGGGCTACAGCAGACCAAGTAACCCCCTGCTCAAGCCAGTGACCTTGGGCTGAAGCTGGTGAGCTTTGCTCAAACCAGATGAGCCCATGCTCAAGCTGGCGACCTCGGGGTCTCAAACCTGGGTCCTCTGCATCCCAATCTGATGATCTATCCACTGCACCACCGCCTGGTCAGGCCCTTGGTACATACTTGATGACTGTACAGAGTAAGTTAATTTTCTGGATCCAGACCTGGGCACAGACTGGACACAATGTTAAATCCAAAGTAACTGAGCTGTAGATCTGAGTAAATGTGTGTGCATATGCACACATCTGAGGTGAATTCATATGTATGTGTGTGTGTGCAGACCCAGCTGACCTTGTCAGGGCCTGGGCAGGCTGCCACCTGGCTGGGACACTTGCCTCACAGCCCACACAGGTGCTGATGCCCTGGGCTGGACAGGAAGCAGGCCTCTGAATTGGCCTTTGTGAAAATCGAAGTGTTTCCATTCTTGTTTCTCAGATGTTTCATCTGCATTGCGGTGAAATCTACAGAGGGTTTGAGAAGGAAGACTTCTGGTTTCTTGTGCAGGACCACCTGCACCCAGCTGTTCTGTGCTCTGTGAACAGGGTTTGCAAGCACAGGAGGGTTGGTGGTTTAAATGATCATTCACTTCCAGAGTCCAAGATTCACTTCTTGGTTTATGGGGCTCTTGTTAAAGTTTTGTTATTGAATCTTTTTTTCAGACAGGGTCTCTGACTTCCATATTTTCCTCACCTTTCCTCTCCTACCCCTGCCGTGGCTCCCTACCCTCTCCTAAAACATGGCCATGGCTGGGATGGGTCCTTCCACTTGGCAGGCCCTGAGGTTTGGTCTTGGGCTTGGGCTCTAGGGAGAGAGAGGAAGCAGCCCTAGGTCCCACCCCGGAGTTCCTGGCAAGAGGGGAAGCTGGTTGCTTCTTCTGCTCTGTTCTCAACCGTACAATCTCCTTATAAAGCATAACCTTAAAACTGTGGACAGGTCCTTAGAGGCCTGCTCCAATTCCCCCTTACATGGACAGAGAAACTGAAGTCTGATTGCATGGACTGAACTGGGCCGCAGAGGAGGGGGTGTCCTTGGTCCCCACCCCCAGTCTGAGGTTCTGGCCTCCAGTAGCCCTGCTCCCCCCACTCCCAGTTTCCTCCACCTAGGCTGTCACACTGGGGATCCCTGGTTCTCCCTCTATGACAGAGGCTGGTGACTAACTGCGCAATTGTGCCCATGCTCTCCGAGGAGGATACTTATTTGAATGTTGTGGAAGACATCACCCCTGGGTCAGGCAGCACCCAGTTCTCCCTCCAGGAGAGGCAGAATCCCCAAGCCAGGTGGCAGGTGCCTCAGTGACTGCTATTGAGTTCTGAGTCTCTTAGAAGGACATGTCACCCTCTTGCAGCCTGCAGTGTTAGCCCACAGAGGAACGGGAAGGGGCCATGGCCCCAGGTCCTGGACTCAGACAGTTATTTCCGGAAACCTGAAGGGCAGGGGGTCGTTTGGGGAGAGGACAGTGAATGTGAGTAGAGCCTTGGACCAGGAGTCACTGTGCTGGCTCCAGTCCCCAACCTGCCAGTTCTTCCTTCTGGTCTTTTCCTTCCTTGCCTCTCTGCCCCTCCTTGCTATAGAATGGGGAGAGGCTGTTCTACAAATGCCACACAGAAGATGTGAAGGGGCCGGGTGGCCCCCATGGCCATGAGGTGAGCCCCAGTCTAGGCAGGTGGCAGCCTCCAGAAGGCCTCTAGTCCCAGATGGCTCTCCAGCTGCCTCCCCAAATCTACCCCCACCCCCACTGGCCCTGCACTCCTTACACCAGGGGTCCCCAAACTTTTTACACAGGGGCCAGTTCACTGTCCCTCAGACCGTTGGAGGGCTGGACTGTAAAAAAAACTATAAACAAATCCCTATGCACACTGCACATATCTTATTTTAAAGTAAAAAAAACAAAACGGGAACAAATACAATATTTAAAATAAAGAACAAGTAAATTTAAATCAACAAACTGACCAGTATTTCAATGGGAACTATGGGCCTGCTTTTGGCTAATGAGATGGTCAATATCTGGTTCCATATTTGTCACTGCTAGCCATAACAAGTGATATGATGTGCTTCCGGAGCCATGCCGCGTGCGTCCCGCGTCACCAGAAGTAGTACTGTACGTGAGTGACGTCGTGCTTTGCGCGTGGCCACATACAGTACTCCAGGAGCACAGGATGCATCAATGACCTCCAATGAAAGAGGTGCCCCTTCTGGAAGTGCGGCAGGGGCCAGATAAATGGCCTCAGGGGGCCACATGTGGCCCGCAGGCCGTAGTTTGGGGACCCCTGCCTTAGACACTCAGGAGCTGAAGTCAGAATGCTGACTGTCACTCAAGGAAATCTCAGAGGAAATGTTTAGTGCCTTCAACTGTGTTGAGGAGAAAATGGGGCAGAGCACACTCCAGCTGTCAGACATCAGGAATGGTCCCACAGCACCCAACTCACAGTCACACACACACCTTCCACCCTCACACATCACACACCTCACACACAGTCCACACACAACCTCAAACAATACTCAAACACACATTCTCACACCTTCACACACACACACACACACACACACACACACACACACACACACACTACCACCTAACACATACAGTCTATTGTGACAGAAGTGTTCTATGACAGATAAGCTTGGGAAGTGTGACCCCAAAACTGGTTAGAGTTTAAAGCCTCTGGGAAGTCCTGCAAGAAAGACTATTTAACTCCATGTTTTCCAGCTAATTTGACCACACTCTTCTTCAGGGTAACTTTTGAATTGGTCAGAAGTTACATTTGCCTCCTGATAACAGAGGCTCACCCCTAATGGCCTAAACCAGTGGTTGTCAACCTGGTCCCTACCGCCCACTAGTGGGCGTTCCAGCTTTCATGGTGGGTGGTAGCGGAGCAACCAAAGTAATATAAATAAAAAGATAGATTTAACTGTAGTAAGTTGTTTTATAAAGATTTATTCTGCCAAACAGTGAAAATCCGACATAAAGTACTTGGTAAGTAATTATTATTATATACTTTAACTTGCTGTAACTCTGCTTTATAAATTTTATAAAGTAAAGTTACTTCCCTACTTTATAAATCACCATTACTGTGGAACCGGTGGGTGGTTAGAAAATTTTACACTAACAAAGATACAAAAGTGGGCGGTAAGTATAAAAAGATTGACTACCCCTGGTGAACACATGAGTGTGCAGCACAGGGCTGTTGTCATCATTGGGGAGCTTCTTCTTACTTTCAGCCCGGGACTCAGCACAGCTGTCTGTGTCCCTTAAGTGTCACCTCATGGTCTGAGGTGACTGCATGGTTCTGTCTCTGCACTCTGGGTGGGAAGCGAGGAAGAGGGAAGGGGGAGAGGTGCGAGCTCTCCCTATCTCCCTATTACAGAACTCCCCCCACCACCACCACCACCCCATCCCATTTAACATCCAGCATTGCTCAAATCTTATTGGATACTCCTGGCTGCTAGGGAAGCTGAGACATGTAGTCTTTCTGATGGACACATTGCCCACCACCCCAGAACAGAATACACAACTGTTACCATAGGAAAAAGGGGGAAATGAGTACTGTGTGGACAGATAGTCTCATCACTGCTTGTTTGTGCTGCCATGTTCCAGGGGCTGGTTGGAGTCAGGAAGACCAGGGCCTGCCCGTACTTCCTGGCAGTGTAACCTTGGACTAGCTCTTTAACCTCTCTCATTCTATTCTTGTTTTGAAAATAGGAGTGATTATGAAGACCCAATGGAATAAAGGATGTGCAAGCATTTTATAAACTATGAGATGCTATGGAAGGGAGAGATGTTCTTGTTTTTATCTGCTCCTCTAAATAGCTGTGTGACACAGGAATGGGAGCTTCCTCCTTTGTTTGACCAAAGGAGGAAGCTCAGAGATATGCACTGACTTCTATAAGGATGCAGTCTGGTCCCCATCATTATGAGTGGACCAAACCTTGAACCCAGCCTGAGTCTGAGCCCTGACCTTGGTTAGAGACTGAGCCTTGATCTCTGAATACTAATAGACAGAGGGGCTCTCTGGAACCACTTGGCAGTCTCCAGGGATATCCAGTGGGCTCCAGAAGGGCAAAGGTGGATGTTGCTAAGTCCCAGGGATACAGTACTGTTGTCCCATTGGACCAGGCTTTCTGCCCAGTCTCCCATGTCCTGGTTCAGTCAGACCTTGCAAACCAGAGCAGCAAACAAACCAACTCTGCGGGCCCCAGTGGGGAGAGCCAGCCTGTGAGTCCAGAGAGATGGGAGCAGCACATAGCCTGCTTCCCCCTAGTAATTTCCCAGCCCAAAGAGCTGTAATGGGGAAGGTACTGAAATTTAAGTCAGAGCCTGGCCTAACCTTTCTGTGAGCGTCCAGCCTCCTGCCACGTCCTGCTGCCCATAATCTCAGGCTGGCTATCTCCTCCCAGGGAGAACGACCAACTGACTAGGAGAAAGTGATAAATTTTCAATTTTATTTTAAAATATACCAGATGGGAAATTTTATTGGAGCCATAAATATGTCAAGAGCAATATTGGTATGGGATGGGTGATGCCCCCTCCTGGGGGCCTCTCTTCCTGTTTAGAAATTCCATTAGATTTTTAACAGTAGGCTCCAGTTCGACTGCCATAAAATAGTCTCTGTATTAAAGCAATTGAATTTCCATTTGCCACAGACATCTTGCTCTTTAAGCTCCCAGGTTCCAAGGGTATGGGGTTGCTAAGCCCATTCTAAATGAACCTAAACTAATAACTGCACAGCACGCTGGGGCTGTGGGAGAGGGGAGGCGGGGAAGGGAGGGGAGGGGAGAGGTGTCACCCATAACAGATGGAGCAGGAGAGGGAGGGGCCAGACTTACCTCTCCTGTTCCAGTGCCTCAGTTCACAAAGAGCCCAGAAGGAGGGGTCCAGTGGCTGCTCCTCTTCTCCTAGGATGGTGGGGAGGTCCTTTGCTGTCTTGATTGATTCTCTGTCCCTTAGGGGTGGGGGGCTGCAGCTGCCTGGGGCTTGTTGAAGGTGGGGATAAGAAGGAGGCTGGCCCTTGCCCTCCCCCTACCTCTGGCATGAGGGTTCACCTGTGGAAGACTATGCTCCTACCTGTGTATTTTTCTCACTGGCCTAGATGCCCCTTACCCCAGCAGCTCTTCTTTCTTCTGTCAAGTCATTCTTTGCTCCTGTGGAGACTCTACCCTTTTGATCTTGGCATTTGGAAAGGGAGAATGGCTCACTCAGATCACAGACTTGAGGACTTTAGAGGACCAAGTGGGGAACTGAGGGCCAGAAAGGGCACAGGGAATTAAATTCTTCCAGACAATCCAGGATGATGCCTACCTAGAAGCTACCTACTCCCTCTGCCTCAGCCCAGGTCTAGGCGACACCTGCCCTGGTTGCTGCAGGCCCACAGGTCATCCTTGAGGGAAAGCCACCTGCCTTGCTCAGCCTCTGTTCTCAAAAATGAGGATACTTTTCTGGATACCAAAAACAACGATGGGTCTGCCGCTACGTGTACTCCAAAGTGTTTGGAGGCTTAAGTGAGATCATCCAATGGAAACCGTTTAGTGTCACGTTGGTCCTTATTAAGTGTCCCCCAAGTGTAAGCTATTATTATTTCCCTGTTATTACAATTATTATTACTGCCCTGGATGTATACAGTGGCTGCTCTGCTCCCCACAGTCTGTGTCCTGTCAGGGTGTTTGACTCAGGACTCTGTGGACAGCAGCAGCTCAATGCTGAACAGCTGACAATATTCCATCCATTGAGACAATGCCTGGACTCTGAAGGCCATCAGAGAGGATTCAAGTCCCTTGCTTCGTTGAGGCCATGTTGAGCTAGGGAATATTTTCTTACATGACACTCTTTCGGCTTCCCTTGCCTGTCTGTGGCTGCTCTCCACCTTGTACCTGTGCCCAGGAAGGCCCTCCATCTCTAAACTGATTGTCAATGTTAGAGGAGCTGTGAGTCACCCTCCAGGGCCCAGTTGCTGAAACCGGAGCCATGGACAAGGTCGTGGAAATGACCATCCTAGTTTCACACAGGAGGCTAGTGCTAGAGACCTGACAGTGCCGCTAGACTGCACAGACACACGGCCAGGCCCGCTCTGCAGGGGCTCAGGCGAGGGCCAGCCTAGAGTGGAGATAGCCTTGGAAAGCTCTTCTCTCTTCTTGGGATCACCTGCCATCCTGCTGACCCCCCAGATTCCTGCCAGTTCCGCTGTTCTCTGCTCCAGTGGCACCTTCCTCCTAGGGAGGAGGCCAAGGGCAGTCTGAAGGCCCAAACCTGAGATGTGAAGGCCATGCTTTCCTGTATATCTGGCAACAACCAAATGGAGCAAACTCTCACAGAATATCCACCAAGTCCCAGACACATGCCACTGACACCCTGGGCTGAATCTGTGCTGTCTTCCACTTTGGAAAATGTGAGCCTTTGAGAGGTTGGGTGACTTGTCAAGTGCCAAGGTCACAAAACTGGGCTGTAACTGCCTAGGGCAGAGTGGCAGGACAGTCCTATGGGCTTTTCCAGAACGCATGAAGCTGCAGTCCTGTGAGAAGACAGGACAGGTAGGCAGTAGCAGATAGTAGGCTGAGGCTCCCAGAGTCAAGTAACATGCACAAGGTCACTCAGCAAGGACAGGGAAGAGATGAGGCTCCAACTGCTGTCTTTTGAAGCTCCATTCTGTGGTCCCCAACAAACAAACAAACAAACAGACAAACATGATGGCTGTTCTGCTTTGAGATGTACTGAAAACCATCCATTTACCCCTTCACTTATCCCACAGATACTGACTGAGCCCCACACTGTGTTTAGGTGCCGTCCTGAGTGCTGGCAGGGACGAGATGTTGAACAAACAAACGGAAAGTCCTGCCTGCACCCCTCCTCAGGCTTGTATTCTAACAGAGGACACTCAGGAAAACAATAATAGTCTGTTATAGAGTGCCGGAAGGTAGTAAGGAGGATAGGTGAGGAAGATGGGGAGGCCAGGAGGAGCAGCATGGAGTTCAGTGGTCAGGGCAGGCCTTGGCGAGAAGGTGAAAGTCAAGAGCAGAGACTTGAAGGAGGTAAAGAAGGGAAGCAGCGTGTGGTCCCAGGAGGGGAGGGTACAGGGAAGGGAGGGAAGGGTACAGGTGTGGTCCTGGGAAGGGAGGGTACAGGGCAGGGAGGGGAGGGTACAGGTGTGGTCCCGGGAGGGGAGGGTACAGGGCAGGGCAGGGCAGGAAGGGAGGGGCAGCAGGGCACAGGCCTGGGGATCAACAGGGCTGCTGGCTTGGATGCAGAGGCAGCAGGAGAAAAGTGGGAGGTGATGAAGTGGGCACTGTGGTGAATAGCGAGGAACAAACCATGTCAGCCTTGGCTGGCATTGACATTGTTACTGGTCAATCTGAAGACCCTACAAATGAAAGAGTCATGGGCTCGTCAGAGCCCTATGTCAGCGCCACTGGGACACCTGACAGAGACAGGTGTAGAACATGACCTCAGCTCTTGTGGGTAACTGCCCCCCACACTAGCCCCTCCCCAGCTCTGCTTAGGACATATCCCAGGGAAGCCAGGCCAGACTGGGGTAGTGGAGGACAGCCAACCTCCTGTAGAGCCTTTCTTCCTCAGCCAAAGAGGGGCTGGTGGTGCAGTTCTGAGGGCTGTGACGCTGCCAGGCCCTACAGGAGCACCACTGACCATGAGCTGGCAGACAACAGGCTCTGGAAGCCCATGAGGCCCACCAAAGAAGACTGCGATGAGGTTTGTTTGGAATTTAATATAGGGCTCAAAACTCAGCCATAACCTCAAGATTCTGATGATCTGACCTATGTAACTCACCAGCCCCCAGACCCAGGGAGGAAAAAGGTTTGTCTGTGACCACACAGTCTTTCAAGGGCAAAGCCCAGAGTTCAGGTGACCCTGGTGGTCCCCGGACAGAAGAAGCTCTCTGTGCCCATGAGTGGGGGCTGAGCCACAGCCCAGAAGAGACTGCCGCTTGCAGTCTAAGTCACGTGCCCTGTGACGAGTGGGAAGGTGGATGTTGAAAACTCCTGCAGGTGAGGTGGAAGCCAGTGAGTTGAGTTCTGGGGTTGAACATCTCATCTGCTTGCTGGCTAGGTGACCCTGGAGGCTCATAATGTTCCTGAGCCCCTTCTTCTCTTTATAGCATGGCATGATTATACTTCTCTTTCAAGATCGCTGTGAAGACATCAGGGGAAAGTGCAGTCTTGTCCCCTCCCAGGGAGCAGTCAGGCGAGCCCCAGATGCTGAAGGACATGTGGAGTCAAAATGCTTGAGTTCCCATCTTGGTCCAGCTGTATGGCCTTAGGTAAGTTGCTGAAACTGTCTGTGCCTCATTGTTCCATCTTTAGAATGGGGTTAATGATTATTCTACTTCATGGGGTTGCTGTGGAGATTAAATGAGTTAATCTGCATAAAGTGCTTAGGTTGGTATTCCGCATGCAGTCAGTGTTGACTTTGATCCCGATACAACTGCAGGGGGCACCTTTCACATACACCTAATGTGCAGCACCAACCTCCCCGCTCTGTTTTGTCTTGCTCCCACTGCCCTCCTTTGAGTGACAGTGGACAGGAGCGAAGATACCAGGCGGCCCTTCAGGCCTTGGTCCCCAGGGCAGACTATGCAGGGCTGTCACAGAGGCCCATCTTGGCACTGAGGCTCCCTCCTGGCCTTGGACTGCAGAGTGGTGGAGAGAGAACCAGACAGATGCTTTTAACAGCTTTTTAATGTGATAGAGCTCCCTGAGCTTGGAGCACGAAGACATGTCAGGGAAGGCAGAAGCTTTCAAGGTCAGTCAGCATCAGCCTGACCTTGAAGCCTTGTCCCCTCTAGGGAACAACACCGCCAGCAGCAGGGGCACCACATCCAGGGGCTTCTAGGACTGGGACCTGGGAGTTTCTCTTTTGTCAAGGAGGCCCTGGGGGCCTGAGCTGAGCTTGTCTTTTTAAAAACAGCAATGAAAAGGCCTTAAATGGATTGAAAAAGCAGGTGGCAGGCAAGGGGCATGAGGGGCAAAGCCATGCAAGGACAGGAGCTGCCAAGGCCTCCCTCCCCTCCAAGGCCTACTGGCTTACTGTCCTCCTCACCCACCAAACCCCAAGCAGGAGCGGCAGGGTGGGGTGAAGGGGGGGGGACAATGGTTTCCCTTTTGCTCTTCCCCAGCCTCCTCAACAGGACAGCTCCGCTTCCTTTGGCCTACAGATTAACCAAAATCAGGGTTTCTCCTGAGAGATGGGTCACCCAAGTGGCAGGATTGGGGTGGGCTTTGCAAAGTAGCCACCCATCAGGCCACCCCTCTTCCCAACACCCTGCCTCAAGTCTCCCTACAGAGGACAAGAACTCTCCAGGGAAAGCCAAGCACCTTTGTCATGCTCCCTAGCTCCCTGGGGCCACACTACAGCAGGCCTGTATGGGCCAGAAGGGACCCGGACCTCTTCCCAGCTGCTGTTTTGAGCACGTCTGTGACCAACAGCTTGAACTCCCATGTGTGCACAGAGCATGTTAGAGCACCCATAGCCCTTCTACTCCCATTATCCTATGTAAGGTGGGGGTGTTCTAAGTCCATTTTATAGACAAAGAAACTGAGGCATAGGGAGGGGGGATGATTTACCTAAGGTTGCTCAGCCATTGGGCAAGAGAGAGGAAGCTGGAATTCAAATAGCTTTCTTTTTTCTTTCTTTCCTTCTTTCTCTTTCTTTCTTTTTTTCTTTTTTTTTGCAAGAGAGAGCGAGAGAGAGAGACAGATAGGAAGGGAGAGAGATGAGAAGCATCAATTTGTAGTTGTATCACTTTAGTTGTTCATTGATTGCTTCTCATACATGCCTTGACTGGGAGGCTCCAGCTGAGCCAGTGACCCCTTGCTCAAGCCAGCAACCTTGGGCTCAAGTCCCAGGTTGACACTGTATCCACTGAGCCACCACTGGTTAGTCAAAATTTCTTCTTCTTTTTTTTTTTTTTAAGTGAGAGGAGAGGAGATAAAAAGACTCCCGCATGTGCCCTGACTGGGATTCACCCGACCACCCCCGTCTGGGGCTGATGCTTAAATCAGCTGAACTCTCCTCAGCACCTAGGGCCAAGGCTTGAACCAATTGAGCCACTAGCTTTAGGAGGAGAAGAGGGAGAAAGGAGAGAGGAAGGGGAAGAGAAGCAAATGGTCACTTCCATTGTGTGCCCTGACTGGGGATTGAACCTGACATCTGCAGGCTGAACAGACGCTTTATCCACTGAGCTCACTGAGCCAACTGGCCAGGGCTAGGCAAACCTTCTCAGTAGCAGGTCAGGTTTCCATAGACGGGCTGTGCTTCCCCAGCAGGCAGACCACCGAGGAGACCTCAGGGAGAGAAAAAGCAGAAAGTGGCTTTTCCCACCTACCCTCCTGCCCAGGCACAGTGAAGGAGGGCCAAGACCTTCCAGAGAGGAATCATGGGAAATTCAGGGCTGCAGGTGACCCTGGGTGTCCACCCCACCCAGCAAAGGCTCACAGACATCTTCCTGAGCCAGAAACCAGGTGCCTGGTCAAGTCCCAGCTCTGCAATGGGCTAGGAGGGGCCTTGGACAAGTTCCTGTCAGTTTCTGTCCTCAGAAATCTGAGGTGAGGAGCCTGGACTGGAAGATCCATCTGGTCCACACCTTGGGGGATTTAGCCATCGACTCATTCCAACTTGGTCTCGGTAGAGGCAGTGGCTGGAGGAGGCAGAGCTGAGCCCACAGTCCACAGCATGGGAATTCGGGGACTAAGGTCTTAATGGTGGCTGCAAGCCATCAGCAGAGCCCAAACTTTCCCACAGACAGGGCAGCCCCCAGAGCAGACCCCTTAGTTCCCACTACAGTCCTTCCAAGCAGAAACCACAATGCCTGCAGAAGCCACGCAGAAAATAAACAGAAAGCACTCTCCCAGGACCTCAAGGCCCTGGGCTCAGCCCAAGGCAGCCTGATGGAAGGCATCTATGACCAGAACACATTCCTGCCCTGGCCTGGAGTCCTGAGGGAAGAGCCAGCTGTCTCCTTTCCCACTCTGTTCATACCTCCTGCTAAGATGGGCCAAGGGGCAGGGAAAGCAAACAGGCACCAGGAGATGGAGCTCTGGTCTCAGCTGCGGCTGACCACGGGTAAGCACTGTCCCTCCTGGGCCTCACTGTCCCCACCTGGACAATGGAGGCAGTGTACCAGCTGCTTTCTAAAGTCCTTCCCAACACTGAGAGTTTGATTCTAGAATGGAGTATGAGTTAGTCAGGTAAAAAGAAAGAAGGGAGGCCCTGAGCTAGTTAGCTCAGTCAGTTAGAGCATCATCCCGAAATCCCAAGTTTACTGGTTCAATCCCTGGTCAGGGCACACACTGGAAGCAACCAGTGAACGCACAGCTGAGTGGAGCAACATATGAATGCTTCCCCCTCTCACTCTCTCTCCCTTTCTCTTTCTGTTTCTTTAAAATCAATAAAATTAATAAATAAATAAACAAATGTGATAATTTAATTTTTAAAAAGTAGAAGAAGAGAGGGACTGCCTGAAGGACTCTGTCCGAAGGGCCCCAAGTGGACATAACTCAGGCCTCCCCTCATATACGGTTTCAGGCTGAAGAAGTGGAGGCCTTTCCCAGGCTGGCTGCACAGACAGAGCTGGGCTCCAAGTCCTGGCTCCCCGGTTCTGAGTCCAAGGCATCGAGGTCACTCAGGGTGGCCCTGGGGAGTACCTGTCAGGCTAGGGGGGCAGTATACTGCAGCCTGTCAGTTCCCCCAGAGGCAGATTAAGGTCAGTTGAGACCCTGGGCACAGAAGAAAATATTGGGCCTCTTAAGAAAAAGAGAGATAGGGAAAATAAAAATACATGTTAACCATATTTTTGAATAAATAAAAAATATTATGTACTATTAATGTTAAAATTGCACATATGAAACCAAATTTGGTGTCATTAGAAAAAAGTGTAAAGTTGGGGTTTTGTGGGGCCCTTCAGAAGTCGGGGCTCAGGGTGCGCGCCCGGTATATCCGCCATTAAATTTGCCTCTGGGTTCCCCCCTTCTCTACCAGGTGAGAAGACTCAGCTTGTCTACCAGGGCCAGGGTAGAGGAGGAAGTGAAGGAAAGAGCTGACCACAGGACTTGTCCTTGGGGAGGAGGATGAGCAGAGGCAGAGCTTCCAGTCCTGTCCCCACACCTGACAGTGCCCTAGTCCAACGCAGGACTTTGGGGGACAAACAAGAAACAGCCTTCAGTACGGTATAGTTCCAGCAAGAGCCCCTCAAGTGGACAGCCTCTCACAGTTCTCTCTTCTTGGCCATCTTGTGGAGGAGGATGGTCGTACCCCCTTTAGCACAGGGAAAAGCAGACTCACCCGGTCACAGAACGAGGAAGTACAGCCCTGGGCTCCAATGTTGGCTTTCTGACTCCCAA
This sequence comes from Saccopteryx leptura, assembly GCF_036850995.1. Lineage (NCBI taxonomy): Eukaryota > Metazoa > Chordata > Mammalia > Chiroptera > Emballonuridae > Saccopteryx > Saccopteryx leptura. The sequence continues at coordinate 129,787,075 of NC_089508.1, forward strand.
GTTCAAGAGGCCCATGCAAGGCTTCCTCCCCTCCCCCGGCCCCCATAAGTGACTCCTTTTGGGGATGAAGCTCTGCCCTTCCCAGACTCCCTATGGCTGGTATGTTGGCTGCAGCACTCAGCCAGGCCTGCAGGCACAGACATGAGCTGCCTGGCCATGTGAGTGACCTGATAGCGCCAGGACTGACACAGGGCCTCAAGCCCTGCAGGCTTCCCTGTTTCCTATGTGACACACACACTAGCAAATCCGTCTGTCAGACACTGTCACCGTATTCTCCTCCTCCTCCAGCCCTCTTAGGATGTCCTCTGTCCCAGGTGCCTGTTTATAACCATCTGTCAAAATTTCCCACCCCCCACCCCAGTTACAGAGCAGGTCCCCTGCCCACCCCCCACTGCACGAAGGCTGGGCTGCTTTCTGAGAAGACAAGGGGCTAGGGGGAGCTTTCTCCCACTGGGGCTCAGTTTGTCCCAGGACCCAAAGAGCCATTTGTTGTGCCCCAAGGCTCTTGTCCCTTCTGCCTGTGATCCCTCTCTGTACAGGTCTTAAAAACATATTCTTGAACCAGACCACCATCCCCTGAGCCCCCCCATGCCAGGTGGCTCTTGGTGGCTATCTTGAGGGGCTACCAAAGCCATCCCACTCTTTCTGTAGCAAAAGACCCATAATGCAGACATACCTGTTGACAGCCGTGATGACCTTTGACACATGCCCAGACCTGTTGGAATTCCTCTCTGGGCTGTAGATGAGACCCCACCTATTCAACATCTCTCTCCAAATGCAAAAGGCTCTTGGGAAAGTTCTCACACCAACCTCCCCCTCAGTGCAACTGGAGTTGGGAGGTGAGAGGAAGAGGCACAGTGGTGGGGCAGGCGGTGGCTAAAGCAATCAGCAACTGAGCTCTGGACCCAGCGGGGCATTCCAGTCTCAGCCCTGCTGCTGACCTGCATTGTGGCAGTGAGCAAGATGCTTATTCTCTCTGAGCTTGAAATTGGAATGTGAGCTGATCCTCCTTGGGTCTTGGGATCTCTGCCAAACCCTCTGTCACTCCTGCCTGGGCTCAGGTCTTTCTGGGGCATCTCTTTCTGCCTACCTACATGTACCTCCTCACACTCCTGAAGCACTCCTTGTTGGGCCTCTCAGAGGACACAGACACATGGTCCACATACCTATCTCTCTAAGGAGGCTGTGGGCAGCAGCTCCTATGTTCAGTCACAGCCCCTGCTGCCCATGAATCAGGGCCTGCAGCAGCCTACATGGGTACCTGGACACCTGAAAATGTGGCCACAGCCACAGAACTTGGAGCCCAGAGCCCTTCTCCCTATTAAGCAAGCCTTACTCCCCTTACACTAAAGCCCACTGAACCCTTTCCAGGGGAAGGTGGTAGGGGTATACATTGGTTTCTTCCACTAACCAGAGAAGCCAGCCCTGCACACCACTGCTGGCTCACTCTTGCTAGCACACACCCTCCTTGCTGCTCTCCTTCCCCAACAGAAAGACCTCTGGTGACCCTTGTAGATTCAAGGATATGGAGACCTCCATGGGCCTCTCTCTATCCTCCCAGGAGAACTGCTGACAGTCTGGAGGTGGGCAAGTCTGGAATGTCCGGTTTCTAAACTGAGCTGAAGGTTTAGTCCAGGAATGGGGTGTCTGGCCTCAAGTGTGAACTGCTAAGGAGGACAGAGTCAGAGAGGGCAAGAGAGTGTACACTGCCCAGAAAGCAGTGGCTGAAGCTAGGGGAGGCGTAAAAGAAGAGACACCCAATGGTGGAACTGCCGGCATTCCCAGAAGAGATCATTGGGTCAGGCAGCTTTCCCAGAACTCTTAACAGCCTGTGGTTATGTATCCACCATGTACGTGAGCAGAGCTGACTGCAGAGTTGGTATCTTTGGAGAGAGACAGGTGGTGCCGTGAAAACAGAGGTCCCCACAAAGACCTGTACAAGAGTAGCTACAGCAACCCCAAACTAGAAACAACCCAGATGTCCATCATCAACAGGTGATGGAATAGCTGTGGCATAGCCACACAATGGAATACTACACAGCCACAGAAAGGAGTGAGCCACCAATACACACGATCATGTGGCTGCATCTCAAAACAGCCCTGCTGAGCAAAGGAAGCTGGGGCAAAAGCGTGCACATGGAATGATTCTGTCCATGTGAAAATGCAGAACAGGAAACTCGTCCGGTGACAAAAATCAGGACAGGGGTTATGTCAGGGTGGGAACAGGGGATGACTGGAAAGAAAGAACCTTCTGGAGGGATTTGAGAGGAATGTTATGTACCTGATTTGGGTAGTGGGTACATAGACAATTGTCAAAACCTTTCCAACTGTACACTTATGTCTGTATATAAATCTTACCTCAGCAAATAAATATGTGAACAATACGCAGGCATGGCAAGTAGCGTGTTTTAGTAAGTTTGCTAAATCTTTATTTTGAATAAAGTTGCACGACCAACATAAAGAACTCCCATTTATCCTTCACACAAATTCCTAACAATGAATATTCACATTTGCTTTTCAGTGCTGTGTGTGTGTGTGTGTGTGTGTGTGTGTGTGTGCGCGCGTGTCACATGCACACACACATGTATGGATGTTTTCCTGAGCCATTTGAGAGTAAGTTGCAGATATCATAGGCCTTTACCCCTCAATAGTTCAGTGTGTATTTTATAAGAACAAGGATATTTTCTTTTCTGTTACAAAGTTGGGATATTAAAACTGATTTTAAAATATTATTATTTAATCTATAGACCTTCTTATTATAATAGCCTTTATATATATATATATATATATATATATATTTTTTTTTTTTTTTTTTTTTTTTTTTTCCTGGCCCAGGATTTGATCCAAGATCATGAGTGACCTTTAGTTGTCATGCCTTTTTAGTCTCGTTTAATCTGGGATATTTTTCTCAGCCTTTCTCTTCATGAGCTTGACATTTTGAAGAGTCCAGACCGGTCCCTTTACTGAATGTTCTCTAGTTTGTGTTTGTCTTCTGTTTTCCCATGGTTAGATTCAGGTTTTTGGTTTTGGGCAGGACTGTCACAGAAGTGACTGTATGCCCTCGGCGCACCATTCAAGAGGCACATGCCATCCACCTGTCCTACTGCTGGTGATACTAACATGATTGCTGGTTAAGGTGGGGTCTACCCCTATTTTTCCATTTGTAGTTAACAAGTGTTATGAGTATTATGTGGGCAAGTCACCTAAAGACTGTACAAATATCCTGTTTTTCATCAAATTTTTCACCCACTAATTTTATCACCTGTGGATGATGATTTTTTTTGCCTGAATCAAGTATTATAATGGGCGTCAAATGTAATTTTTTAATCCGTAATTCTTTCTTTGTTATGAGTTCATATTCTTCTATAAGAAAGAAATTTTCCCCCCATGTAGTTATTCATGTAGTTATTTATTTCATCACATTATGTCTGTATGAATTCATGGATTTTTATTTTATTCAGTGAGTTATAATTCATTCCCATCCTTACTTATTTGGTGCTAAAATTGTCTCAGGTTTGGCTGGTGGGAGCCCCTCTGGGCTGGCTCCTGGATCCCTCTGACGCATTTCCCCATCACTCTTTGAGCATTTTCTTACTTTCAGACTGATCATACACTTGCCTTATTATCAGCTGTTTCACCAAGGAGCTCTGTTTATCTTAGCAGATGAGGATCTAGGAGGTAAAATACCCATAACCATTTCTACATTCCTATCTATTTATAAACTATGAGCTCCTACCATTCCCAACTCCTGTCCAATACCTAAAGCTACCATTCCTCTCTTCCCAGGCACTGTGTTTGTAACTCACTTCTCTGACAGTGAGAGACCTGGGTCCATGGTTTTCACCATAATTACTCATTTCCTCAATACTGGAACACACAGGGCCCTGCCACTTACCTCAGCTGGTTAGAGCAGTGGTCCCCAATCTTTTTTGGGCCACGGACCGGTTTAATGTCAGAAAATATTTTCACGGACCGGCCTTTAGGGTGGGATGGATAAATGTATCACATGACTGAGACAAACGTCAAGAGTGAGTCTTAGACGGATGTAACAGAGGGAATCTGGTCATTTTTTAAAAATAACTCATCGTTCAGACTTAAATATAAATAAAACAGAAATAATGTAAGTTATTTATTCTTTCTCTGCGGACCGGTACCAAATGGCCCACGGACTGGTACCAGTCTGCGGCCCGGGGGCTGGGGACAACTGGGTTAGAGCATTGCCTTGAAATGACAAGGTTACAGGTTCAATCCCTGGTCAAGGCACACACGGGAAGCAACCAATGAATGCACAACTGAGTGGAACAACAAATGAATGCTTCCCTTCCCTTTCCCCTTCCCTCCCTCTCCCTCCTTCTCTCTGTCTCATCAATAAAATAAAATAAAAAATCACACCCTAGCCACCGAATACCTTGGTTGGTTAGAGCATTGTCCCAGGGCACGGAGGTTGCCAGTTTAATTCCCCAGTCAGGGCACATACAGGAACAATTTGATATTCCTGTCTCTCTCTCTCCCTGCCTCTTAAAAAAACAAAACAAAACAAAACAAAAATCAAAAGCCTAAAACACACAGAAAGTACTTTCACAACCGCTAACCTATGTCACTGGGAAAAGCAAACCTGCCTGCTAGAGTCTGACACTCTATCAGCCCTTTATCGTCCCCTGTCTGGGCATGTATAGTCAAGATGTCGTGTTCAGAACCTATTAGGGCCTGCTTTCCCCCCCCCCTCAATGTGACTATGTAGTTCATCTGAAATATGGTTAGATGTGCTTGCTTCTGTCTGTATTCCATTTCAGGGATATCACCCATCTTATGTCATTGTTGTCATCACTTGAGTATGTAAAGCATTCCAGTATTTCCAAAAGGCAGCACTGTGCAAAAAAGTTCCATTCTGGAGAATACTCATGTTCCTCCCACCCCATACTCACCCAGCTTCTGTGAGCATATTCTTCCTGTGTCTCTCCTTATAAAAACAATATTATACATTTTCTAATTTCCCTTTCTTTCTTGCATAAAAAGTAGCATGCTATAGGTATATTTTGGTACTTTGATTTTTTTCACTTAACAATACATCCTGGAATCACTCCTTACCAATTCATAGAGACTGTCTTCATTTTTTGTTGCTGTTGATTGTTCACATCTTTTTTTTTTTTTTAGTGGGGGTGAGGAAGGGAGAGAGATGAGAAGCATCAACTCATAGTTGTGGCACCTTAGTTGTTCTCTGATTGCTTTTCAGATGTGCCTTGCCCGGGGGGCTCCAGCTGAGCCACTGACCCTTTGCTCAAACCAGTGATCATGTGCTTAAGTCAGCGACTTTTGGGCTCAAGCCAGCGACCCTGGGATCATGTCAATGATCCTACACTCAAGCCAGTGACCCTGTGCTCAAGCCTCATGAGCCCACACTCAAGTCGGAAACCTTGGGGTTTTAAACCTGGGACCCCAGTGTCCCAGGTTGATGCTCTATCTGTTGTTTTCCTTTGTTGTGCAAAACATTTTTAGTTTGATGTAGTCCCATTTGTTTATTTTTATTTTGTTTCCCTTGCCCAAAATGATATTTCAGAAAAAATATTGCTACAAGAAATGCCAATAATGACCTTTATATCAAAAGGTCCTGCCCGTGATCACACACTACATTCAGTTGTCAAATCCTTTTAGTCTCCTTCAGTCTGAGATGGTTCCTCAACCTTTACTTTCATGATTTTGACATTTGTGATGATAACAGTCTAGTTATTTTATAGAATGCCCCGCATTTGGGTTAACATCAAATAAATGATACTCATTTTAGGCAGGAATATCACAGAAGGGATACAGTATTCTTTCCACTTTGTCTGAACAAGCTATACGTGGTCAGTTTGTTCCAGAATATCCCACCAGGGCCCTGGCGGGTTGGCTCAGCGGTAGAGCGTCGGCCTAGTGTGCGGAGGACCCGGGTTCGATTCCCGGCCAGGGCACACAGGAGAAGTGCCCATTTGCTTCTCCACCCCTCCGCCGCACTTTCCTCTCTGTCTCTCTCTTCCCCTCCCGCAGCCAAGGCTCCATTGGAGCAAAGATGGCCCCGGCGCTGGGGATGGCTCTGTGGCCTCTGCCTCAGGCGCTAGAGTGGCTCTGGTCGCAACATGGCGACCCCCAGGATGGGCAGAGCATCGCCCCCTGGTGGGCGTGCCGGGTGGATCCCGGTTGGGCGCATGCAGGAGTCTGTCTGACCGTCTCTCCCTGTTTCCAGCTTCAGAAAAAATGAAAAACAAACAAACAAACAAACAAAACAGAATATCCCACCAGGGATATTAACTTCTAACACTTGGTTAAGAGGATGTCTGCCAGGCTTCCCCACTGCTAAAGTTTAAGTACAAAGCATTTATTATAATTTATAAATAACTAATACAGTGTTTATCATTTTGTGACAGGCTTAGTTCATGTAGCATAATGTCCTGAAGGTTCACCCACTTCATAGCGTGCATCAGAATTTCTTTTCTTTGTAAGGCTAAATAATATTCCACTGTGTGTACACACGTGTTTGTTTATCCATTCATCTGTCGATGGACAGTGGGTTGCTCCTACCTTTCAGCTGTTGTAAATGTTGGTATAAACATGAGTGTACAAATATTTTTCTGAGTTCCTCTTTTTATACTCATGGTCATACACCCAGAACTGAAATTGCTAGATTATATTGTAATCTTATTTCAGTCTTTTGCAAAACCACCCTACTGTTTTCCATAACAACTACACCAACAATGAAAAGGAATCCAATTTCTTCATATCCTTGCCAATACTTGTGATTATTTTTGTTTCTCGATAGTAGTCATTCTAATGGGTGTGAGGTGGTGTCTTTGTGGTTTATTTTATTTTATTGATTGATTGATTTTAAAGACAGAAAGAAAGAGAGAAATATCAAATTTTTAAATTTAGAAATTAAATGTAATGGGGTGACATTGATCAATAAGAGACATAGGTTTTAGGTGAACAGCTCTACAGCATTTGAGCTATTTATTGAATTGTGTGCCCATCACCGAAAGTCAAATCATTTCCCGTCACCATATATTTGTCCTTCTTTACATCCTTCTCTCCCCCATTACCGATTTGGTTTTTTTTTACTTATTTTTGCATTTGTTGGTTGATTCTTGCATGTGCCCTGACCAGGGAGGGCTCCAACCTGCAATATTGGCATACGGGGACGATTCTCTAGCCAACTGAGCTACCTGACCAAGGCCTCATTTGTGCTTTTAATTTGCATTCCCTAATGTTGAGCATCTTCTCATTTGATTACACTGGGGAACAAAATATTTGTTGCATCCACAAAAACACTTGTTCTTACCTAATTCAAGTGTGCTGATCTCAAATCTGATATTAGCTTTTCTCTGTAAGCTACAGTTTTTTTGCAATTCAAGATTTTAGGTTTTTATCTTATTGTAAAATTTTCAACATTTTAATATAATGGAATAGAATGTCTTCTTGGGCATCATCTTTGTGAAAATATAATAATTTATATAATGCAGTAAATACACTAATTCACTAAAATATATGATTGCATCAGAATTTATCTACAATTTTGAAATAGAACATATTAAAAAACTTATTTTAATCATAAAATTTGCGCAAAACTTATTTAAATTCTATTCAGGCAAAAATTTGCATTTGTAGCTCTTGCATTTGTGTACTTGTTGAGGACAATCTCGTTTGATGTTCCAGCAGTAGTCTGCTCATCACTAACAGCTCCAAGATTTTCGGGAAACTTCTCAAGGTGACTGTTCAGGAAGTGAATCTTAACGCTCATGTTACATCCAATGTCGCGGGAAGCGAACAGCATCCTTTGAACCAGAAGTTCATAGTTTTCTGCTTTTTTGTTGCCAAGGAAGTTCTTTGTAACTGCCACAAAAGACTGCCATGCTGCTTTCTCCTCCTTATTCATCTTCCTGGCAAGTTCTTCGTTCATGTATGAGGGTTCGAATTTGAGGTCCATCTAATACACCTGCTTTTATCTTCTCGAAAGACAAGGCAGGAAAAGCAGAAATAATTATGTTGGTAGCATTCACTTTCTCTATTCAAAGCCTGAACAAACTGCTTCATTAAGCTAAGTTTGATGTGAAGTGGGGGAAAAATGATCCTGTCTTGATTAACTACAGGTTCATTCACAATATTTTGCATCCCTACTTCCAGAGCTTCACGTTTCAGCCACTCCTTCTGTGTCCAGTGTTTCTCTCGAGCTTGGCCATCCCATAAACACAGAAAGCAAGGATACTTCATGAAACATCTCTGTTGTCCTAGCAGGAAATTTACCATTTTAAGATCCACACAAATGATCCAGTTATGCTCCTCATACTTCAGAAAGTCGAGGACAATTTTTATGTCATTATAATCTTTTCACAGATGAGTTGAATAACCAATTGGAACTGCTGAAAATAGGCAATATATGCATGTGTCACAAATGATGATATATTGTGCCTTTGATGTTGAAGTGTGTAACAGCCACATATATAACAGAAGGTGTAAGGACTATTCTTATATAAGGTCTACCGGAAAGTTCTGTCTGTTTTTGGAATAAAACAAAATACAAATTTTTCTTACTGTCAATAAACTTTATTAAATAATATATTTCCACACCAATCCTATCTTCCAAATATGGTCCGAAATGGTTTGCTGAGCTGAATTAAGCCTTTCTATGATCTCCGATGTCAGAAAAGGATCTTGCTCCAACGTGGCCTTTTTTTTTTTTTTTTGTATTTTTCTGAAGCTGGAAACGGGGAGAGACAGTCAGACAGACTCCCGCATGCACCCGACTGGGATCCACCCGGCACGCCCACCAGGGGGCGACGCTCTGCCCACCAGGGGGCGATGCTCTGCCCCTCAGGGGCGTCGCTCTGTCTCGACCAGAGCCACTCTAGTGCCTGGGGCAGAGGCCAAGGAGCCATCCCCAGCACCCGGGCCATCTTTGCTCCCATGGAGCCTTGGCTGGGGGAGGGGAACAGAGAGACAGAGAGGAAGGAGAGGGGGAGGGGTGGAGAAGCAGATGGGCGCCTCTCCTGCGTGCCCTGGCCAGGAATCGAACCCGGGACCTCTGCACGCCAGGCCGACGCTCTACCACTGAGCCAACCGGCCAGGGCCAACATGGTCTTAACAACATCGTCATCGATCAAAGATGGTCGCCCAGAACGTGGCTTATCAGAAAGGTTGAAATCACCTGTTTCAAATTTTTCGAACCATCTTCTGCATGTCTTATCAGAAACTGTACCTTCACCAAACACTTTCAATAAATTTCTACATGCTTCTGTAGCATTTCTTCCTTGTTGAAATTCATATACAATACAGTGGCATAAATGAACTTTATCAGTAGCCATGGGTACACTATCGCTTCACACATAAGACTAACATGAATCAATTTTGTTTTAGTTAATTTGCTACGTCAGCATGTATACAGTAAGTGATAAAAATAGAGAGGCACATGTTAGATTCAGGGAGTACTGGGGCTGCCAAAGAGTGTAACTATTGCAGGAACAGTAAGTGCTGATATGGCTCCTGTGAGGCTGGGAACAAAGAAGGTCAGAGACCCTTATCAGAAGTTTAGGTTTGAAATTCGCCACTAAGCTAAAACTGGCCCCTGTTGCTATGCTGCGTGTGACCTCCCTAGCCAATAGCTAAACTGCCACATCTGCTTCTGTCTATGCTTGCTCACTTAGGATATATAAGGGCCTGGCTGTAACCTCCAGGCGCGGCTCCCATTTGCAGCTCCTTGTGGGCATGGTGTCTCCGGACATCTCGGGAGTTCGCCCCTGCGCAGGTTAAACTGGCCAATAAAGTAACATCTTAACTCCTGAAAGTCTCCGACGTTTGTTCTCATACCCGGTGGATGCTACAGCACACATGTGCCAAATAAACGTGCTTATGTGTCGAAATTTGTTGTGATAGAAATGGACAGAACTTTCAGGTAGACCTTATATTTACACTTACTCGAAGAAGACATGATTTAATCTTAAAACAAAGTAAGAGGGTGTTTTTTATCAGATAATAATTTTTTACATTTAAAAACAACTACAATTATGTAAAAGTGATGTTTGTAAAACATTAATTGCCTTGTGGTTATGTTTAATCCAAGAGTCGTTGCCCTTTAACTCCAATTTAAAAACCAATGCATGCGCCTGACCAGGCGGTGGCGCAGTGGATAGAGCGTCGGACTGGGATGCAGAGGACCCAGGTTCGAGATCCTGAGGTCGCCAGCTTGAGCGTGGGCTCATCTGGTTTGAGCAGAAGGCTCACCAGCTTGGACCCAAGGTTGCTGGCTCGAGCAAGGGGTTACTCGGTCTACTGAAGGCCCGCGGTCAAGGCACATGTGAGAAAGCAGTTGATGAACAACTAAGGTGTCACAATGCGCAACGAAAGGCTGATGATTGATGCTTCTCATCTTTCCATTCCTGTCTGTCTGTCCCTGTCTATCCCTCTCTCTGACTCTCTCTCTGTCTCTGTAAAAACAAACAAACAAACCAAAAAAACCAATGCATGCCACTAACTGTAACAAAAAGAAAATAAAATTGCATAAAAACTAGAGCATGCACCAAAAAACAGATTTTAGATTTGGAATCAGCGATGCAGAAATATATAGAAACAATTCTAAACCCTCATGCAACAGAAAATGAAACAAAAATTGTTCCCCATTTATCTTCTTTGGAATAATGTCAATTTAAGTCCTTTGTCCAGATTTTTTTTTTTTTTTTGATGTGGAGGAGTACTTTATATATTCTGGACATTGTCTTGTTTCCTTCTGTCATGTCCCATCCTTCTCTGAGTATTTCCTAACTGTCTGTAACAATAAGATGTTTTAGATGTTCTACTTGCCCTATCCCAGCCCTGAAATCAGCCATTTCTCCAAGGAATTCTGGTTCTTTTGTGTGAAGAATGGCATTTAGAAATCTCTAGGTGTGAGATTTGCCCATTCCTCTTGGTGGTTGCTGTACCCAGTGACTGTCAGTGGTCAGAGCTAGAGAATATGTATGTGTGTGTGTGTACATATATTTATATTTATTACTATATCTATGTATTGAAAATCATAAGTCAGTCACATCAATACCTCAATTTTCAATCCGCCCCCATAGGATTCATTGAGCTTCTCCTGTTTCCATGTTTGCAACTTCCTTCTACAACAGTGAGAAATCTGGCTCCCACTACCCTCAACATATTTCCTTATTGCTTAATCCCTCTGTATGCTGCCAATTTCCTGACCCCACAGGGCTCCACTTCCTTGGCGATCTCCTTGCTCCACCCCCAGCCCCCCCTACCCTTGGCTATCAATGGGAACTGGGGAATGGGAAGAGGTCCTGATGGCTTTTAGCAGGAATTAGTCAATTATTCAGGGAGGAAAGAAGCAAGGAAGAGAGAACAGCACTGAATTTTCAAGTTTGTGGACAACTTCTGGACATCTCCACCCTGTGTGATTGGCTGAAGGTTCAGGGTCTTGCCTTCAATTGTTCCTAAAGCTGTGATTTCCACATCTGCTTCCGAGTTCCTGAGACACTCCGGGGCTGGCACCCGAAGAGGGATGTCCATCAGGCCATAATGAGCCAGTCTACTCCAGCTCTATGCCTGTAAGTCTAGGCAGCTGCTGGAACCTGATGGAGGTGGCTGTGCGGCCCTGGCCCTGCCCAGCAATTAAACTCTTCCAAGAGACCCTAGACCTGGCAGAGTCAGGTATAATGCTTGGGTCTTGGGCATAACCCAGTTGACCTAGGGGCCCTACGCAGGCCTCTCCCAGGAGGTCAGGTGGAAATGAAAGATTTGTAGACAACGCAGAGCTCTTAGCTGATATGACCCCTCAGCCTCAGCACATTGAAGCTTTACTTTATGGTCAAAATGTTCTGGAAGCTTCCTTTTCATACTAGCCACTAAACTAGGAAATGTTTTTGCCTGCAGTAGGTTCCCATCTTTCCACCAACACAGGGACACCTGGGAGGGGGTGGAACATCTCTTTCCAAAAGGAGCCCCAGTTCAGGCCCACCCCAGATTCAGCCAGCCCAATACTCCCATCACTGAGACTGGCTGTGCGCAAGACCTTGAGAGGGACTTGGAAGAAACCCTGCCAGTAGAGAGCTCACAGCTCATCTGGTGTCTCACAGCCCCACCAGGCAGGGAGTGGAAACCCTGCCAGGTGCATCCAGAAAAGTCCCAGCCTAGGGCCTGGGTTGAGGGAATGGGCACCCTCTAGTGATGGAAATAGTAAGGTGAGGAAGTCAGAAAACACTGGCAGCATACTCCCCAGAAAGGGCTGTTGGGGTATACTTGGGTTTAAGTGATCCTGAAGCATAGAATTTGGGGGGCTCTTTAAGAAAAATAATACAGGATTATGTGAACTTTTCTTTTTTTTAATTAATTTTAATGGGGTGACATTGATCAATCAGGGTACACAGGTTCAGAGAAAACATCTCCAGGTTATTTTGACATTTGATTATGTTGCATACTCATCACCCAAAGTCAAATTGTCTTCCATCACCTTCTACCTGGTTTTCTTTGTGCCCCTCCCCTCCTCCCACCCCTTCCCTCTCTTTCCTCCTGCCCTCCCTGTAACCACCACACTCTTGTCCATGTCCCTGAGTCTCATTTTTATGTCCCACTATGTATGGAATCATATAGTTCTTAGTTTTTTCTGATTTACTTATTTCACTCAGTATAATGTTATCAAGGTCCATCCATGTTGTTGTAAATGATCCCATGTCATCATTTCTTATGGCTGAGTAGTATTCCATAGTATATATGTGCCACATCTTTTTTTTTTTGTATTTTTCTGAAGCTGGAAACAAGGAGACAGTCAGGCAGACTCCCGCATGCACCTGACCGGGATCCACCTGGCATGCCCACCAGGGGGCAATGCTCTGCCCACCTGGGGCGTCGCTCTGTTGCAACCAGACCCATTCTAGTGCCTGAGGCAGAGGCCACAGAGCCATCCTCAGCGCCCAGGCCAACTTTGCTACAATGGAGCCTTGGCTGCGGGAGGGGAAGAGACAGAGAGGAAGGAGAGGGGGAGGGGTGGAGAAGCAGATGGGCGCTTCTCCTGTGTGCCCTGGCCAGGAATCGAACCGGGGACTCCTGCACGCCGACGTTCACCACTGAACCAACTGGCCACGGCCTGCCACATCTTTTTTATCCAATCATCTATTGAAGGGCTATTTTGTTGTTTCATGTCTTGGCCGCTGTGAACAATGCTGCAATGAACATGGGGCTGCATCTGTCTTTACGTACCAGTGTGTTTGAGTTTTGGGGTATATACCCAGTAGAAGAATTGCTGGATCATATGGTAGTTCTATTTTTAATTTTTTGAGGAACCACCATACTTTCTTCCATAATGGTTGTACTGCTTTACATTCCCACCAACAGTGGATGAGGGTTCCTTTTTCTCCACAGTCTCTCCAACACTTGTTACTACCTGTCTTGTTGATAATAGCTAATCTAACAGGTGTGAGGTGGTATCTCATTGTAGTTTTGATTTGCATTTCTCTAATAGCTAATGAAGATGAGCGTCTTTTCATATATCTGTTGGCCATTTGTATTTCTTCCTGGGAGAAGTGTCTGTTTATGTCCTCTTCCCATTTTTTTATTGGATTGTTTGCTTGTTTGTTGTTGAGTTTTATGAGTTCTTTGTATATTTTGGATATTAGGCCCTTGTCTGTGCTGTTGTTTGAAAATATTAACTCCCATTTAGTTGGCTGTTTATTTTGTTGTCTGTTTCTCTTGCTGTGCAAAAACTTCTTAGTCTGATGTGGTCCCATTCATTTATCTTTGCCTTCACTTCCCTTGCCTTTGGAGTCAAATTCATAAAATGCTCTTTATAACCAAGGTCCATGAGTTTAGTACCTATGTTTTCTTCTATGTAATTTATTGTTCCAGGTCTTATATTTAGGTCTTTGATCCATTTTGAATTAATTTTAGTACAAGTGGACAAACTGTAGTCAACTTTCATTCTTTTGCACGTGGCTTTCCGGTTTTCCCAGCCCCATTTGTTGAAGAGGCTTTCTTTTCTCCATTGTGTGTTGTTGGCTCCTTTATCAAAAATTATTTGACCATATACATGTGGTTTTATTTCTGGGCTTTCTGTTCTGTTCCATTGGTCTGAGTGTCTATTTTTCTGCCAATACCATGCTGTTTTGATTGTCGTGGTTCTATAATACAATTTGAAGTCAGGTATTGTAATGCCCCCAGCTTTGTTCTTTTTCCTTAGGATTGCTTTGGCTATTCGGGTTTTTTTATAGTTCCATATAAACCTGATGATTTTTTGTTCCATTTCTTTAAAAAATGACATTGGAATTTTGATGGGAATTGCATTAAATTTGTATATAGCTTTGGGTAATATAGTCATTTTGACTATATTTATTCTTTCTATCCAAGAACAAGGAATATTTTTCCATTTCATTATATCTTTTTCAATTTCCCTTAACAATGCTTTGTAGTTTTCATTATATAGGTCCTTTACATTCTTTGTTATGTTTATTCCTAGGTATTTTATTTTTTGTTGTTGCAACCATGAAGGGGGTCATTTTTTTTAGTTCATTTTCTGATGTTTCATTGTTGGCATATAGAAAGGCAATGGACTTTTTTTTTTTTTTCTGAAGCTGGAAACGGGAGAGACAGTCAGACAGACTCCCGCATGTGCCCAACCGGGATCCACCTGGCATGCCCACCAGGGGCGGCGCTCTGCCCACCAGGGGGCGATGCTCTGCCCCTCCGGGGCGTCGTTCTGCCACGACCAGAGCCACTCTAGAGCCTGGGGCAGAGGCCAAGGAGCCATCCCCAGTGCCCGGGCCATCTTTGCTCCAATGGAGCCTTGGCTGCGGGAGGGGAAGAGAGAGGAAGGGGGGGTTGGAGAAGTAAATGGGCGCTTCTCCTATGTGCCCTGGCTGGAAATCGAACCCGGGTCCCCCACACGCCAGGCCGACCCTCTACCACTGAGCCAACCGGCCAGGGCTGCAATGGACTTTTGTATATTAATTTTGTATCCTGCGAACTTACTGTATTGGTTTATTATTTCTAGTAGTCTTTTTGTGGAGTCTTTGGGATTTTCGATGTATAGGATCATATCATCTGCAAAAAGTGAAACCTTTACTTCTTCATTCCCCAATATGAATGCCCTTTATTTCTTTCCCTTGTCTGATTGCTCTGGCTAGAACTTCCAACACTATGTTGAATAGGAGTGGAGAGAGTGGACAACCCTGTATTGTTCCTGATTTTAGGGGAAAAGTCCTCAGTTTTATGCCATTTAATATGATGTTAGCTGATGGTTTATCATAGATGGCCTTTATTATGTTGAGACATTTTCCTTCTATACCCATTTTGTTGAATGTTTTAAACATAAAATGATGTGGTATTTTACTGAATACCTTTTCTGCATCTATTGATAAGATCATATGATTTTTGTTTTTTGTTTTGTTGATATGGTGTATTACATTAACCGTTTTATGTATGTTGAACCATCCTTGTGATTCTGGGATGAATCCCACTTGATCATGGTGAATTATTTTTTAATGTGTTGTTGTATTCGATTTGCTAGTATTGTTTTTTAGTATTTTAGTATCTGTATTCATTAGAGATATTGGTTTGTAGTTTTCTTTTTTTGTGTTGTCCTTGCCAGGTTTTGGTATGAGGGTTATGTTGGCCTCATAAAATGTGTTTGGCAGTATTGCTTCTTCTTCAATGTTTTGAAAGACTTTGAGTAAAATAGGAACCAAGTCTTCTTTGAATGTTTGATAGAATTCACTAGTATAGCCATCTGTCCCAATACAAGATTATGCATCAAAATTAGGTACAGGACCCTGGAAGATTAGGTCTTAAACCTTGAGCTTCAGGGAGAAAACCTCCTCCTCACTGGTAGGCCCAGGCTGCACCTCCTGGGGAGTGTGGCAGAGCTGTCTGGGACTCTCCTCCACCCCAGAATAGACATTTCTGTTCACTTTAATCTCTACCCTTCCAGAGTCATTAAGGGCAGGTAGCGGGTCTTCCTTACACCTGTCTCTGGGAGAATCAAAGTGCTTAATAAGCATTTAATAAAACAAATAGAAGGGAGGAAATAACAGATTTTGTTTAGAGGAAAGATAGTTTAAATTTTAATTCTAGGCCAAGCCACTTGAATGCATTATTGCATTCTAAAAACCCCAACAAGCCAATCTCCTAGTTTACAGATAGGAAAACTGAGGCTCGTGGAGGGGAGAATTGCTTGTCAGATATGCCCAGATGGTACGTGCACGCTCCTGGATTTGAACCTGGTCTGCTCGACCCCAGAGCCCATGTCCTTTTCCCCAGTGGGGTCATAAAGGGGTGCTTGGGTGTCAGGTAAAAAGGGGAAGTGAAGGAAACCATGTCCTTCCTACCAGAGAGCATTCTGGGGGCCAGAAAGGGGAGCAGAGACTTATGGGACAGAGGGAAGGAACAAGTATGGGCTACATACTCCAGAAAGAAGCAAGATGGTAACAAGACAATTGGCATCCACTCACGGAATTCCCCTCCTCTCTTTAGAAAATGAGACCTGCCCTGGCCGGTTGGCTCAGCGGTAGAGCGTCGGCCTAGCGTGCGGAGGACCCGGGTTCGATTCCCGGCC
Source organism: Saccopteryx leptura (assembly GCF_036850995.1). Classification (NCBI taxonomy): domain Eukaryota; kingdom Metazoa; phylum Chordata; class Mammalia; order Chiroptera; family Emballonuridae; genus Saccopteryx; species Saccopteryx leptura. The sequence goes on from NC_089508.1 coordinate 129,803,636, forward strand.
AGGGCACATAGGAGAAGCGCCCATTTGCTTCTCCACCCCTCCGCCGCGCCTTCCTCTCTGTCTCTCTCTTCCCCTCCCGCAGCCAAGGCTCCATTGGAGCAAAAGATGGCCCGGGCACTGGGGATGGCTCTGTGGCCTCTGCCTCAGGCGCTAGAGTGGCTCTGGTCGCAATATGGCGACACCCAGGATGGGCAGAGCATCGCCCCCTGGGGGGCAGAGCACCGCCCCTGGTGGGCGTGCCGGGTGGATCCCGGTCGGGCGCATGCGGGAGTCTGTCTGACTGTCTCTCCCTGTTTCCAGCTTCAGAAAAAAAAAAAAAAAAAAAAAAAAAAAAAAAAAAAAAAGAAAATGAGACCTGCTGTGATTTTGTCGTGACTGAGGTCAATGCATGTCACCAATTTAGAATGCTTGAACCAACATTCCCTTCGTGACTGCCACACGTTTGGGCCTGGGCTGGCGCTGGGGCATCAGACTGACTCCTACCCTGGAAGCCTAAGCTGACTGCTGTCACTCTCAGTCACAGAGCCACATGTGTGCTGAGGGAGCAACTCGGGTCTGGTCATGGGGTAGCTTCATGTTGGAGGAGGTGGAGAGGAAGGTCTCTTGTACTTAGAAACAAAGCACACAGCTCTGTAAAGTTTACAGAGCAGGTCAGCATATGTTTCATTGTCCACAAGAGTAAGCAGGGAAGTAGGAGTCACTTTATCCCCCACTTGATGCACAGACCCCGGCATATAGACGGAGAACAGTTCATTTTTGAATGAAAGTTAACTGAGGAGCCATGAAGGCTGGGGAAGCAGTGATTCTCCACAGGGCCTGTGAGTCAGGGCTGGTCAAGGGCCATGAAGACCTTTATTATTTTATTTATTTATTTATTTTTTTACAGAGACAGAGAGTCAGAGAGAGGGACACATAGGGACAGACAGACAGGAACGAAGAGAGATGAGAAGCATCAATCATCAGTTTTGTTTTGCTTTTTCTTTCTGAAGCTGGAAACGGGGAGAGACAGTCAGACAGACTCCCGCATGCGCCCGACCAGGATCCACCCGGCACGCCCACCAGGGGTGAAGCTCTGCCCACCAGGCGATGCTCTGCCCCTCAGGGGCGTCGCTCTGTTGCGACCAGAGCCACTCTAGCGCCTGGGGCAGAGGCCAAGGAGCCAACCCCAGCGCCCGGGCCATCCTTGCTCCAATGGAGCCTTGGCTGCGGGAGGGGAAGAGAGAGACAGAGAGGAAGGAGGGGAGGGAGTGGAGAAGCAAATGGGCGCTTCTCCTATGTGCCCTGGCTGGGAATCAAACCCGGGTCCCCCGCACGCCAGGCCGACGCTCTACTGCTGAGCCAACTGGCCAGGGCCAATCATCAGTTTTTTGTTGCGACACCTTAGTTGTTCATTGATTACTTTCTCATATGTGCCTTGACCGTGGGCCTTCAGTAGACCGAGTAACTCCTTGCTCGAGCCAGTGACCTTGGGTCCAAGCTGGTGAGCTTTGCTCAAACCAGATGAGTCCGCACTCAAGCTGACGACCTCGGGGTCTCGAACCTGGGTCCTCTGCATCCCAGTTCGATGCTCTATCCACTGCGCCACCGCCTGGTCAGGCAAAGACCTTTATTGAGATACCCTACACCTGGAAAAGATTAAGGTGCCCCTCATTTACCATGTACATAAATCAACATGAAGCTCATTCTAAACCACAGGATGAGAGTAAGAAAGTCCTACAGTGGTTTAAGCTTTTCCATAATGACTGCAATGATTCTTTTTTTCTTTTTTCTTTTTTGTATTTTTCTGAAGCTAGAAACGGGGAGAGACAGTCAGACAGACTCCCGCATGCGCCTGACCGGGATCCACCCGGCACGCCCACCAGGGGGCGATGCTCTGCCCCTCCGGGGCGTCGCTCTGCCACGACCAGAGCCACTTTAGCGCCTGGGGCAGAGGCCAAGGAGCCATCCCCAGTGCCCGGGCCATCTTTGCTCCAATGTAGCCTCGGCTGCGGGAGGGGAAGAGAAAGACAGAGAGGAAGGAGAGGGGAAGGGGTGGAGAAGCAGATGGGCGCTTCTCCTGTGTGCCCTGGCTGGGATTTGAACCCGGGACTCCTGCACGCCAGGCCGATGCTCTACTGAGCCAACTGTCCAGGGCCACAACGATTCTTAAAAATGAATCATTTTCCCAAAACTTCTCATCTGGGGTGCGCCCTGCTTTGCTAATGGTGAGGCACACAAAGCCTGGCCCATCCCATCACCCTGGCTTGGTGCTTCCACCTCTTATTGACTCCAGCTGAACTCCTGGCAACAGGACCTCAGGAGGTCCAGAGGCTCTGAGGCATGGGGCCAGCGGGCCAGGATTTGAACATGACGTGACATGACACCACCACATAACAGGGAGGCTCATTTGTATCACTACTTAGTGTCTCTGAGCCTCAGTTTGCAGATCTGAATAAATGTGCCTACAGTAGCTAGGCCGTGGGGCTGGGCATGAGGGCACAGGCCTGGCATAGGATCTGACTCACATAGGTGCTCAGGAATTGTGGGGCAGGCCCTCAGCTTCCCATGAGGAAGACAGACCCCTGGGTGGGGCTGCAGGGCCTGGGAGCAAGGATGGGCTTTCCCTCACTTGACCTAGCCTGGCAGCTCAGCCTTGGTTCTTGGCCTAAGTTGGGCCTTCCATCCTTGAAACTGCCCCCTCTTCCAGCCACACTCAGTGTGGCCTGTCAGGAAGTGTGCACACTGGGTTTATTGTTATTAGAGAAAAACAGAAATAGCTTGGGGAACAGGGGCCCGCAGGGGTGGGGCATGAAAGCTGTGTGTGACTCACTTTTTAAGGAAGCTGCTTTCTGAGGAAACTCAGACTCACAGAGGTGTACGTTGAGTGGGTCACGCAATGACTATCCTTCCTTGACATGGCCCTCCCCAGCTCACCTGACCTGTGTCCAGAACCCGCCTGCCTTCCCTTTTCATGCCCCTGCCCCCTTCCCCTTTGGTACCTTCACACTATCTCTCTGTTGGAGGACAGCTCCAGGCTGCGAAGACCACTCTGCCGCACCATTCCCTAAAACAGGAAGTGCCTGGGAAGTCACATCCCGCAAGGGCCAGGCTGGCAGTGTGGATGTGTCAATACCCCAGCTCTCTTGGCCCTGACTGGACAACTCTGGGGTGTCCCCAGAGCTCTTCATGGGGTTGAGCCAAAGTCACCCTCTATGCAGTTTGGCTTGATGCCACACACTTGCTGGTCTTCTCTTTGCTCCCCTGTCCTCTTTCCCTGGTCCTTCTGTTCTTTTCTCTTCGGACAGCTTCCCGATAAACCACGTTCACACCAATCCTACATTCAGTCTGCCTGGGAGGGGGAGGGTACAACACAAGACCAGGCACAGTGGAGGAGGGTATCTCCGAGCGGTCTGTCAATCTGCTCCTGGAGCTGTATGTGCACCCAACTGGCCTGTACTCACAGAGGGGAAGGGGCAAGGAAGGAAGATGGGGCTTGCCTCCTAGCCCCCCTGCAGGCCCGGAGCCAAGGTGCTGGCTGAGCTGTCTGCTGGTGTCACGTAGGCACTGGACAAACCCCCACAAGGCTGAGGCTGGGGTTTTGGATACTTCCTTCTTCAGCAGATGAGTTTTGTGAACAACCGGAAGCTGCTGCCCATGGCAGGGAGCAGGTCACAAGCCATTGTGCAGGCATCTCAGGCCCTTGGCTTCCTTCCCAGAACTCCCACTTTGGGGTGAGGAGAAGAATGAATTGTGTAAGGTGCGTAGTGGTTGAAAGGCAGTAATGAACAGCAAGAATAGGAGGTCAAGAGGGCAGGTTTCCACGCTTCGGGCGAGAATGGAAGTGCACACAGTAAACACAGCTGGGTAGCCTGGCAGGAAGGGAGAGGTCAGCAGCTCCCATCTCTCGCCCAAACCAGCTACAGCCAGTGAGACCCTGTGACATTCTTGAACTGTCTCCAGCTGTTCTCAGAGAGGGGTCAGCTGGGATGGGTGGGGTGGTGTAGGCAGGGCTACCAGGTAATATACAGAACATCCAATTACATTTGAATCTCAGGAAAACAACAAGTCATTTGTGACTATATTTTTGTTCTCAATATTGCATAGGATGTACTTAGACTAAAAAATAATTTGTTATTCTTCTGAAACTAAAATTTAACCAGTATTAATCAATTAGGTAATTAATTAATATTTTCTGCACCCTGGCCAGGTGGCTCAGTTGGTTAGAGCATGTCCCAATACACCAAGGCTGTGGGTTCGATTCCTGATCAGGGCATGTACAGGAATTAACTAATGAGCCTGACTTTCGGTGGTGCAGTGGATAAGGTGTTGACCTGGAATGCTGAGGTCCCCAGTTTGAGGCCCTGGGGTTGCCTAGTCAAGGCACACATGAGAAGCAACAAGTTGATGCCTCCTGCTCCTCCCCCTGCCTTTCTCCTCTCTCGAGATCAATAAATAAAATTTTTTTAAAATAAAGAATCAATCACTGAATGCATGGGTGAGTGGAACAACAAATTGATGTTTCTCTTTCTCTCTCCCTTCCTCTCTGTCTAAAAATCAATAAATAAAATAAAAAATTTATTTTTTGTTAAATCTGGCAATTTTAGGTCAGGGGCAAAATGGTTGAAGAAACTGGGGCTGTGCGTCCTGGAAGCCTGCAGGGCAGGTATGTAGGCTCCAGTTTCAGAAAGGCTGTCCTGGGAAGGAGCTGGTACCAGAAGGCAGGAAGGACTGTGTGCTGATGTAGCAGCTGTTTGGTCTGTGTCAGGAGACAGTCCATGGCAGAGGGGCTGTTCACTGGCTCTGTTGCCCTCCTGAGCATGGCTGAAGAACGCGACCTGAAGCCCACACCCCTAGGTCTGCATCCTCCCTCCCATCCCAGTCCTCTTGAATCAGCACGGCCACCTAGATCTCCTGTGGTGCCTGGTGAGCATGCACAGGCCAGTATGCTCCCACCTGTGCTCCTGGGAGCAGAGCCCTATGCCACCCCCACTGGACTCCCCACTCTGCCAGTCATAGCTCATTAAGGCAAGCATGGACCTTTGTTAGAGAAAAATACCTCCCTAGGATATGACTACCCACCATGAACTGCTTCTAGTTAGAAAGGTTTAATTTCAGACCAATAAGTCTCTGAGTCTGAAAAGCCATCATGCAGGGCTCCCCTGAGCTTGTCAGGTTCAGTTCATGGCCCTGTCTTTTATCCTTTTTGTCCACATATGTCATGTTCATTTTCTCAACTGAGACTCCAGCCTCCGCAGAAAGCACCTGTGCCTCTGGGCCATCACCCTTAGAGGCCGGAAGGAACCCTTGCATGCAAAGGGCTCCTTGCAAAATGTCAGGCAGTTCTATGCAAACATAACAGGACCTGAGGTGGCAGAGAGGATCCAGGAATTAATTTAGCACACCTCCCCTTCACCTTGTCTTCTTGCAAAGGTCTTCTCACTTCTCAGGACTTGCACAAAAGAACACCTGGCTCTTAGCCAGGGAACTGCAGACTGGGGGCCCTGCTGCTTTTCCTCATTCCTCCCGGCCCTGGATGGCTAGTGCGCAAGCGTGTGGTCCCTTGGTATCTTCTTGTTGCCCCAGGGCTCTCATATGAAACTGTGCCTGCTGCAAAAGGGCTCTAGCTGAGGACTCTTGGCCAGCAGGCAGGACTTAGTTTCTCTTTAGTGAATCTTCCCTTACCAGATTTTCTCTAGATCCTCAGGTCCCACAAGCCTAGAGTGGAGTTGTCTTTACAAAGTCCTAGCTCAGCGTAGAATGCATTGGTGTTGAGTCAAAAGATGTCAGTGTAGGTCCCGGCTTTGAGCTGCGTGCTGAGCAGGGCTGCCTTGAACAGGTTGTGTGTTCACTGGCTAGTCCACGTGAGGTCCAGAGAGTGGCCACACCAGTGTCATCGAGAGCTTCTCAGGAATACAGAACCTGGGGTCTCAAGTAAGAGTGATTGAACCAGTCTGTGTTAACAAGATATCCAGGTGAGTCAGACGCTAAAGTCTGAGAATCTCTCATGTGTAAGGGTTCTGGGAGCCCTTCCCTCCCCAGGCCATGGTTGAGTGTCAGCCCTGGAGTTGCACGATGCACCGGCCCTGCTGGGGCAGATGCCTTTGGGAGTCATTCCTTGGCAGCCAGATGGAGATGATGACACCTCTCCCCCAGACCACACTGCTGTAGAGATGAGGAGCGGGTCAGCAGGCTTTCACAGGCTGTGTGCAAAGAGGCCACCTCGGGTTGGTGCTCCTGAGAGGCGGGTGGGGATTCCACTGAGCTGAGGTCTTCTAGGAAAAACAGAATCCCTAGGCCTTGGAGCTAGAAAGGATTTTAGGGACTCCTTTGCTCAAGCAGATATACAGTGTCCACTCAACAATTTCACAGACAGTGAAACTGAGGCAGGACAGGTGAGAGAGCAAAACTGAAGGTCGGTGCCTGAGCTGGGACTAGGGCCGGGGCTCTTCCACCTCCCTGTCCCCTTAAGGCTGGCTGACTCCGAAAGGTGGCTGTTCTTGCCTGTCTTCAGTACCTCGTGGAGACCAAGGAGAGGGAACCGGATAAAATTTGCATCTTCTTTAAATTGAATTCCTAAGTAAATAAATGGACAGCTCTCTCACTGACATAAATAAGGGAATATCAGGCTAGGTAAGACCACTCAGAAAGGACTATACCGATATCACAAAGCATCACCCTGGGTCATGGGGTCCAACAGAAACAAGACATTGTCCAGGGCTCACTTTTTCCCAATCGACAGAATACATGACAGATGCCCCAGAAAAGCTAACAGTCCGTATAAGGCCCTGGTTGCGAGTCCATGGCCTTTCTGTGTTACTAGAGGGTTAGGGAAGTGTGAGAAATCTGTGTGTGGAGCAGACATGGCAGATTCTGGGAGTTGCTGAGTTGGAAAGCCTAAAGGCAGGTAGAATTTAAATAGAAACAGAGCAACAAATACAAAGCTGAACATTTGCAAGATAAGAATGAGGGACAGGGAATGATTTGATTTGTGCAGGGCAGAGGAGTCTAAGTCTGCTCAGGCCAAGTGGCTTCCACATAACAGAAGATTGTTTCTCACTGCTCTGGAGGCTGGGAAGTCCAAGGTCCAGGTACTGGCAGATGTAGGGTCTAGTAAGCATGGCCCACTTCCTGATTCACAGGTAGTGTTTTGTGGCTGAATCCTCACACAGGAGAAGTGGTGAGGGAGCTGCTCTCTGGGGTCTCATTTAGAAGGACAACTACTCCCACTGACCAATCACCTCCCAGACGCCCCCTTCCTGCTCATGCCATCGCATTGGGGGTTTAAGGCTTCAACATATGAATTTTGGGGAGACACAAACACTTAGATCACAGCACGAGGTCAGCAAACTTTCTCTGTAGGAGGCCAGGTAGTAAATATTTCAGGTTTTGTGGGTCATAGGTTCTCTGTTATAACTATTCAACTCTGCAACCCTAGGTAACAAGTGAACCAATGGGCATGCTGTGCTCCAATGCAACGCTGCTCACAAACAGTGATATCTGAATTTCATAGTTTCCTTTTGTTACAAAATATGACTATTATTTTGGGGTTTTTCCAACCATTTGAAAATATAAAAATCATCCTTTGCTTACAGGCTGTACAAGGTACACAGTGGGCCAGATTTGGCTTGTGGACCACAGTGTGCCCTTTTCTGATCTTGGGGTGGGGTGGAGGGCAGGGCTAGAGAGGGAGGCTGGGCCAGATCACGCTGGGTATTGAATGCCAGGTTAAAGGACCTGGTCGTTTCCCAAACCCACATCAAATGTCAGAATTCATGATGTTTAGACATCCCCAGATTGCACTCCTCCTTTAAGACACCTTCTGCGTAAGTGAGTGGGTCCCACGGTCCCTGGAAGGGAATCTGTGATTGCTGTGCCTTTTGCTGACAGGAGCCAGAGTGGAAAAGTAAAGCTGTGAGGATCAACTGTTCAGCTTTGATCAAATGCACTTACTTAGGTTATTGAGTATTTGAGTCTGGTGCTGAGAGCTGGAGATAAAAGATTGTATTTTATTATTTTAATTAATTAATCAATTAATTTTGGGAGAGAGAAGCATCAACTCATTGCTCCACGTTAGTTGTGTACCACTGATCGTTTCTCATATGTGCCCTGATTAGGGAGTAAACCAGTGACCTCAGGATCAAGCCGGTGACCTCAAGATTGAACCAGCAACCTTGGGATCTAACAGGTGACCTCGGGTTTCAAGCTGGTGGCCTTGGCACTCCAGATTGGCACTCTATTCAATGTGCTGCTGCTGGCCAGTCTATTTTATTTTGCTTTATTTTAAAAAGATTTTTAGGCCCTGGGCAGTTTTCTCAGTGGATAGAGCATCGGCCCAGTGTATGGACGTCCCGGGTTTGATCCCTGGTCAGGGCACACAGGAGAAGTGACCATCTGCTTCTCTCCCTCTCCATCTCCTTCTCCCCCTTCTCTCTCTCTCTCTTCCCCTCATGCAGCCACTGGCCTGACTGGTTTGAGCCTCAGCCTCATGTGCTAAAAATAACTTGGTTGGTTCATGTTGGCTACAGATGGAGGTTGCCAGGTGGATACCAGCTGGGACACATGTGGGAATCTGTCTCACTATCTCTCCTCCTTTCACTTAAAAAAAATTATTGATTGATTTTTAAAGGGAGAGAAAGAGAAAGAGAAACATCAACTTGCTGTTCTACTTAGTTATGCTTGTATGTTCAAACTACAGGAATAGACAAGCCCATTCAGGAAAGGAATGTAGAGAGAAGAGAGGAGGGAGGCCTGGGGGAGCCTGGAGAGACACAAGGAAAATAGCAGAGTGTGACACCGGAGGCTGTGACACACAGAGGAAAGAGTGATTTAACCCTTTGAGTAGTACAAACCTTCATGTCTTCGTGCTTCCTGACCATTTAGAGTACAATCGTACAAAAATTTTTACTTTAAAAATGTGTAAGGCAACATTTAAAAAAGGCAAATGTATGTTCTTCTTGCTTCCATAAACTAGTTATCAAACAAACATGATTTTAAGTTAATAAAACTGGAACTGGAACTAATTTCATTTTTTTTTGAAAAAACAAAATAAAAAACTCACTCCCAGGGTCAGCGAGCATGAATAAAAACTCACTACTCAAAGGGTTAAGAAGAAGGGACTGGCAACTGTGACCAGTGCTGCTGAGAGCCTGGAAGGATGAGGCCAAGAAAGTGTTTAGGAATCTGGTGATTGAGAGGTTGCTGTGACCTTGATAAGAGCAGATCAGTGAAGAGATGGGAGGAGAAGTCACAGACAATGCAGGTGACAGAAACAGTGCTTTGAAGACATTCTAATCTTTGGAAAATGAATGAAATTAAACATTGGTCACAGAGAAGGCTGAGGAATTGAACTAAACTCAACAAACTGCTATTGAGTGCCTGCCTACTTTCCCAGGCACAATGCCAGGCACAGGTATAAAGATGGGAAGAGACAAGGAAGGCTTGAAAAACCACACTCCAACAAGCTCAGCACCCAGAGAGGTATAAATACTGAGCGGTGTTGACAGGAGGGGTATTGAAACCATGAATAGTGTGTTTTGGAATCAGAAAACATCCCAGCCTAGGCATTATCTGGCTGGTGCTTGCAAGTGAGGAAGGATCGAGAAAGAAAAGGGGTGCCTGACCAGGCGGTGGCACAGTGGACAAAGCGTGACCTAGGACAATGAGGACCCAGGTTCAAAACCCCAAGCTCACTGGCTTCAGTATGGGATCATAGACAAGATCCCATGGTTGCTGGCTTGAGCCCAAGGTCCCTGGCCTGAACAAGGGGTCACTGGCTCAGCTGGAGCCCCCCACCCCTACCGTCAAAGCACATATGAGAAGCAATCAATAAACAATTAAGGTGCTGCAACTATGAGTTGATGCTTCTCATTTTTTCCCTTCCTGTCTCTGTCTCTATCTCTCTTGTGAAAAAAAGAAACAAAAGAAATGTTTATAAGTTTACTCTTAATTGTTAAAAGCAAGTAAATTAAATAAATGTAAACGGGATAAAAAGTTTATTTTACATTAACTCTTTAGCAATAATTATATTGTATATGTACCTAAATGGGTTTATAAATCTCTTTGGCCCTGGCTGGATAGCTCAGTTGGTTAGAGCAGGGGTCGGGAACCTTTTTGGCTGAGAGAGCCATGAACGCCACATATTTTAAAATATAATTCCGTGAAAGCCATACAATATGTTTAACACTAAATACAAGTAAATATCTGCATTTTATGTAAGACCAACACTTTTAAAGTACAATAAGTCTCTGAATTCTTTTTAATAACGTTTGTTATGCTGTTGCTAACCAATGATGAATAAAGTACTTACCATTAATGCGACTTCTGGTGCTGCACAGTTTTGCTGATGGCTTTGTAGTCTGGTTGATACGTGGTGAGGTTAAGCTTCATGCAGGCATTGAGACTTCCATCTGTTAAACCTGATCATAGGTTGGTCTTAACATTCTTTAGATGTGAGAAAGACTGCTCAAATGCATACTTAGAGCCAAACATTGTCAGTACAGCACACGCTGCAGTGTGTGGGATGTGACGGGAAGCACATTCCAAGTTTTGACAATCAGCTAGTCCGCGGGTTGAAGTTTTTCATTTCTCCCCACTTGTGTTTGCTCGCCAACTCTGCTTGCTGTCGTGCAAGTCTTTCCAAATCTTCATTCAATGACTTAAACTTATTCACCCACATGTCTGAGGCCTTCAGGTCAGCAGCTTGTAGCTCAAAATCTCTGACAGAGACACCGGGGATGTAACTCAGGTCGGTGCTGTCCACTGTACACTCATGTGGATGGGTCATGAACTTAAAAAGACAACTGCGCTCATGAAATTCTCCAAAGCGCACTTTGAATGACTTCAGGAGATGAGATGTGAAGCCCTCTATCTGCTGGAGATCAAGATGTTGAGCAGGGTCACTTGCTGTGCATGCATCTTTAAACTCTCTCAGTTTTTCAAAGTGTAGTAAACGACCTGTTTCAATGTCTGTGATGAAGAGTTCCAGCTTGTTTTCAAATGCAAACACTGCTTGTTGAAGGGATAAGACTGTATTTCCAACACCTTGCATTTTCACATTGAGCTGGTTCAGATGTTCAGTCATGTCCACGAGATAGTAGAACTTCAGGAGCCACTCAGTGTTAGCTAACTCAGGATGCTCGACGTTTTTCATTTTAAGAAAAGTCCAGATTTCACTCAGACAAGCCACGAAACGTCTGAGCACCTTCCCTCTTGACAACCAACACACACTGCTGTGCAGAAGCAGACCAAGATAATTATTCCCAACTTCATCCGGCAGTGTTTTACACTGGTGATCATTTAAAGCTCGGGCAACAATAAAGTTGACCACCTGAATGACCAGCGACATCAGCTCACCAAGCTGCTCGCCACACATCTGAGCACAAAGCGCCTCCTGATGTAGGATGCAGTGAAAACTTAGGATAGGTCTCTTTTCATGTTCACGCAGAAGTGCTACGAATGCTCTGTTTTTCCCCACCATGCACGGAGCACCCTCAGTACACACCGAAATAAGTTTATCCATTGGTAGATTTTTTTCTTTAGCGAACTCAGTGAAAGACTTGAATAACCACCACACTCTTGTTCATGTCTCTTAGAGTGTGGTGGTTGGTGGGGGTGAGGGGGTGAGGAGAAGGATGGAGAGGGGGATGGGCACAAAGAAAACTAGATAGAAGGTGATGGAGGACAATCTGACTTTGGGAAATGGGTATGCAACATAAGTGAATGACAAGATAACCTGAACATGTTTTTTTTGAACATATGTACCCTGATTTATTGATGTCACCCCATTAAAATTAATAAAAATTTATAAAAAAAAGACTTGACTAAATCCTCCCCTCTTGTCTCTTTCACAGGTAAAATAGCAAGATTTTCCTCACGTAGTGTGTCACCGACAGCATACCTTGCAATCACGCTGAACTGGGATAAATGGCTTAAGTCTGTTGACTCATCCAAAGCGAGAGAAAAGAATGGTGCTGCATTTATGTCCTTCACTTGTGTTGCCTCAATTTGATTTGCCATCATGATAGTACGATCGTGAACAGTTCTTGTCGACAGGCATGTCTTTTATTCGTTTGATTATCTTGTCTTTATCAAAAAGTCGTCAAAAAGCTCATTGGCAACATCAAGCATGAATGTTTTGGCATACTCCCCACCTGTGAATGGCTTTCCATTTCTCACAAATGCTAAAGCACCAGCAAAGCTAGCCAAATTCCAGTCACCTTGTCGGGTCCAAACACAGAGTTGCTGCTGACTAGCTTGCACTCTGCACAGTAACTCTTGACATGTCTTCTTCCTGCTGCCCCCCACTGGATATTTCGATGCAAATGTAGTATGGCGTGCCACTTTATATTTGACCATTTCATCGATGCAGTTTTATCATTGCATATTAGACACACTGCAGAACCTGCTCTCTCCACAAAGGCGAATTCCTCTGTCCATTCCAGCTGAAAAATACGATACTTCTCATCTTTTTTTCTTTTAGCCATCTTCGTCAAAAGGGTTTCTGCAATTAACTAATTGACTACTTGATTAAAAGAAGGGAAATTCACTTCCTAACCTCACAACAACCCGTGTACCTTATGCATTATCCAATAAAAATTTGGTGTTGTCCAGGAGGACAGCTGTGATTGGCTCCATCCACCCGCAACCATGAACATGAGCGATAGGAAATGAATGGATTGTAATACATGAGAATGTTTTATATTTTTAATATTATTTTTTTAATTAAAGATTTGTCTGCGAGCCAGATGCAGCCAGCAAAAGAGCCACATCTGGTTCACGAGCCATAGGTTCCCAACCTCTGGGTTAGAGCATCATTTTAAACACAGTTTGCCTGTTTGATCCCCGGCCAGGGCACATACAGGTACAGATCAATGTTCCTGTTTTTCACTCTCCCTTCCATTCTCTCTCTCTCTAAAAAAAAATAATAATAATAAGAAAATCTCTTTGGTAACCTGAAACTTTAAAGTTTTGCTAGCTAAAAATAAATGATAGATATTTATTGAATTCTAGACCATTTCCAAATAAGATAAAATAATGAAATATTGATTACTGAACATAAGTTTATCTACTTTCTGCTTATTACAGACGAACTAAAGATATTTGGGTCCATTGTAAACATGTAAACATGTCTGGTGCCACATTAAAAAATGTGCTATGAATAAATATAATTTTAGAAATTATTGGATGTGTTTGTTAATGCATCAATCTTTATTATTATATGCGACTTAAGTGTATGTTTATCGCCGATAGCTTATTGGTTGCTTGCGTAACTGTACTAGCCAATGGGGTGAAGTTGCCACAGCTGAACGCAAATTGAGTGGGTCAGGGGGAAGGTGAACATTTGTTTGCATTGGCAATCATCTGTTTTACATAAAAACTACATTTAACATAATTTCTTTTAAGAATGCCTCCTAGAAAATACAGCACTGAAGAGGAGAGAAAAGGAGCTAAAGCTGCACAAAAATGGCTTTCTCGACAAAAAGAAACCACCGAGCAGAGAAAGACAGGGCTTGCTTCAGTCGCAGAGCAAATGCATCTTTCTCGGCAAAATGAGACTGATGAGCATAGAGCAGGGGTCCCCAAACTACAGCCCGCGGGTCGCATGCGGCCCCCTGAGGCCATTTATCCAGCCCTGCCACACTTCCAGAAGGGGTACCTCTTTCATTGGTGGTCAGTGAGAGGAGCATAGTTCCCATTGAAATACTGGTCAGTTTGTTGATTTAAATTTACTTATTCTTTATTTTAAATATTGTATTTGTTCCTGTTTTGTTTTTTTATTTTAAAATAAGATATGTGCAGTGTGCATAGGGATTTGTTCATAGTTTTTTTTAATACTCCAGCCCTCCAACGGTCTGAGGGACAGTGAACTGGCCCTGTGTAAAAAGTTTGGGGACCCCTGGCATAGAGAAACAAGGCTTGCCTCAGATGCAAGACAAAAAAGCCTGTCTCGACAAAATGAGTCCCTTGAACAAAGGCAGGAGAGAAATGCAAAAAAACAACAGAGTAATGCTGACCGAAACGCAAAAAGGATTAAAACAGTTTCAAACGGAGAAACTTTAATTTTTGAGCATTCCTCTGGTGACATGAATATTAAATGTGAACACTGTCAGTCCTTAAACTTCAAGTTAGAAACTAATCGATTGTCATAATAGCTAAGTCTTTGACTGGCTCCTCTAAAGGTGAAATACATGTCATTCCAAGAATTGATTTGGCTCCATCTCAAACAGGGTTGCCGTTTCAATTGAGACGTAGACAATTTCCTGTAAAACTTGCCTTTGCTAAGACCATCAATAAGTCTCAGGGCCAAACGCTTAAGGGTGTTGACATTTTTTTACCTGAGCCTGCATTTGGACACGGTCAACTTTATGTTGCCTGTTGAAGAGTTCGTGAAAGAACGGACGTAAAATTAAAAATAATTGATGGTCCTCTGCAAGGCGAGCTTAAAAATGATGGAAAGATCTACACAAGAAATGTTGTGTACAAAGAGATCTTTGACATGTGAATTAACATTTTATTATTTAAATCACCTTTATTTATTGAGCTAGCGGTGGCTCTTAAGAAATGTACCTGGCCTTGGCCGGTTGGCTCAGCGGTAGAGCGTTGGCCTGGCGTGCGGGGGACCCAGGTTCGATTCCCGGCCAGGGCACATAGGAGAAGCGCCCATTTGCTTCTCCACCCCCCCCTCCTTCTTCTCTGTCTCTCTCTTCCCCTCCCGCAGCCAAGGCTCCATTGGAGCAAAGATGGCCCGGGCGCTGGGGATGGCTCCTTGGCCTCTGTCCCAGGCGCTAGAGTGGCTCTGGTCACGGCAGAGCGATGCCCCGGAGGGGCAGAGCATCCCCCCCTGGTGGGCAGAGCATAGCCCCTGGTGGGCATGCCGGGTGAATCCCGGTTGGGCGCATGCGGGAGTCTATCTGACTGTCTCTCCCCATTTCCAGCTTCAGAAAAATACAAAAAAAAATAATAATAAAAAAAAATAAAAATAAAAAAAGAAATGTACTGCAAGTGGTTTCCTTTATTGCACTCTACTTTAAGCAATTAAGCAAGTAGAAGGGGGAAACCCCGTGGGGCACTAAGCAAAGGGGTGTCCTCGCTACTTGCCCTGGGTAATTCAGTTTGAATTAGCAGACACTTTTGCACAAATCATTTTAATTACAATTTATAATATCTAGAACAGCGGTCATTTCATATGACCGCCGGGCTTTCTAGTCTAAAGAATAACAGTGTAACAGACAATTCACATTGCTTACTTTCTAGTTTTCACTAGAAATTAAGGTTTTTCTAAGGTTATAAATCCTAGTATAATGTGGCCCTGGCCAGTTGGCTCAGTGGTAGAGCGTCGGCCTGGCATGCAGAAGTCCCGGGTTTGATTTCCGGCCAGGGCACACAGAAGAAGCACCCATCTGCTTCTCCACCCCTCCCCCTCTCCTTCCTCTCTGTCTCTCTCTTCCCCTCCCCCAGCCGAGGCTCCATTGGAGCAAAGATGGCCCGGGCGCTGGGGATGGCTCCTTGGCCTCTGCCCCAGCCGCTGGAGTGGCTCTGGTCGTGACAGAGCGACGCCCAGGAGGGGCAGAGCATCGCCCCCTGGTGGGCAGAGCTTCGCCCCTGGTGGGTGTGCCGGGTGGATCCCGGTCAGGTGCATGCGGGAGTCTGTCTGACTGTCTCTCCCCGTTTCCAGCTTCAGAAAAATACCAAAAAAAAAAAAAAAAAAAAAAAAAATCCTAGTTTATGTAATGAAAGTTACAGAAGTTAAAAATAATGGGGAAGCCTGACCAGGCAGTGGTGCTGTGGATACTACATTGGACTGGGACGTGGAGGACCCAGGTTCAAGACCCGGAGATCACCAGCTTGAGTGCCGGTTCATCTGGTCTGAACATAAAGCTCACCAGCTTGGTTGGACCCAAGGTCGCTGGCTTGAGAAAGGGGTTACTCGGTCTGCTGTAGCCCCACAGTCAAGGCACATATGAGAAAGCAATCAATGCACAACTAAAATAGTGCCGCAACAACAAAAAAAAATTGATGCTTCTCATCTCTCTCCCTTCCTGTCTGTCTATCCCTATCTATCCCTCTCTCTCTCTAAAAAAACAAAAACAAAACAAAAAAACCCTGTATTAAAAAAAATAGGGAAAAGAACTGTGTGTATAAGGAACATAGGTTGTGTTTTGGCTTAAAAAAGGGTCTGAGACATGGGGATGTGTTTTTGTTTAGAGAAGTGATTGTGTCCTGATTATTTCTTTTTTTTTTTTTTTTAATTTATTTTTATTTTATTTTATTTATTCATTTTAGAGAGGAGAGAGAAAGGGAGAAAGAGAGGGAGAGAGAGAGGAGAGAGAGAGTGGGGAGGAGCTAGAAGCATCAACTCCCATATGTGCCTTGACCAGGCAAGCCCAGGGTTTTGAACCGGTGACCTCAGCATTTCCAGGTCGACGCTTTATCCACTGCGCCACCACAGGTCAGGCCTGATTATTTCTTAAATACAATAATAAAAGTGAAGGCTGCTACCGAAACAATTATTTAAAATAGAGCAACATTTGTAAGATTAAACTTGTATTTAGAAAGACTGTTTCTGTAGTGGTATGTGAGACCAATGGGGGATGCTGGGAAGACACCAAAGATGTTAAGGCCAACTAAGAGTTACTGTAGGACGAGTTAATAAAGAAGAACCAAGGAGCTATTTTGGGAACCCAGAGAGGAGCTGAATGCTGAAACTTAGAGGCCTGGCCTGGGGATGGCTGAATGGTGATGGTGGCAGGGGGGGTTATGTGCATGAGGGGAGGAGGGAAGGGCAGTAGGGAAGCAGAGTGAAGACTGAGGAAAGAGCATGTGAAATAGTCTCAGGTTCTCTCATTTGAGTGCATATGAAGTTGTTAACCAAGCTGGCACATACAGGAGAAAGTGTGGGTCAGGGAGATTGTATTTAACTTTGGGCAAAGTGAGTTTGGGGATTCTGCCCAGCGAAGAAGGCTGGAGGGAGCTGGGGAGACATCGGGAACTGCATGGAAGAGACCCAGAGGTTTAGACCTGAGCTGTGGATATGCAGGAGAGGAGCCTTGTTCCCGGAGATAGAGCCAAGTCCAGAGGGTGTGGGAGTGGTGGGCACTGGGCACGAGTCCCAAGAGTCCAGTGTTTAGATGAGGCAGGAGTGATCCAAGATGCACTCCACAGAGAAATATGCAGTTTATTAGCAACCACACGGTTTAGTTATTTTGATCTGGACCCAGAAAGGATTGTCTGTTTGTTTTTTCTGTATTCAGCACCTCAGAGACCTGTTGCTGTGAATAACCATGATGAGAAGGTCCGAGAGACTTCCTCCTGAGAGTAGAGTGCCCATTAACAGATGCAGAAGGAATAGCAGAACGGACTCAACCCTCTCTCGCCTTTAGTGCAAGGTGAGTGGTATGGGGACAGTGAGTGGTACAGGAGGGGATGCAGACCAAGGTCCAGCTGGGAAAACAGAGCAGGGTTTTCAGAGCCCAGCCTAGAGTGTTTCTACTGAGGTTGTTGTATGCTAACAGCCTCACCAGGCACACAGGACTGATTAAACCCCCTGCCTTTTTTTTTCCCTTTGAGAGCAAGAAGCATCAGCTTGTTGCTCCACTTAAGTTTCTGCACCCATTGATTAGTTCTCCTGCGTGCCCTGACCTGGGGTCCAGCTGGGTACCCTGAGATCGAACTGGCATCCTGGGCACTCCAGAAGGACGTTCTATCCACTGCACCACCAGCCAGAGCCCCATTTCAAGATGAGATAAATGAATCTCCAAGAGATGAAAAGAAACCCCCCCCCCCCAATCACACCCGAAGCGAGCAAGGGGCAGTGGTGGGCACGAGTCCTGGGTTTCCCGGCTCCAACCACATGCAGGCCTCCTTTGGCCACAGAAGCTGGAGGAACACAGGGAGGCAGGGGACTGGCACCTTGGGGGTGAGAGACGCCCACCACTTCAGGTTCAAGTTGCTAGCTGTGCGGCCTGTAAAAATCACTGCACAAGCCCCAGTGAGTAAGCAGAGTTAACAGCCATAAGATAGGATGGACTTGCAGTGTGAGCACTGGATGTGCCTGGATTGAAACCAGCTGAGCCGGCACTGGCCTGTGAGTGAAGGGAGCCACCAGATCTTCCAGAGTAGAGACCTGGGCAGGGAGGAGGGAGTGCACAGTGCCAGGACTGAGGGTCTGCTACCACGACAATGATGCCTTTCTTTCTGGAGGGTTAGGAGGTCTGTGTGTGCTATGAGCATCACCAGCATTCTTGCTCCTGTCCTTCCTCCAGCAGAGGAGCCACCCACTCTCCCCCTCCGCCCAATGCAGTCAGGAAATCAGATGCTAGTTTATTGCATTTCCTTTGATCAGTGGAGGATTTTCCTGCTTCCCACACGGATCAAGATCGCCCGTGTAGCGCTCCAGCTTGTTGACCTTGTCAAGGCTGCCCTGTAGTCTGGAAATTGGTCCTGGAGAGAGAAGGGCATTGTTGTTACTGGTTTTGTTTGGTGGGTTGGGATTTTCTTCTCTCAGTAGGGAGATTGGTTTACAAAAATAAGAAAAAAAAAATCGATTTAAAAACCTTCCAAAAACAAAACCTGATTGTTTTGTGCATTTTTGCAAAACTGCAAGGTTGTCCAAAGTTTGGTTCACCAGCCCACCCGATCCCTACCTGAATATCTCCATCCCATCTTTCACCAACAACTCCCACCCGTCCTGCTTCTGCCTCCTCTACCTAGCAGCATATGCTGCCCTGGACCCGGCCTGGAACCCCTGGCATGCAGCTCAGTATCGACTTGTAAACTGAGCTAGTCTCTGCGTTGTGCCTCCTCTTGAGGCCCCTCGGAGAAACCATGTGCCTGCATGGGAGCAGCTGCTTCTCCCCCACAGTGGCCTCCAAAAGCTGCATTCCTAAGCAAGGGTGTGGCCCGAGGGCTGCTAATCAGCCAGGAGGTCTCCTCTCAGGCCAGCTGCCAGCATAGTCTTGCTGGCCTTGGGCCTGCTGGCCAGGTTCAGGGAAAGGGAACAGTGGATGCTGCAGGAGACCTGGGACTGGGGTTCTGTTATAAATCCTCATTTCTAGCTTGCTCACAACCATCAAAGAAGCCAGCTAGATGGAGGGGACCCAGCCCCTTAAAGACAGGATGTGAAAAGCAAGGAGCTATATAGGCCCCTCAACACCAGCATGGGTCTGCTGGATTCTGACGGAGCCGCCAGAGGGCACTGGCGCTCCTGACAGTCCTGTGTCGTGGGCGGCTTTCCCACACATCTGGAAATGGGCTCCACCACTCTTATGAAATGCTGGAGGAGGCTTGTCTGTGTGAGAGGCTCTGGCTCCCGCCTGAGCACGCACGCACCCACGCACATCAAGAATTCCACTTCCTCATCAGTTCTACTTTCCTCTCAAGAGCACTTGTGGAATCTGCCTCTTGGGGCAGCCAGCACTGGGTCTTGGGCTGGGTCCAGCCTGAGTGGAATACTTAGAGGCACCACTTCTGGTATAAAGCCTGTGCCTTTTCCTCCCACATGGAGGGGAAAAAAGAAGATAAAAAAGCAGGACCTCCCAGATCTTTCCCTCAGGAAGAAAGCTAAAAATGTTTAGACCTGCCTTTCCAGGACCTCCTGAAGCGAGCCAACACCCACATTTCCAGGTCCTTGAAAAACAAGATCTAATTCTAAGAAAGTATCTTCCTAAATCACAGGTGATTAGAAATGCCAGTGCAAACAAAGGGTTTGGGAAAGGAAAAACGGGTTGAGGAGGGCAGAGCTGGAACCAGGGAAAGGGTGGCTTGCTATTCTGAAACCAGCTCTCAACTTCTGAAAGCTGCATGCATTTATATGTCCACATTTTCTGGCAGAAGCCAACAATCTGTACTTCCCTTGGCCAAACAACACATTGATCTAATATGGTGTGGGAGAAAAAGTTACATTCTTTAATGAACAAAATGTTAACACCACCTAGAACATTCATGTCCAAGAACACAACAAAATGGCTTATTTTGAGCTGTCAGAAGTTTAAGAAAGGGATGTTTGGAGGGAGCTGGCAGGTTTCCCTTCCTCCTACCCAGAAGGGCAGACCAGCGGGGCCCAGCCATTGCTTGGACCCTTTCCTGCCCCTGCTGCCTTCTATCTCTTGGGATCGCAAGAGGAAGCCAGAAACAGTCAATGGGCAGGAGCTTGCAGGGAGGTCCGGCATAGGAGGCAGTCCCCAGTCTGCAGGATGGGTCAGGTAGTGAGGGCCTCAGTGCGGGGATAGGGGGGCCCGGCTTCATCCTGGCAAAGTCGGAGCTGACACAACCAAGTCCTTATATGAGACACTGGGGGATGAAAAACAGCGTAGGATGACACTTTTTCTTTCATGCTGGTGATATTTTTTGGCCAGGGAGTGACCCTCCTTTGAGATAGCTCTCACAGTGAAGACAGAAGCCGAGGCTCCTGGCCTCAGAATGCCGTGCATTTCCCAGAGGCTTCTGGGAAACCCCATCAAATTCCTTAGGCTGGTTTGTTCCTTAGTGCTGTTTGCATTTACTGCCTTTAGAAGCTTCCGGGCCTGCAGACCTGGAGTCAGCAGCTTGCTCCTTGCCTGTGAAATCCCAACCTAATTACACACAAACACATAACAATATTTCCCCCTTTCCCAGAAGATTTAAGCTTTCCCTGCACCAGAACGTCTAAGAGTGTGAGAACCCTCTTCACCTGATTGATGTGTTCAAAGCAGGAAGGCCCACTTGTTTTCCGATGAAATCCTGAAGGTTACCACAACAATAGCGCCCCCTTCTCTTATTAAGTGCTTGGGACTCATGCTATAATCTGCAGAAGGGTCTTTATGCTTTAATAAGCATGATCTTTAGAAAAGATCCTTTGTCTTGTGCATCAGTCCAAGATGTGATGAACCGTGGCTCTGTTTAGCTATGGGTTGGGTCTTCAGGCAACATTCAAATCACTTCTTTGCACAATCACAGTTTACAATTTTCTATAATTTATTGCCTCATGTTTTGTGTTTTGTTGCTGCAATTCCTTGATCCGATTCTAAGAAACAATTAGTAAGCATCCCAATCACAGTTTGCTATAAAACAAGTCACAACAAACATATTATCTCACAGCAAGTCACCAGGATGTTTGGCATAGAAGATCCTAA
Organism: Saccopteryx leptura; assembly: GCF_036850995.1. Taxonomy (NCBI): domain Eukaryota; kingdom Metazoa; phylum Chordata; class Mammalia; order Chiroptera; family Emballonuridae; genus Saccopteryx; species Saccopteryx leptura. Next base: position 129,824,722 of record NC_089508.1, read on the forward strand.
TTGAGGAGGGCTCCTGGTGGTTAACTGGGCTCACATTTTTTAAAAACAGCCTAGCAGCCATTTCTGCACAGTGGAGCTCTCACACAAACTACATTTCAGGAGGAAGCCTGCACTAACTGCCTGGCTTATTCCTGCCATCTGAGCAGGCCTTATAAAGGTGCTCGGAGTCCTAGTTCAACCAATACGACTGACACTTTCCCCATCCAATCAGAGCTGCACAGCTATAGCCCCACCCCATCAACATCTTTACTGACCAATCAGAGCAGTTCCATTCTGACCAATTAGGTAAATGCCTTTTGGACCAATCAAACTGGGAGGATCAGGGATCAGGGGTAGTGACCAGCTCCCCTCTGGCTTGGAGAGGGCACTTTTCCTTTCCACCAAAGACTGAAGACTGTATTTCCTGACTAAGCTAAACTACTGAAGATGTCTTGTTGGAGCAGGGTGGAACAGGCCAATGCCGACCAGGGCAGATCAGCAGGAAGTGAAGTTGACTATCAAAGAGGAAAGAGCAGAACAAAATCTAGCTGGGGAAAGGCCAGACCTAGGGCTGCCTCACAGCCTTGCTGTATCATAATTAAGCTGTTTTACACTGAATAAACTTCCCTTCTTCACTGCACCCAAATAAAGGATTCCTGTTAGTGTTGAATTGGTGGCAAAAACCATTGGTTGACAAAACCTATGTTAAATTAAATGCTCTGAACATTTTTAGAGAGACTACAAACAGTGAAGTATTGAGTCAGAATGGTAGAGATTGGTGGTCTGACTTTGTGCCTACAGAACAGTGCCAGCATCTGAGAAGACTTACACAAAAAGAGCCTCCTTGGGACCTAGTAAATGCCACCCTGAGTTCAGATCTATCTTAAGCTTTAGAATTGCCAATCCATCCCCCCCCCCAAATTAAAAGTGGAACTGTCTTTTGACCCAGAAATCCCACTTCTGGGAATATATCCTAAGAATCTCGGAACACTAATTCAAAATAAGATAGGCACCCCCAATGTTCATTGCAGCATTATTTACAATAGCCTAGATCTGGAAACAGCCTAAGTGCCCATCAGTTGATGAGTGGGTAAAAAAGCCATGGTACATTTACACAATGGAATACTACTTGGCCATAAAAAGAAATCTTACCCTTCGTGACAGCCTGGATGGACCTGGAAATTATGCTAAGTGAAATATGCCAGCCAGTCAGAAAAAGCCAAGTACCATATGATCTCATTTATATGTGAAATCTAATGAACAAAATAAAATGATGAATGAGCCTGGCCTGTGGTGGCGCAGTGTATAGAGTATCGACTTGGAATTCTGAGGTCGCCAGTTCGAAACCCTGGGCTTGCCCGGTCAAGGCACATACAAGAAGCAGTCAATGAATACCTAAAGTGGAGCCACTACTATGATTTGATATTTCTTGTTTTCCCCCTCTATAAAAATCATTAAAGTAAATTTAAAAATCTTTTAAAAAATAATAAAATGATCAATAAATAGAAACTAAGGCATGAACACATGGAATAGACAGCTGTCAGAGGAGAGGGTGGTGGAGGGAATGGATGAAAGAAGGTGAAGAGATTAGCCAAAAAACATATACATAACACATAGGTGTAGGCAACATGGTGGCAATAGCTAGAGGAAAAGGGGGTGGCAGTGGGTGGAGGAGAGTAAAAGCAGGGTGCAAAATGGGGGCAGAAAGGGACTTTGCTTGGGGCGGAGGGTGCATGATGCAGTGTGTAGATGGTTTTATACTGAGTTATACACTTGAAACCCGTAAGGTTTGGTGAATCATGTCATCCCAATAAATTAAAAAGTGTAACACATGGAAAAATAATTGTCAATCCAGATACTTCCTTAACACCTACCCCCGAGTCTTAAATAAACTTGCCTACAAGGATCTCTGATCTTTAGCCACTCGTCTGTCCCAGTATGACCCTTCTCCAGGCATCCTATGTCAATAAACGATGCCCTTGTGTGACTGCTTGACCCAAGGCTCATCCATAGCTGCTTTCTTTCCCTCCTTTCTTCCCACCTCTAGCCTGCCAGTCCCCTGGCTCACTGTCCCTCCCAGAGAGCTTTATCCCATTCTCTTCTTCCTTTCATTCATCTGTGCTTCAGCCCTCACCCAAGCCCCCCATTTCTCTCAGGGAATACCACTGCACCACAACGTACCTCCTTATTTCAATGCTTGCTCCCCACCGCCTACTCTTCAGAAAGCAGCCAAGAGAATTTCTAAAAACCACCAATCAGATATCACTTCCTTCTTTGAAACTTTCAGTGGTTTATCTCTGCACTTCAGGTCCATGTTGCTAAGAACTCACATAGTCTAACTCCTGTCTGCCTCTTCATGTTCTTTGCTCCACTACCTTGATTTCTATTTAGTTTCTCTAATGCACCAACAAAAGCTTGACTTCAGGTTCTTTTCCTAAACCCTACTTGATTTTCAAGTCTCATTGTAAGTCACTTCTTTGGAGAGGCCTTCCCTGACCCACAACCTAAAATAGGTCCCTTCTCCCTGTCGACATGCTCTGGAGTACTCTCACTCTTTCTCTGCGTTTGATCCTAAATGAGAATGTTCTATTCACCTAGCTTTATTTTTTTATTTTTTGGAATGTTCTATTACTAAGCTCAGTTATGGATACATAAATGCTTATTATATATACATACATACAGAATATTGTTTTACTTATATAAGGAATTTCATAAAGATGTTTCATCTAAACAGAACTCTGTGATCTACAAATTGTTACATAAATTTGGATAGTCTAGATACATCTGAACCATTTGTTCTCTTATATTTAAATTTAATTATTCATTTTAGAGAGGTGGGTGAGAGAAAGAAAGAGAAGGGGGGAATAGCAGGAAGTATTAACTCCCATATGTACCTTGACCAGGCAAGCCTGGGGTTTTGAACCGGTGACCTCAGCGCTCCAGGTCGACCCTGTATTCATCCACTGCACCATCACAGGTCAGGAGTCCATTTGTTCCTCTTCTTTTAATTTCACAGTTTTTCTGCAAATGAGTTATTTATTTATTTATTTATTTATTTATGTGACAGAGACAGAGAGAGGTCCATTTGGGACAGGCAGGAAGGGAGAGAGAGATGAGAAGCATCAATGCTTTGTTTGCGGCTCCTTAGTTGTTCATTAATTGCTTTCTCCTATGTGCCTTGACCGGAGGGCTACAGCAGAGCAAGTGACCCCTTGCTCAAGCCAGCGACCTTGGGTCCAAGCTGGTGAGCCTTGCTCAAACCAGATGAACCCGCGCTCAAGCTGGCAACCTCGGGGTTTCAAACCTGGGTCTTCCGTGTCCCAGTCTGATGCTCTATCCACTGCGCCACTGTCTGGTCAGGCAGTTATTAATTTCTTTTCCCCACTGATTTAAGAGAAAGAGGAAGAGAGAGAGAGAGAGAGAGAGAGAAAGCATCAACTCTTTGTTCCACTTAGTTGTTCCATCTAGTTGTACACTCACTGGCTCTTTCTCCTACATGCCCTGAACAGGGATGGAACCCGTGACCTTGTTGCACCTGTACCACATTCTATCTACTGAGCTGCCCAGCCAGGGCCTGCAAAAGCTTTATTGATATGTTTGTAGGTATCTGTTTGTCCTACTGACAGGAGCTGTCACTGACATTGCTTTTGAATTTATTAAAAAATCCACTTATGTTTTTATCTAACAAGTGCCAGTCCTTCCTCTCCCATTTGGTAAGTCAGTGCTTCTCTGGGAGGCCTGGGCCATGCTGCCTTCCCCACATGAGACCTGAACAGACTCCACTCACTGCAGGGCTGCACCACATACGGCCACACCAACTTTCTTATTTAGTTTTGTTTAATCGCGTTTTTTCCACTGGACAGTGAGCTCCTTGGAAACGAGGCCCAGGTCTGCTTTGCTGTGTTCCTCCTGCCTGCCACAGGGCAATAAATAGTAGTTGAACAAATTAACAAAACCACTGCAATACGGAGAGGTGCCTTCCTGGTGGACCTGGGCAGACCATACATTGTCCACATTTCTCTTTGAGGATTGGGAGATACTGAGTTCTCCAACCTGTTCCTTTACCTCCCTCTCTACAGGTTCTTCTCACTTGTTGTCCCGATGATGTTAACTGCCACACAGGAGTCTGATGAGGACCAAGGGCCATAAACATCAGTGGGTAAAGATTACATCTTGATTTTCATAAACCTCTAACTGAAACTTCCTCTGATTGTCACTGTTGGCAATGCCCCAGTAATGCTGGTAGGACCTGCAAAGTTGCCCCCAACAGTATAGCTATTTTCATATCACATTATAACCACTGCAGATGGTGAGGTATCAGTTATGATCATTACTACTTTAAAATTATGGTAGTGATTAGAGCGCCTGCTAGGTAATGTTGCGCAGATATTCCTAAATTAACACATTCTTAATCTTTTGATAGCCATAATTTAATGTAGTTGATTCCTTTGTAATCCTATATATATTACTAGAAAGCCTGACAGTCATACGAAATGACTGCTGTTCTAGATATTATAAATTGTAATTAAAATGATTTGTGCAAAGGTGTCTGCTAATTCAAACTGAATTACCCAGGGCAGGCGGCGAGGACACCCCTTTGTTTAGTGCCCCATGGGGTTTCCCCCTTCTACTTGCTTAATTGCTTAAAGTAGAGTGCAATGAAGGAAACCACTGGCAGTACATTTCTTAAGAGCCACCGCTAGCTCAATAAATAAAGGTGATTTAAATAATAAAATGTTAATTCACATGTCAAAGATCTCTTTGTACACAACATTTCTTGTGTAGATCTTTCCATCATTTTTAAGCTCGCCTTGCAGAGGACCATCAATTATTTTTAATTTTACGTCCGTTCTTTCACGAACTCTTCAACAGGCAACATAAAGTTGACCGTGTCCAAATGCAGGCTCAGGTAAAAAAATGTCAACACCCTTAAGCGTTTGGCCCTGAGACTTATTGATGGTCTTAGCAAAGGCAAGTTTTACAGGAAATTGTCTACGTCTCAATTGAAACGGCAACCCTGTTTGAGATGGAGCCAAATCAATTCTTGGAATGACATGTATTTCACCTTTAGAGGAGCCAGTCAAAGACTTAGCTATTATGACAATCGATTAGTTTCTAACTTGAAGTTTAAGGACTGACAGTGTTCACATTTAATATTCATGTCACCAGAGGAATGCTCAAAAATTAAAGTTTCTCCGTTTGAAACTGTTTTAATCCTTTTTGCGTTTCGGTCAGCATTACTCTGTTGTTTTTTTGCATTTCTCTCCTGCCTTTGTTCAAGGGACTCATTTTGTCGAGACAGGCTTTTTTGTCTTGCATCTGAGGCAAGCCTTGTTTCTCTATGCTCACCAGTCTCATTTTGCCGAGAAAGATGCATTTGCTCTGCGACCGAAGCAAGCCTTGTCTTTCTCTGCTCAATGGTTTCTTTTTGTCGAGAAAGCCGTTTTTGTGCAGCTTTAGCTCCTTTTCTCTCCTCTTCAGTGCTGTATTTTCTAGGAGGCATTCTTAAAAGAAATTACGTTAAGACGTAGTTTTTATGTAAAACAGATGATTGCCAATGCAAACAAATGTTCACCTTCCCCCTGACACGCTCAATTTGCGTTCAGCCGTGGCAACTTCACCCCATTGGCTAGTACAGTTACGCAAGCAACCAATAAACTATCGGTGACAGACACTTAAGCCACATATAATAATTAGGATTCTCTGCACTTGAAAACATGACTCTGAGAGGGTCTGCAGGCTTGACCAGGTTGCTCAGAAAGTTCATGGCAGAAACAAGGTGAAAAATCTTTGGTCTCTAGCTTTTCTTCATGTCACTGCCTTGCAAAAACAGCCTCCCTCACAAGCAAAATAAAAGCTAAACAAACCCCTTAGCATGGCATTCAAGGCTTATTTATAGTCCATTTTCAAAACACCTCACTCTCTTCATTTTTCATCTATACCCTTGATGTGACCTGTGGTCTGATCATGCTAAATTACTGTTGAGCATACCAAAAATGAATTCCTATTGTTGGGTAGTTTCTAGTTTTTCTGCAAAAGACTAGTTTTTTTAAGGCCTACCTCAAAATGTAAACATGGTAAAGCCCTCTCTCTGCCAAGCAGTCACCAAAGCCTTCCTTTGTATTTTCCAGAGCACTTTGCTTGCAGTTATTTGATAATTAAGTTCTACTGTAGTTTTGTCTACTATATTTTTTCCCCAAGATTTTATTAAAAAAAAAAAAGTTTTTTAGAGAAAGTCGAGAGAGAGAGAGAGAAAGAAAGAAAGGCAAGGGGAGGAGTGGGAAGCATCAACTTGTAGTAGATGCTTCTTGAATGTGCCCTGACCAGGCAAGCCTAGAGTTTCAAACCATCAACTTCAGCATTCCAGGTTGACACTTTATCTACTGTGCAGCACAGGACAGGTATCTACTATTTTTATATTGTGAGCTTATTGAGGAGAGGGATGTCCTCAACTTTACACTCAAGTCACATAGTAAGGACTTGGAAAATGTTTGAATGAATGAATAAATCCAAAATGCTCACTCTCCTGAGAGACGAGTAAAATCCATAATGACCACATTTGTTCTTAAAAACAAGAACCTCTTTGATAAATATAAGTTCACTCACTGTCTGTTCTTGAAGACAGCACAAGGACCTCTCACAGAAAACCATGGGCTTAGCCCACAAGCCTTTCAGTCACATTGCTGATGTCTTCTCACATTACTCTCCTTTGACTGACACCAAATATATATAGTTCTGGACAGTCTCCTTGAAGCAGATGCTTTATATTACTTGCCCAAGGACTTTCTAACTATCAGGGGATGGTATATCTATATCCTACAACAGTGGTCCCCAACATTTTTTTGGCCACAGACCGGTTTAATGTCAGAAAGTATTTTCACTGACCGGCCTTTAGGGTGGGACGAATAAATGCACAAAATAAAATTATGCGACCAGCGTAAAAACTGTGGTATTTTAAAATATAATTGTCGAACTTATGAGACAAGCGTCAAGAGTGAGTCTTAGACGGATGTAACAGAGGGAATCTGGTAATTTTTAAAAAATAAAATATTGTTCAGACTTTAAAAAAAAAAAAAACGGAAATAATGTAAGTTATTTATTCTTTCTCTGCGGACCGGTACCAAATGGCTCACGGACCAGTAACAGTCCGCGGCCTTGGGGTTGGGGACCACTGTCCTACAACATTTAGCCGCTCCATGCCAATCTGAAACAAATGCAGATGCAAGGTTTTTGAAAACTTCTTCAGAGGGCCCTGGCCGGTTGGCTCAGTGGTAGAGCGTCAGCCTGGTGTGCAGAAGTCCCGGGTTCGATTACCGGCCAGGGCACACAGGAGAAGCACCACCCATCTGCTTCTCCACCCCTCCCCCTCTCCTTCCTCTCTGTCTCTCTTCCCCTCCTGCAGCCGAGGCTCCATTGGAGCAAAGATGGCCCAGGCGCTGGGGATGGCTCCTTGGCCTCAGCCCCAGGCGCTGGAGTGGCTCTGGATGCGACAGAGCAACGCCCCGAAGGGGCAGAGCTTAGCCCCTGGTGGGCGTGCCGGGTGGATCCTGGTCGGGCGCATGTGGGAGTCTGTCTGACTGTCTCTCCCCGTTTCCAGCTTCAGAAAAATACAGAAAAAAAAAAAGAAAACTTCTTCAGGAGATTGAAGAATTAAAAAGGAGGCCATTCTTTAATTTCACAATGCAGTAGACACCTTGAGTCACTACGTGCGTGCACACATGCTGAGGATGAAAGAAATGTTCGCAGGTATTGGCCTCAAGTTAAGTCTCCTGGCACCACAGTATATGAGAGCAGAAGGATTGTTTTTTTTGTTTGTTGTTGTTTTTTGAAAGAGACAGAGAGAGAGATAGACAAGGACAAACAAGAAGGGAGAAAGATGAGAAGCATCAATTCTTCGTTGCAGCACCTTAGTTGTTCAGATTGCTTTCTCATATGTGCCTTGACGGGGGCGGGGGGCTTCAGCAGACCAAGGGACCCTTTGCTCAAGCCAGCGACCTTAGGGTTTCGAACATAGGTCCTCTGCATCCCAGTCCAATGCTCTATCCATTGTGCCACTGACTGGTCAGGCAGAAAGGATCATTTTAATGGACAGTAGGGAGATGTGTCGTCCCCAGGGGTTAACCTGCTGGTGGAAACTCAAATCTAGCAAGTTCAAAACAGAATTCTGAAAAAAAAAACACCAAAAAACAAAAAACAAATAAAACAGAATCTGGATTTTTCCTCCACAGCTTCCCATCCTTAAGCCTAGGCTGTCCCCAGCAATGGCACCGTCTACCATCTAGTTGCTCAAGTCAAGAAACCTAGGAGTTGGCCCTGGTTGGTTGGCTCAATGGATAAATCGTTGGTTCAGCATGCGGATGACTCCCAGTCGGGCACAGATGAGAAGCAACCATCTCCACCCCTCCCCCTTGTCACCCTCTTCCACTCCTGCTGGTTCAAATGCTGGCCTGGGTGCTGAGGAGAGCTCAGTTGATTTGAGCATCGGCTCCAGACAGGGGTTGCAGGGTGGATCCCAGTGGGGGTGCATGAGGGAGTCTGTCTTACTGTACCTCCTCCTCTCACTTTAAGATAAATAAACCTAGGAGTCATTCTTGGTTCTTTTTCTTTCGTTCTTCACGTATACACTCCCTCAGCAACTTGTCTAGTACCCCTCCAAAATACAGTCTTCATTCATTTGCTCTTTTCTGTCCCCCCTGCCACCATGTTAGGCCAAGCTACTGTCATGTCCTGAATTCCTGTGACAACCTTCTAATTAGTTTGAGTCCTTTCTTGCCTCTCCACAAGCCTCTGCCCAGCGGGCAGTGGTCCTTCTACAACACAGATCAGATTTTGTTGATTTGCGTAGCACCTTGTCCACACCACACCTTACATGACTCCGTGTGACTTTGATATCGCCTACGGCAACTTCAAAGCCGCTCTAACCTCTGATGTACTCTGTCCCAGCCTCGCCAATTTTTCCTTTTGTTCCTTGAAATACCAGAACCCATTCCTGCCTCAAGACCTCACAGGGCCACATCCTCCCCAACAAGTGGGTCTTTCTTAAAGGACTTTTCCAGAGACAACATTCTTTTCCTGGTTTGTGTCATGTCATCCTGTCTCATCAGCCAGCTGGGCTGACTACTTAGGTCACTGGCATAGTCTCCTCTTCTCCAGCAGGACAAAAGAGCTCCATGGGTAGAGGGACCTAGAGTATCTCCCTTCTTATACCAGGCATCCAACAGCTGCTGGTTAGGTCTGACTCTAGCTCTCGGACCCACCATCTGGGCTGCTCCTTTAACTCTCGTCAGTCTCATTATCTGTAAAGCAGTGTGGCTACAGCAGGATGTGAAGTCAGAACTGAGTGTAAATCCTTTCTTTGCCGCTTCCCAATTGTGTAACTGTGCACCTTTGAATCTTAATTTACTTCCAGTAAAATGGGTATAACAGACCTACTCTATAAGCCTGTGAGAGGAATTGAGTGACTAATTTATATAAAAAGCAGAGAAGAGTGTTTGGCCTGTACGTACATCTAACTATTCTCTTTTCTAAGTCTTCCATAGCTTTTAACAGCTAATATTTAGTTGTCTATTCTATGCCACTAACCTGAATAATAGATTAACTACTTTAGTCCATATAAAACCTCTATACAGTAGAAACTATACATATTCCTGTCACTGATGGGAAAGCTGAGCCAGAGTGGTTTGGGCAGCTTGCCTAAGGTCACAAAAGCAGAAAGCTGCAGAAGCCCAACCTTGAACCCAGAAGTTCTGTCCACTTCAGAGGCTGTGAAATGGTAGGTCTTCACTTTGACCCTACAGTAAGAAATCCATTTTACATTGTAAACAGCACATGTGTATGAACTAAAGTGGAAACAAAAGTTTTATAATTTAATATTCATCCTTATTAGATATATTCTGACAGTTTGTCTTCAATTAAAAAATTTTTTTGACCACATTACTGATTTCAAATTAAGTAAAAAAGCACACTCTGAAAAACCATTTATCTAAGTTATAATTAATCCAACAACTCTTACCTGCCAGCTACCTCAACTTTACTAGGAAAACTCTTAATGGTTATCAGTCTAGAAGACGTTGACATTTCATTTAAATTTAAGATACAGTCCTTGTGAGTTAAGATGCCAATCCCCTAAAAGTCTGATCTATTCCCCATTGCAAACCCTCTTGCAATTTTGAAAAACCTTTATGTTCAAGCAATTCTTTCACTTCCTAAAAATTATTTACCTCTATTCAAGCTCTTGATACAAGGTGCTCTGTGTTGGAACTATTTATGCACATCTGTGTCTCCCACTAGACTGTCACACCCCAGGGACAGAACCATATTTTATAGACACATTCATAGTTCCAAACAGTAAACTGAACCAGAGAACACAGGAGCTGGTGATAAAAGACTCTGGCTTCCAAGTGTCAAGTGGGGTATCTGAGACATAAACGTGACTACAGTACTGTCTCACATATTCTCACCTGAACATTTAAAGCATCTTGCCGCTGATCACTGTAGCAGGTGGTTTGCAAAAACCCTCCTATGTGGACAATCTGCATTTGCCCTGCCCTTATTTCCCATTGCCCAGGAAAGGTTTCTAGGGCTCCTCCTTTCCGCATTTTTCCAGGATAAGACAATTTTCATTCCTACCTCTGACAGAAGTTCCTGCCCGTGGGCAGACAATTCAGTAAAACTGGATTGGAATGGTTTCTGGACAAGTAAATGTGCATGAACACTTCCTCCTGATCTTCACTCTCAATCCTGATCACTGTGGGCACTCATGTGAGCTAAGGCTTATTTCTGTAGATAAGGTAAAAAAAAAGTGTATTTTTGAGGGTAGATCATGTCTCAAAAGGTAAATAAATAAAATAAAGAAAAGCCCTTGACTTGGAACTCTTGGTTGCAAAGCAGGAAATTCTTTCAAAGGGCTCAGAATTGCTCTGTGCTTCTCTGCCAAGCAACCCTTCAATGTCCCCACCCTTAGGAGAAGATGATCCTGGTGGTGTTTTAAGCTAACAAATGCCAAGCAGTTAGAAAACAAGAACAAACAACTGGAAGAAACATTACCACCTGTTTATGCTGACTTCCACTAAAAAAGACTAGCCACCAGCTGTTGAGGGGTTGGAAAGAAGCTAAGGTGGGGCCAGGAAATGCTGACTCAGACTGAAGCCAGTTTTCAGCTGTCTGCGGGAAAAGAGTGCCAAAGAAGTACACGATCATTTCCAAATGGCCAAGAGGCAAAGGTGAGAACATGCTTCCTGTTCATGAGCATAGCTCGCCTTTCCTCAGAGATGCACAGAGTTGCAGATGCTGTCGTGAATTGAGCTGGCAACTGCCTGCTCTAGAGTCATCTTCTTCTTTATTGACTAAAACCTGCCCATTACTGGGGGCATCAATGTCCAAGAAAAGAAGACATCTCTCGGCCTCTGTGACAGCTAGCTGCTGTCAAGTGACCGAGTTCCGAAAGTGCTGACCACGTTTTCCAGGAAGACTCCTGTATCTGCTGACTCAGCCTGGGCTGCCCTTTGTCCACTTCTACACGCTGCTGGGAATCTCAAGTGATGCTTGGTGGCTCAGCAGCTATTTTGGACAAGGAGGTGACCTTGAGAACGGGACCACACTGTGGTGCAGAGGAGCTCTATACTGGTCTTGGACTGCCTACCTTTGGAATGCTTTTCTGAGAGATATTGCTTGTTTAACTGCTGATCTGGGTTTCTGTTAAATTGTAGTCAAGCCCAGCCCTGATTCACCTCAATGGTTTTTGACATTTACATACAAGGACTTCATATCCTCCAAGGTATGGTCAATTCTGTATATCATCAGCTGTGACAATCACTGGGGCATGTGTTATGTCAGAAGAGGAAACTGGGGCTGGAACCAAGCAAGTCTTGCCCAAGGCCACAGAGTTGGCTGCTGGGACAGCAGCAGGCTCTGAAAGCCAGGTTACCTCACCCCTAGAATTTCAAAAGCATGGTGGCAACAGGGGGCAAATTTCCTTTAAAGGTTATTTTGTCTGGTTAAGCAGTGGTTATTTTTTATATATAGTTTTTTTTTAATGGGGAGGGAGAGAGATGAGAAGCATCAACTTGTGGCACTTTAGTTGCTCAATGATTGCTTTCTTATACGTGCCCTGGCCGGGTGGACTCCAGCTGAGCCAGTGACCCCTTGCTCAAGCAAACGCCCTGGGGTTCAAGCCAGTGACCATGGAAGCCAGAGCCGTTTGGGCTCAAGCTGGCAAGCCTGTGTTCAAGCCAGATGAGCCTGTGCTCAAGCAGGCAACCTTGGAGTTTGAATGTGGGACCTTAGCGTCACAGGTCGACGCTCTATCCACTGTGCCACCACCAGTCCAGCAGTGGTTATTATTATTTTTTTTGTATTTTTCTGAAGCTAGAAACGGGGAGAGACAGTCAGACAGACTCCCGCATGCGCCTGACCGGGATCCACCCGGCACGTCCACCAGGGGGCGATGCTCTGCCCCTCCGGGGCGTCGCTTTGTCGCGACCAGAGCCACTCTAGCGCCTGGGGCAGAGGCCAAGGAGCCATCCCCAGCGCCTGGGCCATCTTTGCTCCAATGGAGCCTCGGCTGGGGGAGGTGAAGAGAGAGACAGAGAGGAAGGAGAGGGGGAGGGATGGAGAAGCAGATGGGAGCTTCTCCTGTGTGCCCTGGCCGGGAATCGAACCCGGGACTTCTGCATGCCAGGCCGATGCTCTACCACTGAGCCAACCGGCCAGGGCCAGCAGTGGTTATTTTTAATAGCAAGCATTTAAGGACAATTTACCTCTCTGTCAAAAGGAAGACTGAAGACTGTTTTATCAAGGGGATTGAAGTCACTGACTTTAAAAACAGTCTTCTTTCAAGTTGCATCCAGAATACTACCACTACACTGCAGTTAATTATAACTGCTTGTATTGTTATAACATACATGAAAATAACTCAATTCTCAAACAGACTAAGGCACATTTGGAATAAGCAACTAGAAAAATAAATGTTTGCTGTTTTAAAAGCACAACGGACTTGATAATTAATGTAGGTCTGACAAAGTCTTTAAGATGAAAAGGCAGAGGTAAATGCAGGTAAAACTGAATAGGGTGGATTCAACATAAGAGTTTTTTTTTTCTTTTTCTTTTTACAGAGACAGAGAGAGGGATAGATAGGGAGGGACAGACAGGAACAGAGAGAGATGAGAAGCATCAATCATTAGTTTTTCGTTGCCACACCTTAGTTGTTCATTGATTGCTTTCTCATATGTGCCTTGACTGCGGACCTTCAGCAGACTGAGTAACCCCTTGCTCGAGCCAGAGACCTTGGGTCCAAGCTGGTGGGTGAGCTTTTGCTCAAACCAGATGAGCCCTTGCTCAAACCAGATGAGCCCGTGCTCAAGCTGGCGACCTCGGGGTCTCGAACCTGGGTCCTCCACATCCCAGTTCGACGCTCTATCCACTGTGCCACCACATGGTCAGGCAACATAAGAGTTTTAATAAGACATGTCAAGCAAGCATATTGACTTCTTAAAACAAAGAAAATATAAAAGTTTAATTACAAAAACACTTGTACAGAAAACTTGGCATTTCAACTGTTCCAAACATATGTACATTTTTTTCTAAAATTGAATTTTGTTAGAAATAAAACACTTTGTCTCTCCTTGGCTGCCCCTTGTGTTTTAATAAAAAGTAATCTGTTAACACTGAATAGGCAACAACTTATTTCTTGAGAAGAACATATTAAGTGTGATAATATCTACAAGTTTATTGGAAAACATGAATCAAGTTTCATGTTAGCCAGCAACCTGGCTGCCACCTCCTGGCTGGGCACAGAGAGAAGAGGGCCACACAGACCTGCTGTCCGGGACCTGACAGTGTAGTATGCATACCAAGGTGTCAGGTGCTCTCTGTCCAGCTACTAGCATGTCAGGTGTTTTCAATCCCGGTCACAGGCGTCAGGTGTGCTCCGTCCCAGCCACTGGCGTGTCTCCTGGGAGAGCCAGAACTTCAAGATCAGTTGGCTCATTTTGTGGAGATGATTCAGACTGTAGGGTCTTTCAAGATGGTGTGCATTCCTGAATATGCAGATGTTTCAAGTCAATGTCAGGTGTCCTATCTGGAGTCAGGAGGAGGCTGGCCTATGGACAGTAATCACCCTTCCTGGTCACCAGCGCTCTCACCCAGCTGTACAGACTCGTACATGGAGAAGCAAGGAACTGTGAGGAGGAGGAGGGAAGAAACAGAAAGTGTCTGGCAGATGGCAGACACAATGCCCAGAACTAGAGTGGACACCCTCTGCTACAGACACTGTGTTCCAGGCTTGACTCAGCAGGTGAGGAGTCTGTGAGATGTGGCAGGACCATAGTGACGGTGACAGCACAAGAGGAAGATACAGAAAGCAGGTGACTTGGCTTGGTTTAGAGTGACAGATGACAATGGGGTCTTATTCTAAACAACTGCCAAGTGGTGATATGTTATCTTTAGTACATCATGGAAATTTGATGTGTGTTCATATATGACATATAAAAAGGCTATTTTTTGTTGTTCTTCTATTTCCCATGGCCTACAGAAGAAATCAGGTGAGGAGAGGCAGGGAAGGACAGGACAGTGCAGTAATGTGACGGGCTCTGGCTTGCACCTGACTGTGAGTGTGTTGGGAGGGGCTGCACATCCACCTGCTTCAGTGGCGTGGTGCCTGGACAATGAGCAGGCTTGGCAGGCCTGGCTTTGGTTCCAGCCTGTGCCACAGAGAACAAGACAAAACCGACCGTCAGGTGGGAATCAGAAGCCCTTCTTCCCTTCTGCTGATAAAAAAAAAAAAAGGCTTATGTACTGAGGGGGAGAAGGAAGGACGCCTGTCCCTCTGCAGAGTCTATAGCATACTGACAGAGGGAAGACAAAGACATGAGCATACCTCCGGGCCCTTTCATGTCAGCTCCAGACACTGCGTAACACTACCCCTGCCATCCACAACTCTGCATGCTCGAAACAGACAGGGTCAGTTTCACTTATGATAGGCTTTGGAGGTGGTTTTTTTTTTCAGTGCCAAATGAGAAACTACTTTTCCTGTTCTCTCCTATTTGCCAATGACCTTTTCCTCAGCAGAGAATGCTTCACAAGACACTGTCAGCAGATGGGAAGAGAAGAACCTTACTGGGCGGGCACGCAGGGCATGTGCAGGAGCAGAGCTTGGAACAGCAGGCAGTGCTGAGGAGGAGGAAGAACAGTGTGTTCTCCTCAGGGCAGCAGTCAGAAAGCCTCTGCGAGGGCTGGCGCCCACTGTGCACTGAGTGGGACAGGAAGCGGCCTCCCCAAGGTAGCCTGCCAGAAGCTCCTTTCTCTGGAGTGGCAGCAAGTCAGAGATGGGGGAAGATGGCCTGTGCAGTAAGACTCCTTCAGAACCCTGCTGAGCAACAGGCCCAGAGGTCAGAAATAGAGATGTGGAAATTAGTGGGGTGAAGGGAATACAGATAATGCCCAAAGGCATAGAAACAGTGACAGGAAGATAGAAAAACCAGGGTGTCTGCTAAAAGGGCCAAATCTGAAGCAGGACAATGAGAAGGCTTCCCTTTCTTCCTCTGCAGATGGTAGCAGAAATGCAGATATCCCTTCACATACAAGCAGACAACCAATGGAAACTGAAGACAGGAGCGTGGCGCCACATTTTCTAAGCTTCACAGGGATGATTCCACAGAAAGTTCACAAACGTGTTATTTTTGATGCTTCCTGGGGTGAAGGCATTTAACTCACAGCGGACAGTTTCTGCACAAGCAGAGTCCTCTATATTCCTCTGTCTCCATTCAGTTCAAATTTCCAGATGGCTTCTCATTCCTCACAAGTAAAACCACACACAAACATCCTGAAGCTCTACTACCTGTAGGAGAAAGGGGAGGGAGAGGGAGAGGGAGAAGAAAAGGGAGAGGGAGAGGGAGAGGTGGAGAAAGAGAGAGAAAGAGAAAGGGAGAGGGAGGAGGAAGGAGGGAGGGGAAGACAATGGGGATGTAGGAAAATTGTTCAGCTGAACACAGAAAAGCAACTATTGGGGACAAATCTGAGAGTGGAAAATTAGTATTCTACTTTGGTCCAAAGAATAGATGGCCAATCAAAATCAATTTTCTTCAAATACAAATCTAAGGATCTCTGCATGTGCAGGAATGTATTATGTGGGTATGATCAATAAATTTTGAATCACAGAAATTTTTTTTCAACCCTCAAACAGCCAAATAGTTATTATTTGGTTCGATTGAAATCAAGCAACATATGGCTTGTGATAGTTTATATAAAGTGTCACCTCTCCACATGAAGTCACCCTAAGGCTTCCTCCCAGAGCTGTTTTTTTCCAGGTACAAGCCAGCCACAAAGAAAATGCTGGCTGGGGTCATCCTTCCATTGCAAAACCAGATTTTACATTATTAGATTGTAATTATTTCTATTTACCTCCTATTTATCTGAAAGCCCTTATTCTAAACATTTTGGTGCTTCCCCCTTATCCCCACTCCCGTCTCCTCAGAGCAATGATTTTGGAACTCCACTGAACCCAAGTTTTGATATGTGTGCTCTTATTTGCACAGGTACAATATTTTCAGGCAAGACGTCACTTCTTTGGGGCTTAGTTTCTCCTTATGCAGAACACAGGAATTTCTAAAGGTCCCATCTACTGTGCTCCTGTAAAATGGGAGAGCATTAACTTCCCCTCACTCACTGGCTCCTGACAAGTGGGTGAGAACTGCCAAGCTCACGTCAGTCTGAAGACATTAGGCCTGGCTGTCTGTACGTATTTGTATAATGAGGCTAAGCTAGTATTGATCACAGTCTTAATAACTGTTTCATTTGACAGTTCTGAGGATCCAGGGAACTATCCAGTCTTAGTTTTGATGGATAGACTGTAAGAATCTATAGTAATAAAATTATTCACATTTTCAGGTATGATTTTTTTCAAGGGTAAAATATTTGTCACCTAGAATCAAGGATAATGGTAATATTCTAGGTTTTCAAAGACACTTCAGAAAGAAGATATTAGAGTTTATGTCCCTAAGATAGGTAAAGATTTAGACTATCTTATTGGCAAAATGCTCAAAACAGAAAATCGCTTTTGGCTTCAAACTTGCCTTGACTGCCCTGTGCTCACATGAGGTGACCCCATGTCACCCACCAGGCTTTGTGTTCTTCCAGTCTTCTACCCTGCTTCCCCGCTCTCTTCTCAGGCCCATGAGGGTGCTAACAACACTGTCTTACCGTCTCTTGTAAGCACCGTCCAGTCCATCTGATTGCTCATGAGAGAAATGGGAATCCTTTCTCCTCAGAGCAGGGTGGAGGCTAATGTGTAAGGGACTGCCTTGTGCTGGGACCCTCCAAGGGCACGGCTGACAAGGACAGAGACGACTGCTCTGCTCTCTGTGGCAGGCGCTGCCTCATTGGATAGGAATCATGGGTTTATCTATTCTCAGACACAGTACTTGAGGTGCAAACCATGCTAGAACATGCACTCGTTTATGAGTGTGTTCACACACCTGTAGACAAATAAGCAAGATTCAAAGCTGTGACTGGCTGTCCTCAAGAGCATATCCTGCTGCCCACTCTTGTTTTAGTATCCATATATGGTCACCACACCACATGGTCCCACCTTAGGTTTTCCAGTTTACATGTCTGTAGGTGCAGAACAATGTAATCAACAGACTAAAGGGCTGACACTTTTGTGGGATGGCACAGTAAAGGGCAGTTATCTCTAGGAATCTGAGTGAACAAATACCAGTTCTATTAAGAAGTGACATCCAATGACTTACCATTAGTACCACAATGCCGAAAGGGGCAAGTCCCTTCTGGAAATGTAACTCTGGTCTACTCTGAAAGGATGTAACACACACTACTAATAATTTGTTGAATATATTTTTAAAAAGCTAATTTTTTCTCTCCTCTTTTTGTTGCTTACTGAGTGTTTATTTTTTAACCCATTTAATTACGGCACTAACTGTTTTGATGTGAGGTTAGTCCCTATGAACATTTACCATCCAATAGCTACTCTGAGATTCAGGGTGAGTGAAAGCTCCTTTCTTGTGTAGGTTTCAAACACACATCTGCTGACTGCTGTCAATTATCATTCATGTTTCCATGGAAAAGGAAGCTTAAACATTAATTGACAGTTATATTGTTCTTGTATTTAAGTGATGTTTTAGGGGTGTTTTCCTCAAAGTTGCTCACTCACTCTTCAAATCTCTTTGGGAAACCGGCACTCAAGAATGCAGTGGGTAAGTGACAAAGCTAGACAGAGGCCTAACACAGGACCCTGCATGTCCATCGCCTGGGTACTGGCCCCATGGGAGATGCTGCTCTGGTCTGTGTATGGCCTGTAGGGTCACAGCAGCGAGCACTCACCACTCCTTAACGGTCGAGCCTGCTCACAACTTCTCTAACGGTCGCTATAAAGTTTTCGTTGTCTTGGGGGTTAGCTAGAATAATGCTGTGTAGTCTGTTCATGTACGAGTCGATGGTGTCCAGTGTGGGCGTCTCCCCACTTCCTGAAGTGAGAGAAGAAGAAAGATTGAGACTTCCCATTTAACTGACCATAACACAGTTAAGTGATTCCACAGCAAATGATACTATGCCTCTAACATGATCTGCTCCTCAGACAAGATTTTAATTTCAGGAGAATTTTTTAGAACTCAAAGAAATGAAATCTACATGCTCTAAATAAATAGATGGGTATATATAATTGCTGTATAGTGTATGATTAGCTGCATATCACAAAAGGCTAGAGACTCTCCCAGTTTTCTTTTGACTTACCGCAACATGGAAGAATACATATGAAATACTAGTGTTTCTTCCTCCTTTCCCTTAAAACAAAATTGCGAAGTAAACAAATATACCTAAGGAAAGTGCTCTAAATCAGGGTTTAGTACTCAAGTTTCCACTGTTCTGAATATCAAATTAAGCCAAGTAGAAAGTTAAAGATCTATATTATAGCCAATACTAAGATGCTATTACATGACCCACAGAACAACTTGAGGGAAAACCCCCATAATTTACTGATTTTTCCTCTTTAGGGGAGACTTGAGCCTTAGCACACCAATGCCATCAGCAGCAGCCCCTGCTTTCTGGGGCACACAGGTGAGGGTGGCATTACCAGGCAGGGGCATGCTGGCGAAGCTGCTGGTCAGCACCTGCCGCAGGGTCTCCAGGTGCTGCTGCAGGATGGTGTTGCGGCTCCGCTCCTGGATTACGTCCACCTCCAGCTTCTCCACTGCTGTGCGCATGCTCTCCACATGCTTCTGCAGGGCCGCGTTCCTCTCTTCAAACTCCATGTTGGATTTACGAAGCTGGCGGAGCTCTGCCTCCCGAGCTGTGGACACCCCCAGACACACACAGGACACGTGTGTATAACCAGTCGTCTCTGAGGAGCCTCCAGGCACACAAAGGACATGTGGGGTGCCAGGCGTCTCTGAGGAGCCTCCAGGCACACAAAGGACATGTGGGGTGCCAGGCGTCTCGGAGGAGCCTCCAGGCACACAAAGGACACGTGGGGTGCCAGGCGTCTCTGAGGAGCCTCCCAGACACACACAGCATGAGGAGTGCTAGGCATCTCTGTGGAGATCTCCAGACACACAGAACACGAGGAACGTTGGGCATCTGAGGGGCCCCCAGACACACACAGGACATGTGGGGCACCAGGCATCTCTGAGCCCTGATGACTTTCCCAAGGACACTCTGGTGAGCTCCCTCTAATAAGCCTGCCCAGCACATTTCCCTGTTCTCATTATGGTCTCCAGATAGCAATTTCAGCAATGAAAATGCCAAACTACCCAGAGCTAATTAATTCCTAAAACTGGACATATTACACACTTAAGTTTGTAAGGAACACTTGCAATTCCCCACATTACTGGGTTTTTTTTTTTTTTTTTTTTTTATCAAACTGTGCAATGAAAAGCGTGAAGGGTTTCACAGGGGACATTGTGGGAACGGGCAAGCACAGCTCTGGGTCTCCATCTTTACTACAGGGAGGTCAAACTTTGCTCTTACTTATCTGTACCTGGGACACTGTATAAAAGCTTTCATTTGTATAAAGGGCTCCAGGCTGAAAATCTGAGAGCATTGGAATCAGTGATGCACGTTTGTTTGCTCTGACCCAGAGACTTAAGCAGTGCTGACAATGTGGGCCTAATTCCCCATTGGCCTTAGAGGAACTCCGTCTACTAGAGAGTGAAGCACAGTAGCTTTCCTTCCTGGCCAGCCCAGGGTCTGAGCAGTGGAATCCTCTTGACATACTACACCCTGTCACCGGCCCGGGGAACATGGATGATGCTGCACAATCACCTTTGCTGTGGTTCAGGAACTCCTCTGTAAATATGGGGATGTCAAACACAGAGCGCTCCTTCACCTCCGCTTCCTTCTGTGGAACAGAACAGCTCTGTCAAGACGACAGGGTATGTGAATACTGTGTGTTCCCCTCTTCCCATGAACATCAAAATTACAACTAAACTACCGAACAACCCCTAAAGTCTAGCTGAACAAAAGTCTTCTAACTAGGGTGTGCAGAAGAACCCACATCAAACCTAGTAAAGGGCAAACAAGGAGAACAGGTAGGTCCCACACCCAAACATGGTGGGTAAGAACTGGGAGGGATATCTTGGCTTTGGAGGACTCTCCTGTGGATCGAGGCCCCTGGCCCGGGTCTCCAGGGCTGGGAAGACAAGTCCCCATTACTTTTGGCTGTGAAAACCAGCACACACTGCAGCTGAGTGAGATACAAGTCCCCATTACTTCTGGCTGTGAAAACCAGCACACACTGCAGCTGAGTGAGATACAGGCTGCTGGAGTGCCTGGCAGCTCCTCTAAAGAGTCTGTGCATGGACTTAGACTCACTTGCTTAGCTCCAGAAGCTTAAAAAGTGCCAGGGACATAAGGGGTGGAACTGAAGTGTCTGGTACCAAAGTGAGGGTTGGGGGAGCAGCTTTCTCCCAGGCAGGCACCAAATCTGAGTCTCCATCAAACTCAGTCCACCCTACCCTAGGGATTTCCTGAGAACCTATAACACCAACACTTACATCAGGCGTGAATCCATTACAGTGGGTAGGTATTCCTCACATGTGGCTGGTCTTGATCAGTACTGTGGACTTCCCTAAAATTATTTGAAATGTCCAAAACCCCAAATAAGCAGTGGCTGGGCTTGGCATGTTCTCTACTTATACTAAGTAGCTCTAAGTCTGGCACTAGTGGCAATCAGTCTCAGTTTATAGTGTGACTTCTCCCAGGCACCTCCAAGTCCAGCACAGGCAGCTACCAACCTCAGGATCACTTTGTAGCTCCCACCAGGTGGCTCTAGGCTGGGCACAGGGAGCAGGTCACCTGGAACTGCATTGGAGTCCCTCCCAGAACCAACACACCTGGTGGCTGGTACCAGACTATATGAGAGCACCCATTTTGCCCTCAACCCTGCACAGCAGTTTGTCCACGGTAGTTAAGGCCTGTTCTCATAGCCAGTCAGGCTAAAGGTCAACCCAAACCACTGATGTGCTCAAATGCAACAAGAGGGCACACACAGCCCACACAAGAAACACCCCTGGAGCACCCAATCAGGTGAACAGGGAGACGACACCACTAGACTCTATAGGACACCTACTACATAAGGCCACCCTGCTAAAACTTGGAGATGAAGCCTCTTCCTAATGCACAGAATGAAACACACCAAGGCTGCCAAAATGAGGACATAAAGGAATACGTCCCAATCGAAAGAACAAAAAAACAATCTCTATAAAAACACTAAACAAATGTAGGAAAGCAATCTATCAGATACAGAATTCAAAACACTATTTATAAAGATACTCAGTGAGCTTTTATGGTAAGAGGAGAAGGAGGAGGAGGAAGAAATGATAATAAAAAATATGAAAAATAGCCCTGGCCAGGTAGCTCCAGTTAGTTAGAGCATCTTGATATACCAAGATTGTGGGTTTGATCTTTGGTCAGTGAACATACAAACATCAATGAATGACTACATAAATAAGTGGAAAAACAAACTCATCTCTCTAAAATCAATAAAAAATATGAATAATAAAATGGCAATAACTACATACCTATCAATAATTACTTTAAAAGCAACTGGATTAAATGCTTCAATTAACCCTTTAAGTAGTGAGTTTTTTTCATGCTCACTGACCCCCCCCCCCCCAGGAATTAGTTTTGTTTAAAAAAATAAAATTAGTTCCAGTTCCAGTTTTATTAACTTAAAATCATATTTTTTGATAACCAATTTATAGAAATAAGAAGAACATACATTTGCCTTTTTTTAATGTTGCCTTACACATCTTTAAAATAAAAATTTTTTGTTATGATTGTACTCTAGATCATTAGGAGGCTCAAGGATGTACATGAGTGTTCATACTACTCAAAGGGTTAAAAAACAAAGGGTGGCTGAATGGATAAGAAAACAAGACCCGTACACATGTTGCCTACAAGAGACCCAATTCAGACTGGAAGACATGCACAGGCTAAAAGTAAAAGGTAGTTCATGCAAATGAAAAAAGAACTTAAAGTAGCAATAAGTATATCAGACAAAACAGACTTATAAACAAAAGCTATAATAAGAGATAAAGAATGACATTTCATAATGATAATGGGATCAATCCAAAAGAGAAAATAAGTATTGTAAACACTTAAACCCCTAAATATATAAAGTAAATAGTGATGGACAGATAAAGAGAGAGCAACAGTAATACAATCATAGTAGAAGACTTTAACAACCCACTGCCATCAATATGAAATCATCCAGACAGGAAATCAACAAGGAAGCAGCAGCCTTAAATAACTGACCAAATATATTTAATTAATATTCTTAGAGCTTTTCACCCCAAATAGCAGAATATACATTCTTTTTAAGTGAATATGGAACATTTGTCATGGTAAACCACAAAACAAGTCTCTTTATTGAGTTAAATATGAGATCACGGAAGAAATCAAAAGATTTCTTAAGACAAATGAAAATAAAAACAATCAAAAATCTATAGGACATAGCCAAAGCAGCTCTAAGAGGGAAATTCATAACAACATAGGGCTACCTCAAAAACAAGAAAAATCTCAAACAATCTAATAACTAAGGGACTTAGAAAAGGAAAAACAAACATAGCCCAGTGAGTAGAAAAAAGGAAACAATGAAGATCAAAGATCAAAATGTAAATAAATGAAATAGTCTAAAACAGAAATACAAGAGATCAATGAAACCAAGACCTGGTTCTTAGAAAATATAAACAAAATTAATAAGTCTTTAACTGACTCATAAAGAAAAAAAGAGACAGGGACCAAATAAATGAAAGAAGAAATGACAACTGACACCACAGAAATACAATGGATTGTAAAGAAAATACTATGAACAATTTTATACCAACAAATTGAACAAGTGGAAAAAATGGGTAAATACCTAAAAATATACAATTTTCCAAGACTAAATCAAGAAAAAACTAGAAAATATGAACAGACTACAGTGACACCCTGAGATATGAGCAGACCAACATATGAAATTTCTTTTCTGTTTTAAGATACGATCTGCGACTGGGTCCATATTTTTGTTTGAGATCGGAGCGAAATTCTGAGATAAAAGTCGTGATTCAGGAAGCTGCCGCTAGTTGGCATGTTGGTGCACGGGTTCAGTATCAGCAGCACAACACTAGCATCTCGTTCTTTCTCACGTGTTACCCGCAGAATCAAGTCAAATCTCTTGCGCTGTACACGTTCTTGCATCATTTTTGCATTTTTTACTAACTTTTTTTGTGTGCTATCATGGGGCCGAAGAAAGTGAGTGTAAAGGACAGTGGTGAGAAGAAGAGAATGATGTTGATAGAAGTAAAGCAAGAAATAATAGAAAAACATGAACGTGGTGTATGAGTGATTGAACTGGCAAGGCTGTCTGACCGCAATATATCTACAATTTGTACCATCCTTAAACAAAAAGATGCCATCAAAAGCGCAAACCCAGCCAAAGGAACTACAATTCTGTCCCGATTAAGGACAAATATCCATGAAGAAATGGAGAAGCTTCTGCTGGTGTGGATGAAAGAGAAAGAGCTGGCAGGAGATACAGTGACGGAGACTGTAATATGCAAAAAGGCACATATTATTTACGGCAACTTGAAGAAGAAAGACCATCAACCTCAAAAGAGGCAGAAGATACGTTTAAGTCAAATCACGGCTGGTTTGAAATTTCAGGAAGAGATCTGGCATCCACTCGGTGGTGAGGCATCGTGAAGCTGCGAGTGCTGACGTTAAGGCAGCTGAGGAGAGTACATTGCACGTTTTGCTGCGCTTATCACAAAGGAAGGCTACATCCCCCAACAAGTGTTCAACTGTGACGAAACAGGATTGTTTTGGAAAAAAATGCCCCGGAGGACTTTCATCACCACAGAGGAGAAGCAGCTGCAGGCCATAAACCCATAAAGGACCGTCTGACCCTTGCATTGAGTGCAAATGCTAGCGGTGACTGTAAAGTCAAGCCACTGCTAGTGTATCATTCTGAAAATCCTTGAGCCTTTAAGACTCACAGGATTCTTAAAGAAAAACTGCAGGTTATATGGCTCACCAATGCTAGGGCATGGGTTATGCGGCAGTTTTTTATTGAATGGGTAAATCTCGTCTTTGGTCCTGCAGTGAAGAAATATCTTCAAGAAAATAAACTCCCAATGAAAGTATTACTAATCCTTGAAAATGCTCCAGCCCACCCACCTGGTCTTGAAGATGACATTCTCGATGAGTTCAAATTTGTGAAAGTCCTCTACCTCCCACCAACCACGACTTCAATCTTGCAACCTATGGATCAGCAGGTCATTTCCAACTTTAAAAAGCTTTACACAAAGCAGTTGTTCCGCCGCTGCTTTGAGGTGACTGAGAATACAAATCTAACCCTTCGCGAGTTTTGGAAAGATCACTACAACATCGTGATATGTTTATGCATTATTGACTTGGCAAGAGGTTACAAAAAAAAAAATTTGAACTCGGCATGGAAAAAGTTATGGCCTGATGATGTTGCAGACAGGGACTTCTAAGGATTCGAACCAGAGACCGAGACTGAGGTAGAAGCATTGGAAGAGATTGTGTCCCTTGGAAAGTCGATGGGTCTGGAGGTAGATGAGGGTGACATAAACGAGCTCGTCAAGGAACATGAGGAGGAACTCTCAACTGAGGAGTTGAGGAGCTACAGATGATGCAACATACGGACTTTCTGCAAGAGATTAGTAGTAAGGAGGAGGTAGAGTTGGAGGAAGTGATTTTTACAAGTGAAATTAAAGACATGCTGGCAATGTGGGAGAAGCTTTTAAGTTTCATTGAAAAGAAACACCCAGAAAAAGTTTCAACTGGTCATGCTTCAGCACTTCTGAATGACACTTGTTTGTCACATTTCTGTAACATTTTAAAGGGCAGGCAAAAGCAAACCTCTTTGGATAGATTTTTATTCAAAAGTCCTGCAAGTGAAAGTGCCGAAAGTGCAGCCAAAAGGGCAAAAACAGGTGATGATTAAATGAAAAAATACGTAATGTTAAGCTTAGGTTAAGTTTAAAGTTAAGAAAGTGCATTTTTTTACAATTAAGTTTTTGTGGTTTCATTTTAAGTAAAGAGAGTGCAGTTTTAGTTTAGTTTAAAATAAAGAAAACACAGTTTTAGTTTACATTTAGTGTTAAGAAAGTGCAGTTTTAGTTGACATGTCTACAATGCCTGAATCCCTTCCTCCCTCCTCCTCCTCCTCCTCCTCCATTCACCTCCGTTAGCCGCACTCATTTGTCTCCAAGGTAAGAATACAGTAGTAAATAACACTTTTTTCTTTTATTTCATATATTTTGTTATGCATTGGTAAAGTATACATGTGTATTTCTTAATTTAAAACATGTCTTTTTTCATAATTTAGGATGGTTTGGGGATGTTTCACAGGGCTGGAACGAATTAAATCTATTTCAGTTATTTTAAATGGGAGAAATTTGTTTGATTTACGAGTTGACTGACTTATGAGCTTTGTTACAGAACGAATTAAACTCGTATCTCAAGGTACCACTGTAATAACTACTAACAAAAGAGAATCAGTAATCAAGAAAACAACAAAGAAGTCCTGATGTATTTTACTCAACATTCAAAGAAGAATTAACGTGTGTCTTTCTCAAACTATTTCAAAATATTAAAGAGGAGGAAAAGCTCCAAAGCTCCTTTTATGAGGGGCCAGCATTACCCGGATTCCAAAACAATACAAAGACATTACAAGAAAATTATAGGTTAGTATCTCTGATGAACACAGATATAAAAATCCTCAACAAAATACAGTACTAGCAAACAAAATTCAGCAATATATTAAAATACATCAAACACTGTGATTAGTAGCATGTACTGTTGGGATGAAAGGTTATTTCAGTGTCTACAAATCAATTAATATGATACACCACTTAAGAAAATGAAGGACAGAAATCACATAATCACATCAATAGATGATTAAACAGCATTTGCCAAAATCCAGCATCCAGTTATGATAGAAACTTTTAGCAAAGTGGAAATAGAGAAAATATGCCTCAATATAAGAAAGGTTATTATATGACAAACCCAGACATCATATTATACTCAATAGTGAAAAGCTACATGTGTTTTTCTTAAGATCAGTAACAAGAGATGGATGTCCATTTTCACCACTCCCACATTCACTGAAATCAGACATGAAAAAGAAATAAAAGGCATCCAAATTGGAAAGAAGTAAAACTATCATTTTTTTTTTGCAGATGACAAGATATTATACATAGAGAACCCTATAGGATTCCACCCCAAACTCTTAGAACTAATAAATAAATTCATCAAAGTAGGATACAAAATAAATACTCAGAAATTGGTTGTATTTTTATATACCAATAATGAACTATCAGAAAGGGAAATTTAGTAAACAATTCCATTTACAATTGCATAAAAAAATACCTAGGAATAAATTTAATCAAGAAGGTAAAAGACCTATATTTGGAAAATTATAAGACACTGAAAAAAGAAATTGAAGAAGACACTAATAAATTGAAGCACATGCCATGCTTATAGATATAAAGAATTAACTTTGTTAAAACGTCCATAGTACCCAAAGCAATCTGTAGATTCAATGCAATCCTTACCAAAATACCAATGGTATTTCTCACAGTACTAGAACAAATAATCCAAAAATTTATACAGAATCACAAAAGACCTTAAGTAGACAGAACAACCTTGAGGAAGACGAACAAAGTTGGAGGTACCATGCTCCCTGATAGCAAACTATACTACAAGAGTATGGTACAAGGGTATGATAATCAAAAGAGCAATGGATAGAGCACTGACTTGGTATACTGAGGTCCTCAGTTGAAAACCCCATGGTTGCTGGCTTGAACACGGTATCAACATGAGCACAAGGTTGCTGGGTTGAGCAAGGGGTCACTGGCTCAGCTTGAGCCCCCACCCTGACCCCACCTCCAGTTAAGACATGTGAGAAGCAATGAAGCAATCAATGAACAACTAAAGTGAAGCAAATACAAATTGATGCTTCTCATCTCTCTACTCCCTCTCTCTCTCTGTCTCTGTCTCTCTCCCTAAAATCAATTTAAAAAATTATTGAAACTTATTTAAAAAAAAGAGCATAGTACTGGCATAAAACAGACATATTTATCAATGGAACAAACAGAGAGCTCATTATGTGGTCAATTCATCTATGACAAAGGAGGCAAGAATATACAAATATACAAAGGGATAAAGACAGTCTACTCAACAAATGGTGTTGGGAAAACTGGACAGATGCATGCAAAAGAATGAAACTAGATAACATTCTTATATCACAGACAAGAATAA
Source organism: Saccopteryx leptura (assembly GCF_036850995.1). Taxonomy (NCBI): domain Eukaryota; kingdom Metazoa; phylum Chordata; class Mammalia; order Chiroptera; family Emballonuridae; genus Saccopteryx; species Saccopteryx leptura. The sequence continues at coordinate 129,852,475 of NC_089508.1, forward strand.
ATTTAAGATGGATTAGACTTAAAATAAGACCTGAAACCATAAAACTCCTATTAGAAAACATAGGCAATTAACGCTGACATGTCTAATAATTTTTTCTGATATGTCTCCTCAGCCAAGGGAAACAAAAGAAAAATAAACAAATGGGGCTACATAAACCTAATTTTTGCACAGCAAACCATCAACAAAACAAAAAGACAACCTACTGATGGGAGAAATTCATCCAATATGTGATTAATATAGAAAATTTATAAAAAACCCATACAACTTAACCCCCCAAATATCCAATTAAAAATGAGCAGAGGACATAAATGGACATTTGTTCAAAGAGGACATACAGATGGAATAACAGACATATGAAAAGATGCTCAATGTCACTAATCATTAGAGAAATGTAAATTAAAACCACAATGAGATATCACCTCACACTTGTCATACCGTCGTCAATAAATCAACAAATAACAAGTCTTGGCAAGGATGTAAATAAAAGTGAATCCTCAAACTGTTGACAGGTTTTCAAATTGATGCAGCCACTGTGGAAAGCAGTATGAAGGTCCCTAAAAATTAAAAACAGAACTACCCTGTGACACAGCAATCCCACTTCCGGATACATATCCAAAGATATCTAGAACACTAATTGGAAAAGATATATGCCCTCCATGTTCACGACAGCATTATTTACAATAGTCAATATATGGAAGCAGCCAAAGTGCCCATCAACAGACGACAAGGTAAAGAAGATGTGGTACATAAATACTATGAAATATGACTTGGCCTCTTGTCATTTGTGAAACTGCCGACGGACCTAAAGGATTTATGCTCAGTGATATGAGTCAGAGCAAAGACAAGTACCATATGATCTCACTTATATGTGGAATCTAAGAAACAAAATAAATGAACAAACATAACAGATACAGAGGACAATCTGATGGTTGCCAGATGGGTGGAGGGTTGTGTTTGTGTGGGAGGATGGATGAAAAAGGTGAAGGGATCAAGAAGTACAAACTGGCAGTTCCAGAACAGTCATGGGGACGTAAAGTATAGCACAGGGAATACAGTCAATAGTATTGTAATAACTATGTGTGCTGTCAGGGGATACTGGACATATTGGGGGGAATCACTTTGTAAGTAATATAAATGTCTAACCACTATACTGTATATACCTGAAACGAATATAATATTGAATGTCAACTGAAATTGAAAAAAATTTTTTTTAAAAAAGAGTAGCAAAACAGTTAATTTTAAAATAGAAGCTAACTTAATAGGTAGTGCTAAAGACAGTGAAAATGTCTTTTTTTTTTTTAATGTCTTCTTAAAGAAACAGTAGCATGAGCAGGAATCAGTCCAGGAAAGCTGATAGGGAAATGTATTTATCTTTTCACTGAAAACAAACTTTCACAGGGCTCATGTAGGTTAAGTACTCAATTCTCTCAGGTATAACTGCTGTGCAATAAGAAGCCTTAAAACCAATCCACACTAATTCCCAAATGGACAATTTGGAAGCCATTTCTCAGCTCTGTGCTTTGAATAGTCAACAGTATAAGACTGAGGAAATATCTGAGGTAGGAATAAAAAAGGAGAATTTCTAGGTATTTTTTCAGTGTTTCTATTGTTCATGCATGTAAAAAACTTTATAAGATAGGGACATCCAATGTAAATTTGCATAGTGGATAGTAAAAATGTAAGCAGACCTCTGCTAGCTATGAGCAATAATGATGGTATCCCATGGGCACCTGTAATTTAGAAGGGGCAGGCTACTACTGGGGTTCTTTTAGACTTTCTTCAGACATAGGAAAAACAACCAAAGAAAACTAGGACATCAGAAACATCAAGGCTCTGAAATGAAGAAGCCAAGGATTATGTGAGAGAAAAGAATAAAAAAGCCTAGACGTAATTCTCCAATAATTTGGTGAATATTCACAAAACTACTGCAAAATACATTCCATGGTGATCCTTAAGAAGGATCCTCAAGTCAATTTCAAGAAGTCTGGCTGCCATTTCTACAGTGAATTTGAGGTTGAAAGTATTATGAATATAAATTTTAAGTGTTTTGGCACAGTGTTTAAATATTTACATGATATAAGATGGTAAAGAGAACAGTTGGAATGTGAACAGAAGAAACTGCTCATGAACCCTGAAGATTCACAAACCTTCACAATATAAAGAACAGTTAGAGAAAATCTAGAAATCATTCTTATAAAAACATGTTTGAAGCCAGAGATAGAATGTTTCTTTCCTACTCAGTCTTTTATGTTTGGACACAAATACAGTTTGGTTCCCAGTAGAAAAGCTAAACAGTGAACAGTCTAGGGGGGAGTTCTGCCAGCGAGGCTCCTGTTCTTAACTCGTGTGGGCCTTGTAAGGGGGCTAGGCATGGGCACTTCCTGCCAATGGCAGATGAGCTAAATGAAAATCTGAAAATCGATGTCTTTACCTGGGGTAACTTTCAGAGCATTGAAATTTTACCCTTTTTCCGCTTAAAGAAAATAAGCAATGTTTCACAGAACAATTTAAAAAATAACAGACATATCATAAAAACCCTGTTTCAACCTGCAAAGCTCTACCTCTTGCCAGTTTCTAATGGATTTCAAAGAGAACTAAAGTATGGACAAGAAGGTCTGATTCCAGAAGGGATCTTAAACATATTTCACAGTGGCTTTCTCTTCACTGCTGGTTTACCATATGCTTTAACTGCAGTACTGGGTTGCTGCAAGTGAACAGAAAACTTATGTCACACAATTCCAGTATGTCCAAGGCACAACAGATATAAGCATAAGTCCACAAATGACTTAGGATAAAGGCGTAGGACTTTATCGTCTGACTTTGTTAAACTGATCTCATAGATGAGATCAGTTACCTAGCCATGAGCCTACATATCTGCTAGTGAGAAGGGTAGGAGGGATGCCTGGCTCCCATTGCCATGGCACCAAGAGTCTCCTCAGATAGCTGACTCCCTTCTCTTGGTCCAAGCCAAGCTAATTACATAAGGGCAGAGGACAGCACTGCTGAAGTGTATTAACTCACTGCCTCCTGGTATACATTCTTAGAGTGCAAAATAAGAAACACCAAAGCAATTATAAGCATAACACCAAAGCAATTATATGAAACATTCAGTCTCTAAATGACAACAGAGAAGTTCTACTTAATGGAATAAAACCCATCAGTACTTTCCCATTACTGAGTATATTACTCAGCATGAAGAGGGTCTTTCTGGGGGCTCAGATATGCTTAAGCTATTCCAAGGATCACTCAAGGGCTTAAAATCATAAGGATGTCATTACCTCTTCATTGAAAGGGTCTAATTTGTTTAGGTTGTGTCATTTTGTCATTTCTCATGAATTAAAGGAGAAACAAAATTACTGTTTCTATCTTAGTATGCACATGAGATGCAGACAGAAGACAATTTCTTGAGAGTAACACTATGCTGACTCCTAGGTCCTAGCCAGCAGGCCTTTGATTTGAAAGGAGCAAGAATGCTCTTTCCATTCATATTAAATTCTTTATCTTGTGTTCAGAGTAAGAGAACAGAGGTCCTTCTGAATGGAACCTATCTGCTGTGAGCTCGCCTCAGAACTTCATGGCATGCAACATGCTGTTCTCAAGTGCCCTTTGCTTTTAGGGCACACACTTGACGTGATGTGGCGTGGCGTGCCAGGCTGCAGTGCCCCAGTGCTGTGCAGAACAGCTTAAATGGCTTTCAGGTCAACATTTCTTTAGCTTTCTTCAGTACCTACCCTGGTAACAACGTCTTAGAAATCCCAGTTTCATTGAGAAATACAATAGGTTTCCTATTATACACAAATCAATTTGTCTTAACTGGCAACAAACTCTGCTCCATCTCAGAAACCCAGGTCCATTTTAACGTTCAACACCGTTTAGTGGATTCCACATTGTGTGGCATGTGCCACCAAGAGGGCTAGACTGGACTATGGAGGCCTAGGCTTCATTCGTGCCTCTGACTCAACAGGGGTTCTGGGGAGGTTCTTTTCTGTCTTAAGCAAGTTACTTTCCTCACAGACAAAATGAGGGAGTCAGTTGGGAGGATCTGAGGTCTTAGTATTTTTGAAGTAAGTTCAAAGGCTATTCTGTTACACTTGTCATTTCATTCCTAATATGAAAAGTAAAGGAAAATAAGCACAAAGGTAGAACCTATGACGTTTTAGGCACCTTATAAGATACTTTTTTTTTTGGATTTTTCTGAAGCTGGAAACGGGGAGAGACAGTCAGACAGACTGCCGCATGCGCCCGACCGGGATCCACCCAGCACGCCCACCATGGGGCGACGCTCTGCCCACCAGGGGGCGATGCTCTGCCCATCCTGGGCGTCGCCATGTTGCGACCAGAGCCACTCTAGCGCCTGAGGCAGAGGCCACAGAGCCATCCCCAGTGCCCGGGCCATCTTTGCTCCAATGGAGCCTTGGCTGCGGGAGGGGAAGAGAGAGACAGAGAGGAAAGCGTGGCGGAGGGGTGGAGAAGCAAATGGGCACTTTTCCTGTGTGCCCTGGCCGGGAATCGTGCATGTGTATTAAAGCTGTGTAACACAGCCAGCACACAGAGCCTATTCACATACAGGAACACAGCCTGAATACTACTGATGTGGGTGAACCAAATGGAGTAGCAAACATGTGCCAGGGAGGAGAAGAGGCACAGAAACCAAGACGATATCACTCGTGCTCTGTTGACACTGCGGCTGGACAGTTAATTTTAGTAGAATCTGATTCCTGTAACAAGCTGTCTGTGATAGTCAAGAGTAAGGTTTGATAACAATACATTGCAGTTCGATTCTAGCTTTCAGGTGCTCCTTAATTCTGTATCTCACTCCAAATCCCAGCCACTTGCAACAATTAAAGCTAATAACATTCTTGGACCACAAGAAAAGACTGGAGTTAGGGGCTGTAGTCTGTCATATGCTATCGATCCTTGAGCTAAAGCAACTCATCCAATCTGAATTATGGGATAGGAAATACTCTGCCATTCATTATAAAAAAAGCCCAATAGCATTTCAAATAACAACACTTTATAAATATATATATATATATATATAACATGTAGAAGAAAGCTAATTACCTCATGGTCATGAGTGGCCTGTCTGGCTGCATCTAAAAATATGGAAGAATAAGAGAACATTAAGTTGCAAAACAAAACAGAACAATAACTAGACCCCAGCAAATGACTGTGCCAACCCAGAAGAACTGCTGGTATATGGGGGCTATCAAAACACAAGATATTTTCTCTCATGGCTTTACTAATCAGTTAGTCAACAAAACTTAAAGGGAACCCTGTATTTATAGGTTACAATTAGACACAAGAGAAAGAGCAGACACAGTTTCTACTGTTGAGAACACAGTGGGAAGGTGAACAGGAAACGCATGCCAAAGGCTGTATACAACATTGTAGTTTAGCAAGCAAGATGCCCAAGTGTGAGAATGTGCAACGACTAAGGAATCACATACTAGCTGTGGGTGAAGCGTCTTTGCAGTGGTTCTTGAAGGGGAATGTAAGCAGCAGTTCTTGTAAGGGTGGAAGGAACAATTTTAATGAAGAATAAAAGATCCATTCAAGACCAGGATCTTGTCTATCTTGTTCACCATGGATTTCTTAAAGGCCAGTGAGAGCCTGGTATGTAACAGGAGGTGCTCAATATGTATTTTTTGGTTGCACGCATACATGACTGCATGAACGAAAAGGAGGACTATCTGAGGCAGGGAGAAGTGCCACATGAAGGCTCAGAGATGGTAGAGCTGGGCTGTGATGTGGTTCAGCAGACAGACTCATTCAGAGGCAGAGAAACACCTAAACTTGGAATTAGGGAAAAAGCACAGGCAACTAAAAGGGTCTCAGAGCACAAGTCAAACAGTTGATACTGGATGTAGAAACCAATTGGAATTTACAAATGAGAGCAATGTGTATTTAACAAAATTCTTAGATGATGCTTGTAAGTGAACGTAGTATAATAGAGAAATGAAAGGAATTCATCCTTTATATCTATCATAGTAGGCTCTGTGATGCTCACCACACACAACAAACTAGACATTTGTTTCTGGTTTTGATACCTTGCCTTTGAGATTTGCCTTTCTGACGGTCTTGGGTTTTCCTGCTGAAGACTTTGTAGGCCTCAGTCTTCTGATACTGCTCCAGTTCCTTCATATAACGCTCCTTGTCTCTGTCTGCTTCATCGAGGTAACGCTGGGAAAGAGATGTGAAATGACATTCATGTAGCAGACCTTTTTAGAAAGCATACCAATGAGCTATTTAAAGAGCGCAGAGGACAATTAGAACAGGGAGATAAAAGTATTGGGGAACTAGCTTTACAGGAGAATTAAAAATGTCACATGAATACAGTATAATCTTAAATTATAACAAAAATAGGTGAGCCTAATTTTTTGTGGACTATTTATTGCCTTTCTGATCTAATGAAGCAAGGTCTATTGAGATCATTCTCATAAAAGATTCACAAGATGACTGCAGTCTGTCTCTCACCCTATCTCCAGAACTCTAGATGGCCACTGGAGTCCACAAGATGCCTGAACACTGCATAGATGCACTTAGCCCTCCCAGGAGGAAGGATGAAATACTACTTTGTTTCTCTAATCCCCAACTGGTTCTGAGAAACTGATCTCATACATCAACTGGCCTTTTAAGAGCCGGAAGAGTGGACTATATGAGAGAACTTATAGCTACATGCTTAGCGCTAGTCATTATTTACCAGCATAATTTTTTTTAATCAGTTAGGTTTAAGAAATAAAATACTGCTTCCAGATGAACATAAACTATAGTCAGAAATTATGTTAAAAACCTTGTCCCACACAAGGGCCAAATGTAGGGGACACCCAACTGGCCAAATCTGGGACAATTTATGTACCAAAATACTAACGAATAGTAATACTGTATTATTTGCTCCATAAGACGCATCTGACCATAAGACACACCTAGGGTTTTAAGGAGGAAAATAAAAAGAAAAATATTCTGAACCAAACGGTGTGTTAAAATATTTAATAAAATACCATATTTTTCGCTTCATAAGACACACAGGCATTTCCCCCTCCACTTTTGGGGAAGGGAAAGTGCATCTTATGGAGTGAAAAATAATACGGTACATTATAGACTATTTGGGTAAAAATTCACGTGCCTACTCCAATAATAAACACACACCGACCGAGTAAATACAAGATGGTAGAGGAGGAAGGCTATTGCTTAGATGATGTGGTGTTGGGGTGACTGGTTAGTGTAAAGGGCATGCTCGGTGGGAGAGTGGTCACTTTGCGACCATCATGGCAGAGATGAGATCAGACAAAAGTCATCAATGAATGCTAAACTGGGGGAGGGGGATTCTTTTTTTTTTTTTCCCCTTGTGGGAGAGACAAAGAATCATAGAGAGGGATAGATAGGGACAGACAGACAGGAACAGAGAAAGATGAGAAACATCAATTATTAGTTTTTCGTTGCGACACCTTAGTTGTTCACTGATTGCTTTCTCATATGTGCCTTGACCGTGGGCCTTCAGCAGACCGAGTAAGCCCTTGCTCAAGCCAGTGACCTTGGGTCTAAGCTGGTGAGCTTTGCTCAAACCAGATGAGCCCATGCTCAAACTGGCGACCTGGGTCCTCTGCATCCCAGTTCGATGCTCTATCCACTGCGCCACCACCTGGTCAGGCGGGGGGGGGGGGGGGGGGTGCGGATTTTGATACCAATATCTGAGTGTTTTTAAAAGGCCTCTCCATAGACTCTCCATAGATGACTTATTAATTATAAGGGAGAATAAAACCCTTTACTGAGTGAGCAAAATGAACACTGCTAATGAGGAAGAAAAGGACACTGTCATACCCTAAGGACACAATAGCGCCTGCCTGTGCTATACTCTGATCAGAAATGCACAACCTCAAGCTAATCACAAGGACACACCAGACAAATACAAATGAGAAATGTTCTGTTAAAAGTAAGCAAAAAGAATGAAGATAAAAAAGGGATTTTCTTTTTAATATTAATGTCACAAAAGACAAAGAAGGTTGTGGAAACATTCCAAATTAAAGGAATGTAGAGATTTGACTACTCAACACAAAAACCTGATCTTACACTGAAATCTAACCTGATAAAATCGGAATATGGATGATAGGTTATACAAAACTACTGTGTTAATATAAAATTATAAAGTTGATAATTCTATGGCAATGTAAGAGAGTATGTGTATTTTTAGAAAATACACACTGAAATATTTAAGGCCATGATGTATGTAACTTCCCCTCAAATTATTCTGGAAAAAAATACACAGACAAAAAAACACAAACAGAAACAAAAATTGTGTGTGTTGTGTGTGTGAGAGAGCTTTGTGGGAGAGTATGAACACCAATGCAAACAGAGAAGTGGGATAAAATGTGTTAGCAGTAAGTTAGTTTGGGTAAAAGGCTGTTTGGGTGTTTTTGTACTATTCTACGTTTGTAACAGTTTGTACATTTGAAATTATTTTCAAATAAAACGTTAAAAAACAACAACAGAAAAACAAGCACACAAACCCTTGTCCTACCTACTAAACAGGGGTTATCCCTGGACATAACTGCTATTATTTTTGCTTCTTTCTTTATACATTTCACATTGTCTGAAAACATTGTGAACAATGAACATGCATTAATTTTGAAATAAAAGAATAAAGAGAAAAAAGTAACCTATATGCACAAGGCACTATCCCACACACCTTGGGTGCTCTATGCATGCTTTCTGCTGGCTTGCTGCCATAGACAAGAGCTTTACATTGCAACCTAATCAGATCTCTCTGGAAAGTATTTTCCAATTTGGTATAAAAGAGTATAAGACATAAGAGAAACAGAGGTTTCTTTCAGATGCTGATAATGCTGGGAACTTTTAACCCAAAATCACTCCTCCAACCATCATTCCACCTTTGTGACACTTTAGTCAGTGCATGGCTATCTTGTCCTTAATTAATTCCTCTCAAATTTCTCTAACAAATGGATTTGTTTCAGTTTGATAATAGGGTGAGTTTCTGTTTTAGAAGAGAAAGAATTCAAGTATGCTTACTTGCTTCATTTTCCATAATGGGTTAAATAAGCCAGAACTCTTATTTTAAAAATTTTATTAGCGCAACAATATCTTTTAAATAAAAATCTTATGTGAACGAAATTTTATTAAATGATTTTCTCATTTACTCATTACTTTTCATTGAATGTAGTGGAACAAATTATGTCAATAAACTCCTTAACACTGAACAACCACAAAAATCTTCAGTGAACTCTCAGCATATTCATCAAACACCCGTGTGGCTGCAGCAGACCCTGATGAGCAGGAAAGCCCCATGCTGAAAAGGAGAGCTTGGAAGGACCTGCTGCACATGACAAAAGTGAAGTATCTGATGTCCAACCCTCTTTGCTTTTCTGACAGAGATTATTTTTGATATATAATCAAAACCAAGTGAAGGATCAGGAGCAGACGATTACCTGCTTCTCCTCAGGAGGCAGTTTGCTCCACTCATTGCCTAACATCCTTGTGATTTCTGGGAACGGGACTTCTGGTCTCTTTGCTCGAAGCTGTTCTCGACGCTCATTCATGAACCGAACATACCCTGTGAGGGGGGATTTGGGTGCATTGCTGTCTCGAAGTGGTTTCTTCCTCTTTCTGCCTTTGGACCACCCTCCTCGTTTACTTCTTTGCTATAATACAAGTTAAAATAAAAACCAAAACCAAATTATAGTCACAACAAAAATGTCCCCAAATAACGCTAAAACAATGAGAAAACACTAACAAGCAAAACAGGATAAGTCCTGCATTTTCTTGCTGTGAAGGCCCCTGGAAGTATTCAAAGCTCTCCATATGTGTCACAGGTACAAATAACTGCAATGCAGTTTTCAAGAGGGGCCTCCAGATAGTTCACATAGAGACCCTTTCATGTACCACACCACAAACAGTGCGCTAATGGCATATTCTAGTGCTAAGTAAGCCCCAGAGATGAGAATAAAAGGTGTCATGATCACTCAAGCTCTGATCTTCTCATGCACTTAGCAGGTCCTGACTCCCAACAGGGGAATATTCTAAATGAGAAATGCACACATCCACAGCACTGTGCTGGAAAAGTGGACACTGCCACGGCAGATCAGAATGAGATGCGATATGCATTGAGCAAACAAAGAGACAAGCTGCAGCACAGGGATGACAAATTATTCATGAAGGTGTGCTCATTGGTACCAGTTTATATCCCATAGTACTTAGATAACACATAGATTAAAAAAAAGTTTACCGTACTGATTTGAGAGAGAGACAGACAGACAGACCTGAACATTGATCTGCTCCCGCATGTGCCCCGACTGGGGATTGGACCGGCAACTCCTGTGCTTTGGAACAATGCTCCAACCAACTGAGCTATTCAGCCAGCGTGCACATAGATTTTTAAAACAATATCTAAGTCTTAGAAACATTTCAGTAAATATAATATGTCCAAAATGAAGAGCAGCTTTTTGGCTTGATGGTTTGTTCCTTAAGATGTTTCTTTTATAAAGTCAGAGACCTTTATATGTTATTAATTAAATCAAAAGATTCAATCAACTCTTTAAAGAAGTCTAACAAAAGGATAGAGGTACCACTGATGTTTTACCATAACCCTTTTAAATAACATGCAAGAAACATCATAATTTTGCTTCATCATTTTAAAAACATATACAGCCTATAAGTTAATATTGTTTTATGGATGCAAGAATTCTTATTTCAGAGAACAGGATAAGCAAAATAGGGCAAAAACAGCTAAATATTAATTATAGTCCTATACTCCTCCAAATATATATAAAGTGGTACAGTAACCCACCCTCCAGGCAAATGGTATATTTGGTATCAGGCATCAGGCTTTTTTTTTTTTTTTGCAAACCAAGTAACATTAAATCCACTAAGGAGTTTATTAAGATGGCTTTGGGCATTCATCATAACCTTTAAGAATGCCAACATGAAGAAATCAGCTCTTTCAAAATATGAAAAAAGATAAAAATGAATGGTGGCTTTTATGGCTAAAAACCATAGACAATGCCATCAGCTATTTGTCAGCAACACTGAAAGTCTAGCGAAGACATGACTCCATAGGCTGGTATGCAACCTCTGTATGAATTAAAGATGGCCCCTGTTGAAGGCAGAATGACTGGTAAGTGGTGTGAACCCTCTGGGCACATGACCCCATGCTGCAGGGTGTGGTATGGAACATGGGCATGTGGACTTCTCATCAATTACTTATTTAATCAAATAACTTATTTACTCATTCAACAAATAGTTGTTGAACAGCTCATATGATATAAGTATAAATTTTTTAGTCATGGGAAAAAAGAATCTACCTGTCTTTATGTTATTAAAACAATCCCTATGATTCTATGTGAAACAAGAAATATGTGCAGAATGTAAGACAGCCAGACGATGGCCACCTGCTGCCTGCTTCTTTTTTTTTTTTTTTTTTTGTATTTTTTTTTTTGTATATATATATATTTTTTTGTATTTTTTTGAAGTTGGAAATAGGGAGGCAGTCAGACAGATTCCCGCATGTGCCCCACCAGGATCCACCTGGCATGCCCACCAGGGGGCGATGCTCTGCCCATCTGGGGTGTTGCTCTGTTGCAATCAGAGCCATTCTAGCGCCTGAGGCAGAGGCCACAGAGCCACCCTCAGCACCCGGGCCAATTTTGCTCCAATGGAGCCTTGGCTGCAGGAGGGGAAGAGAGAGAGAGAGAGAGGAAGGAGAGGGGGAGGGGTGGAGAAGCAGATGGGTGCTTCTCCTGTGTGCCCTGGCCGGGAATCGAACCCAGGACTCCTGCACACCAGGCCGACGCTCTACCACTAAGCCAACCAGCCAGGGCTGCTGCCTGCTTCTTTGGACGCTTCAGAGACCAGAGACAAGAGGAGCTACTTCAGCTTACCTCATCTTCATGCCTCTGCTCGCTGCCTTCTGCAGTGTTTGAAGGCTCATTCTGAAGCAACTGGCCTTGGGGAAGACCCTCCACAAATTCCGGGTTGTTGGTTGATGACATGGCTCCACCACCGTAGGGAATCTCTGGGTGGGTCAGCCTGGAAAATAGCAGGCAGAAGTGCACCAGCACATCATTGACAGCATCAAACACTCGGATGCACCAGGGTCAGGACAGACATCTCTGTCAGCAGAAGCACAGACCAATCCCTTAACTAATTAATGCCCCTCGTTCTGTGTGAGTGTGACCATGTCTCCACATCAGCTACAGAGCGTTTAATAAATGGGGCCAGTGCCTGATAGATCCATGTCACTCAACGAAGAAGCCTACTAGAAACAGCTATGATCTTTCCCCAAAATATCACCTTTCCCCTCAACACACTTAGTTCTGAAAATGCAGCAGTCTGACTTCATAGGCTACCTTTCATGTATCTCCAGTGTAAAGGGAAAATGCTACAGATAGAAAGGAGAGTAGCGGTGGAAACTGTGGAAGCAGTTTGCTCCCAGCATGAGAGAGGTTTCTTTTCTTTTCTTTTTAAAATATTTTTATTTATTGACTTTAGAGGGGGGAGGAAGGATGGACGGAGAGGGAGAGAGTGTGAGAGAGAAAGAAAGAGGAGGGGAGAGAGAAACATCAATTTGTTGTTCCACTTATTTATGCATCAAATGGCTGATTCCTGTATGTGTTCAACCAGAGATCAAACCTACAATCTTGGTGTATCAGGACAATGCTCAAACCTACTGAACTACCTGGCCAGGGCCCATGAAAGAGCGTTCTTGAAGGGCATGAGAAATATCTATGGTACATTTCACAGACCAATCCTTCATGGATTACAGTGTTTATTGACAACCAGGTCATTTGAAAATGGTATTATCAAGTTCAGTAGGTTCAGGTATAAATGTTAATAAATCAGACAGATGTATTTATTTTCTGTTCCCACCACTGTTTCACATGAGTCACCAGATCTCAGAAGAAGACAGATAATGGCAGGGTCCCAGACTGACTTGCCCTGTCTCATGTGGCACGAGTCTGAGGTTTTCTGGGGGCAGCAGTGGGAGAGGTGAAGGAAGACGCACAAAAGAGAAAGTCTTCTCCTATCTCAACTTCTGACTCAGAATCTACATCGATATGCTACCTAGGCAGTTCACACATACATTATAGTCTGAAAAGCACGGTATCCATCACGACCCCTCCAGCCACATTGGCCACTGGCTATTTCTAAAAGGTAGGAACTAGCTCTGGACTTTGGCATGCATGCACTCTTCCCTCTGCCCAGAATCATCTTCCTCAGACAACTGCAGGCTAAACATCTTACTTCTTTAGGTGTTTATTCAAGTCACTTTCTCGTTAAAGCTGTTCTGGGCCATCTTATTAAAAACTGCACCCTAACCCCTTCTTATCCCTACTTTATTTTTTAACTTATGGTTATTTATTTATTTATTTATTTCTGGGACAGAGAGAGTCAGAGAGAGGGATAGACAGGGACAGACAGACAGGAACAGAGAGAGATGAGAAGCATAAATCATCAGTTTTTCGTTGTGAGACCTTAGTTGTTCATTGATTGCTTTCTCATATGTGCCTTGACTACAGGCCTTCAGCAGACTGAGTAACCCCTTGCTCCAGCCAGTTATCTTGGGTCCAAGCTGGTGAGCTTTTTGCTCAAACCAGATGAGCCCGCACTCAAGCTGGTGACCTCGGGGTCTCGAACCTGGGTCCTCTGCATCCCAGTCTGACGCTCTATCCACTGTGCCACCGCCTGGTCAGGCTAACTTATGGTTCTAAACAACATAGTATATACAGTGTGTCCGTAAAGTCATGGCGCACTTTTGACCGGTCACAGGAAAGCAACAAAAGACGATAGAAATGTGAAATCTGCACCAAATAAAAGGAAAACTCTCCCAGTTTCATACCTATTCAGTGCAGTTTGATGTGGGCTCCATTTGTTGCCCTACACACATCCAAATGACAGTGAGGTTCTTGCCACACATGGGTAAGGACGTCTGGTGTAACAGAGTGAGTAATGTCTGTGATTCTCTGTTTTAAGTGATTAATGTCGTGGTGCTTTGTTATAAATGCACCGATATTCATGTTGCACTTGGGTCATGGATTCGAATTTAGCGAGCCACAGAACACACTGATCTTTCCTCTGTACCATCTACATCTCAACTGGCATGGCCGTGGGCTGCTCCACTGTATACACGGTGTTATGTCATCATCTGTGCATGCGCACATGCTGCCACATCATCCTACAGAAACTAGGAGGGTTTTCCTTTTATTTGGTGCAGATTTCACATTTCTATCATCTTTTGTTGCTTTCCTGTGACTGGTCAAAAGTGCACCATGACTTTACGGACATACTGTATTTTACTTATTTATCCAATTTTTGTCTGGCTTCCCTTAGGATGTGAGTTCTACAAGGGCTGAGATTTATGTCTGCTTTTCTGATCATATGTACACACACAAACACATATAGTAATATAGTGCCTAGAATAGTGTCTAGCACCTAGCAGACATTCAGAAAAATTTTATTGAATGAACTGGATTTAGCAATTTGTGGACTTCAGCAACCTTGTAGAACAAGACTGAATAGTAAGGTGAGGGGCAGATATTAATGAAGTAGGAAGTAAATCTAAAGGGAGGAATTAGAATTACAAAGTGTGGTCTATTTTTAAAGGGCTCTATAGAATATTAAAATAATTCATCTCGGGTATCAGTCAGCACTTCAATCTATTAGTGAGTACGTTTCTTTGGCAAATTAACTTCTAAACAGAAAAGATAAAAATTCAAGTGCAAGCGATTTTCATGCGAAGGACTACTGTTATTAGCCCTTTTGAAAATGCATTTACTTATCTGTCCAAAAAAAGAGCAAAGAAGGGAGACAGGAGAACAAAATGGAACAGAAGTCAGCTGGAGCTTCTAGGCATCTTAAAAAAAAGATATGCATTTAAAAAATCTGGTCTTAAAAAAAAATTCTGACCTTTATGAAAAAAACTGTTTTCATATCTGTGACATTCCAAACAGAAAATACATTTGACTTTCAGAGCTAGCCCTGTGGCAGGTAATTCCTTCAAGGTGACAAGGTAATTCCCTTAACTGGGTGGTGCTGATGTTTGCCGGACCCCATACACTGCTGTTCCCAGGAGCCAGAGCAGGGCAGGTGATAGCTAAATGCAGATTATAAAGCAGCTCACAGCAGCACTCACTTTGCAAAGCACCAACAACCTAATGTCTATTCTTATGACATAAAACTGGCTCTTTAGCACCTAGGCTTTGCCAGAAGCTTTGTTTTGAAGCCTAGGCAGAGGTCTCAAACCAGCTGCTTACCCGCCTGTAGCCAGATCACTACTCTCCTTGGAGCCATCTTCATCTGCAAAAAGGGGAGGCAGAGTGGAACTAGTCATCAAAGTTTCCATCTCTCTAAAAGGAAGAGAGAATAAAAAATGATTAATGGCTTAATTACTTCTAGTTCAAGTTCCACTAATTTAAGAGCCAGCCTTCCTTAACTTTATCACATCAGCAGCAGAAGAGAGAAACTGGCCTGAATATTTATTTTCTTAACTTGGACATATCAATTTAAACTTTGTGGTTATAGAATGGGCTTTGAAACCTGGTCTTAATCAACTGAACAGACCAAAAATAGTTAGATATTTTTAAGACTGAGACACACTATGGAAAATTCCTTTTCTGTTTATTCAGAATATCTTCAAAAGTATTCTTCATTTCCTGTAGAAATTGTTAAGCGGCACTGCAACCCAGAGCAAGTTACTCAACATCTTTGAGATACAATCTTACTATCTGAGACAAAACTGCTGACTTACCCACAGGTTTATTGTGTAGGATTAACCTGAAAATGCTTCATAAACAGAGAAAGGTTAAGATGATAAGTGCTCTGAGTGTTATTACAGAAAGGAAGGTATTGTTATGACAGCATTAGTAGTCCTCAGTCACGGATGAATTATCCTGAGATTAAATGGTGACAGACTGAGCCTCTAAAAGGAAATAATGCAAAGGAAGGGAGGACGGAGGGCACACTGATGTGGGTCAGAGGCAGAGAAACCAGACTTCCAGGTCAGAAGCATGCTGTGCCTTACCAGGATGGCCAGCAGCAGAAATGCATGCACCTGGGTCCAGGAAACTAAGCTCAACTGAAGAAAACAAATCATTTAGAACTGGAGGTGATCAGACTGAAAGGATAAATGGACAAGGTGACAGAGTAATTTCATCTAGCGAATCCCTGCAGAAAAGGTTTTCCCCTCTGTGCTCCAACCCAGGGTTTCACTACAACTAAGAGAAGCAGCCTCCCTTTCATTATGAAAGTGATCATCACAAAAACACTCAAAGGTGACCCTAAACGTCAGCCACTTAAGTAGAACTGCAAACCACTCAAGAAATAGAGTGCCTCAATCAGCTGGGAGAACTGAGAGGCCGATGAGGAACTCATGTAGGAGCTTCGTCCCTCCACTGTTACTTCAGGTGCTGTCGCCCCGCTGTGGCCTCTAGTGACCCAGCAGTGGGAGGGGAAGCCCAACAGCAGGCAGAGCCTGGCTCCTCCACTGGGCTGGGAATAAGGAAGAAAAGGCAGGCGATGCCAACACCATGTTCTGAATAGTCAAAAGAGCAATTTACTTCCAAACAGATGACTTATTTCTCATTCTTATTTTCTCATTTCCAGTTCTACATTTATTTAGCCCACCAAGTGACATAAATAGTTTTATGTGTGAAAACGCACCTCTGATCATGTTATTACCCACTACAGAGGGTAGCACATGGGAAGCACAAAAGGACTGCTCTTCAGCCAGAGTGGAGGTTCTTCCATGCGCAAGGCTGCTTGCTAACCCTTTACAGTTTCTTAAAGATAGGAGGGTTTACAGGGACGCTAACAAGTCCTGCAAAACTCCATTCTAGATGTTTTCTAGAATAACCCTGCCACAAATGTACTTAAGTTTTAATTCACAGACCAGATTAGAGCCCAGGCTTTAAAAACTAATATTACCTTACACCAATATTTACCTTACCAAAAGAAAACTAATCAATTAGATGGCATACAGTTGAACTGTAGACCATGAGGAAACATTCAAATAGCCAGGCATATATCCCCAAACCTTAAAAGGACTCATTTTACTGGCTTCTTTATTAAAGTTTCCCTAGAAATAAATAGTCTTTCAAGAACTTCAAGATTCAGCATCTGAAGTCTTGATGTCCGTCCCGCACCTTGAAAGATGTTTTCTCGGAGGAGACAGATGAAGTGCCTTTCATTTATTACGACAACACAACCCTCTTTAAGAGTTTCCCAGATATCTAGTTATTCTTGAATTGTGGGGAGGCAGATAGACTTCACAATCTTAACATCTAAACAGATCATATAAACAAAGGAAGTTCAGAGAACACATATTTTTTTTCTTTATTTTTAATCCTAAAATTTGTTTTACTCAATACACATGGTTTCAGATGTATTTTTTCTAGTGTTACTGAACAGTCAGGTCCTTAAAAAATGACTAATAAAGTGGGTGGAAGGTTAGTGGCCAAGATTAACAAAAGAAGGAAATAAGAAAACGGTCCAGTGAAACCCAAAGGCCTCTAAACTCGTTTCCTAAGTTGGAAAATAAAATGATTCCCAAGAAGATGCCTGGGACCCTGCAAGACAGCTTTCATATGGTCACTGAGCGGGTAGACTCAAACTGAGTCACAGCTACCACCACTGACTGCCAAAGCCCTGCGTGCATCTGTGCCTCACCATGTCCCAGCACAGAGGTCACAATGAACTTTGAGAGTCTGTGCCAAGCACTTAGGAAATATTAGAAATGATGCCCTAAAAGGGGAAAGAAGAGAGCTATGTATAAAGGCAAGACAGTACACCAATCTGGTTCTCTGCTGGTGTTTACACAGATAGGTCAATCATGCACTTGGAAGGCTCGAAAAATGGTATTACTTTGGTCTTCCACTTTGAACCTGGGTCTGAACCTTGGAAATCTAAAAATCCTCTCTAATACTAACCACTCACTGAAAAAAATGGATATATAAAACAGAGTGCTAATTTAAGATATTTTAATGATGATTATAAAAATTCTAAGGAGAGTGCTTGACTGGGTGGTGGTGCAGTGGATGGAGCGTCGGACTGGGATGCAGAAGGACCCATGTTTGAGACCCTGAGGTCGCCAGTTTGAGTGCGGGCTCATCTGGTTTGAGCAAAGCTCACCAGCTTGGAACCAAGGTCATTGGCTCGAGCAAGGGGTCACTAGGTCTGCTGAAGGCCCATGGTCAAGGCACATATGAGAAAGCAATCAATGAACTAAGGTGTTGCAACGAAAAACTGATGATTGATGCCTCTCGTCTCTTTGTTCCTGCCTATCTGTCCCTCTCTTTGACTCTGTAAAAAAAAAAAAAAAAAAAAAAAAAAAAAAAAAAAAAAAAAAAAAAATCTAAGGAGAATGATATTATGCACATAAGATACATGTTGGCCAATCAACACATTCTCTCCCTGTTGTAATATGGGGAGCCAAATCATAATCAAGACATTGCTCTGGTCAACATAGGGCCAGAATAAAGAAAGTCAGGCAGAGCTTAAAAAATGTTCCTCAATTGGCCTGACCTGTGGTGGCGCAGTGGGATAAAGAGTTGACCTGGAACACTGAGGTCGCCGGTTCCAAACCTTGGGCTTGCCTGGTCAAGGCACATATGGGAGTTGATGCTTCCTGCTCCTCCCCCTTCTCTCTCTCTCTCTCTGTCTCTCTCTCTCTCTCTCTCTCACTCCTCTCTCTCTAAAATAATCAATAAATAAAATGTTTAAAAAAAAAATGTTCCTCAATTAAGATTGTTCTAATAGCTTTTCCCGACAAAAGGAATGATCGTAACAATGAAACTGTTATTTCCAATGTACTTGTTTTCTGGGGTTGGCTCTTTTCATGTGCCATTTTCTTACTTTACATACGTGAATCCCCTTCATTAAGTCATCTCAAGTGAAGATGCACTGTATTTCCTCCCCAACTGTATAGTGTCTCAGAGTTGAGAGGTAGAATTCCACCCTCATTTTCCGTACTACCTTATGTAAAACTCCCAGTTTCTTAAAACATCACGTCACATGGCTATACCAACCTCAAATTCAAAAACCTTTGACCACTATCTCCAATTATTTCAGCTCTTCCAATAGTTGTAGTACAACTGGCTTTTAATTACATAAACCTCTATTCACTGACCACTGATTTCCCCTTCTCCTACAGGTTTATATGCCATGGCTATATTTCAAATATATATTTTTTTGATTGATTTTAGAAAGACAGAAAAAGGGAGGGAGGGATAGGCCAAGAGGAGAAAAAGAGAGAGAGAAGCATTTATTTGCTGTTCCACTTAGTTGCACACTCACTGGTTGCTTCCCATATATGCTCTTAACTGGGGATTGAACTGCAACCTTGGCATTTCCAGATGAGGCTCTAACCCACTAAGCTACCTGGCCAGGGTCTCAAATATTCTTTTGCCAACACTCTCAAGTCCTTTGCCCTACTATCCTTCTATATCCTTCTATAGTAGTAGATCAACTCGGGTATCTAGCTCAAGATGGTGCTAGAGAGAAATCATAAAATAAAGTGTGCTACTATAAATGTATGATATCCAACCACAACAGGGCCTCAATATTCTAGCAGTTATTCTATATGTTCTCAGGGTATTTCTCAATGGCCATATCAGCTCTGTTAGATTTTTCCAACCAACTGAACCCTAACTCAACCACTCTTCCACTTAGCCTTAACTCTCCACAATTTCCACACTCACACCAAACGCCATCCTAAACCGCTTTATTTTTTAAACATATAATTCACACGCCATAAAATTCACCCTTTGCAAGTGTACGATTTAGTGGCTTTCATATATTTACAAGGTAGTTTAACTAACAACCATAACTGATTTTTACAACATCTTCATTCTCCCACCCCGAAAGAAACTCGGTACCCATTAGCAGTCACTCCCCACTCACCCTTTCCACTAGATGCTGATAACCACTAATCTGCTTTCTGTGTTTATGGATATACTTATTCTGAACATTTCATATAAATGAAGTCATACACTATGTGGTCTATAGTGTTTGACATCTTTCACCTAGCATAAAGTTTTCAAGGTTCATCACACTGTAGTATGCACCAGGGCTTCATTACTTTTTATGGATAAAAAATATTCCATTCTATGGCTGTAGCACATTTTGCTTATTCACTCATCAGCTGATAGAGCTGGGTTGTTTCTTCACTTTTAGGCTTTTTGTGAATAATGCTGGTTATGGACATTTGTGTATAAGTTTGTGTGCAGATGTTTTCAATTCTCTTAGGCATACACCTAGGAATGGGATTGTTGGGTCGTCTCTTAGGCATACACCTAGGAATGGGATTGTTGAGTCGTTTCTTAGGCATACACCTAAGAATGGGGTCATATGAGAACTCCATGTTTAACATTTTGAGGAACTGCCAAACAGTTTTCCAAAGCACCTGAACCATTTTACATTCATACTAGCAATGCATGAGAGATCCCAACTCTCCACACACTTAATACACTTTTAGGAGTGCTAGGGAGAGGTCACTCCAGCCCCTCGAGCCATCTTATCAAACCTAAAGAGGGAAAAACCTGAGAAGCACTCTTGAAGTGCACAGTCCATAGGCACAGGCTCACCAAGACACTGAGCCCCTAATCACAAGACCACAGAACGCTTCTCCTTCCCCCACACCTATCATCACTTCACTAAAGGCCCAGGTAGCAGTTCCTTTCACCCAGGGTATCATGTCAACTTTTCAATGAAAAAATCTCAAGGCGTGCTTGAAAACAAAAATAAAAGTTTGAAGAGAATGAACAAGCATTGGAGCCAGAGTAAGATATGGTATAAATGCTGAAATTATCAGCCCAGTATTTTTTTAAAAATGTGACTAATATGTTAAGAACTTTAATGAAAAAGTAGACAACATGTAAGAACAGATACATAACAGAAAAATGGAAATTCTAAAAATGCTGGAGATCAAAAACACTGGATTAAAAATGAAGTCTGTCCGAACAGGCTCATTAGTAGACTGGACATGCCTGATGAGACTCTAAGCTTGAGAATATGATAAAAGAAATCTCTAGGCCCTGGCTAGTTGGCTCAGCAGTAGAGTGTCGGCCTGGCGTGTGGAAATCCCGGGTTTGATTCCTGGCCAGGGCACTTAGAAGAAGCGTCCATCTGCTTCTCCACCCCTCCCCCTCTCCTTTCTCTCTATCTCTCTCTTCCCCTCCCACAGCCAAGGCTCCATTGGAGCAAAGCTGGCCAGGGCAATGAGGATGGCTCCATGGACTCTGCCTCAGGCACTAGAATGGCTCCGGCCACAACAGAGAAACACCCCAGATGGGCAGAGTATCGCCCCCTGGTGGGCATGCCGGGTGGATCCCAGTCAGGTGCATATGGGAGTCTGTCTCTCTGCCTCCCCACTTCTCACTTCAGGAAAAAAAACCCCAAAACAAAACAACTCTAAAAGCAAAAACCAAGGGAAAAAAGACGGAAAGACAGAACAGACCATAATACTCAAAACCTAGAGGACCTCTGCAAACCATGTAACTAACACACATGTAATGGGAATTCTAGGGGAGGAGAGAAAGAGCAGAAGCAATAATGATGGAGAATATCTCCAAATTAATGTGAGATCAGACACCAAACCACAAATCCAAGAAGCTCAGAACACCAAATAGAAATAAAGTATTAAAAAAAATTCTCAAGAAACCTAAAACTACACCTAAGAATATTATATTCAAACTAAAGAAAGTCAAAGATAAAGAAAAAAAAATCTTTAAAGAAGCCCCAGGCCCAACAAAGTACCTTTCTTATAAAAGAGCAAAGATAAGAAATATATCTGACATCTCTTTAGATAACATGTGACCAAGAAGAGAGTGGAGTGAAATATTTAAGGTGTTGACAGGAAAAATTCAATAACCTCAATTTCTGTACCTCGTGAAATTATCTTACAAAAGTGAGGGGGAAATAAAGATTTTCTCAGACAAACAAAAGTTGAAGAAACTTGTATCTAGCAGACCTACCTTGCAAGTAGTGTTAAAAAGTTCTTCAGAGAGAAGAAAAATGATATAGGTCAGAAACTTGGATCTATGAAAAGAAAGAAAGAGCATTAGAGAATAAGTGAAAGTATAATCACTTTTTCCTTATTCATAATTGATCTAACAACAGTCTGTCCAGAGTAGTAACAGCATCACTAGGTATGCTTATACACATGGACTTAGTCTAAGTGAAATGAATGACAGTAATGTTAGAAGGGATGAGAGGGAGGAATTAGGAAAACTTTGCTATTATAAGACACTTGAACAACCTGTCAAGAAGTAGTGTTACATGAAAGTGGACGTGAATTAGTTGTAAATATAGTGTTACATGAAAGTGGACATGAATTAGTTGTAAATATATACTGTAAAGTCTAGGGCAACAAACCACTAAAAGATTTTTTAAAAATCGTTATGGTAGGAAAGGAGAGAAACTGTAATCATATAAAATCGTCACTTAATACCCAAAAAGCAGAAAAAGTGTGGAAGTAAAAAACAAAACAAAACCAAAAACCAAAAAACAAAACAATGGCAATAAATAAAAAATAGCAACAAATACAGTAGATATTAACCCAACTATGTTGTCACCTTAAATGTCAATTAGACAAAGAAATAGATAAACCCCTATTACAGTTGGAGACCTGAACACCCCACTATCAGAAATCAACAGATCCAGAAGGTAAAGAATTAGTAAGCACAAAGTTTAGCTCAATAGCACCATGAATCAATTGGAGTCATCCAACAACAGCAGACTATACTTTCTTTCCAAGCTTATGTGGAACATCATCAAGACCAACCAAATTCTAGGCCATAGAACACATCTTAATAAATTTAAAAGAGAAGGCATACAGTATTTGCTTTAGACCACAATAAAATTAAACTAGAAACAGGTAACAGAGAGGAGGCTAAAAAAAACCCAAAATACTTAATATTAAACAATGTACTTTTAAATAATACATGAGTCAAAGAAGAAATCAAGAGAAATTTAAAAATATCTTCAATTAAAAGAAAATCACACAACTTAAGAAAATTTGTGTGACAAATCAAAGCAGTGCTTAGAGGTAAGTTTATAGCACTGAATAAATATATTAGAAAAGAAGAAAAATCTAAAATCAACTATCTAAACTTCCATATTAGGAAACTAAAAAAATTAGAGTAAATTAAGTCCAAAGTAAGCAGAAGCTAAATAAATAAAAAATTAGAGCAGAAATTCATAAAATTGAAGATAGGAAATCAATAGAGAAAATCAAAAAATGAAATGCTGGTTCCTTGTAAAGATCAATAAAAATCAATAAGCCTCTGATCAGCCTAAGAATAAAAAAGGCACAAATTACTAATATCAGAAATGAAAAAGGGGTACAGAGCTCATGGACACTAAAAGGATAACAAAGGAATATTATGAACAATTCTATGCCCATTAATTTGATAACCATGATGAAATGGATTACTTCTTTGAAAGATACAATCTGCCAAATCTCATAAGAAGAAATAGACAATTTTAATAACTTTTCCAAACAGAAAGCATCAGATTCAGAAGAGTCATTGGTGAATTCCACCAAACATGTAAGGAAGAAATTATACCAATTTTCTATAATATCTTTAAGAGAACAGAAGCAGAGAGAATAGACTTCTCACCAAAAAAGATATATAGATGGCAAGTAAGCATATGATACAATGTTCAGTATCATACGTCATTAGAAAACTGGAAATGAAAACAATGAGATACTGAAATATAGAAAAGGGCCTTAGCATAAATAACTCTTAGCAGAACTTTCTCTTAAACAAAGAGACTTTTGGTAGGACTTACTTTTCTAAAAAGATTCCCTATTCCTTATTCCTGGCCTTGAGGCTGGTCTCCTGGACTGTGGCCATTGGCTGTGAAGGACACGCTGTAACACCCTATAGGCTGAACCTGTGTATATAAGCTAGCTTACTTCCTGAATAAATCGGATCTGCATCACTGAACCTGGTCCCTGGAGTCGGGTCTTTGCGTCTCCTGTCTCTGTAGTCCTCACCCCCGGCAGGCCTTGTCCACATGCTGATACTAGAGGAGGGTGTGCAGGAATGGAGAAAGGTGATGTATGGGAACTCACTGCATTTTCCGTTCGATTTTGCTATAAACTTAAAACTAATTTAAAAAGTTTGTTAATTAAAAAATTAGCATCGCCTGGCCTATGGTGGCGCAGTGGATAAAACATTAATTTGGAATGCTGAGGTTGCTGGTTCGAAACCCTGCACTTGACTGATCATGGTACATGCTTCCTGCTCCTCGCCACCTTCTCTCTCTCTCCTCTCTAAAATAAATAAATAAAATCTTTAAAAAATTAGCATATACTATAGTATATTTAATATAATTATATAACTCATTATAAGATAGACTGGATATAGACAGGTTTAGGAATAAATACAACCGATTTGATATATAAACAATTTAACTGAAGCAAGTGCCAGTACAAATGCTTACTAGAGAACAATCGACCAGCTGTGAATATTTAGCTAAAAGCATTCAGTAAACTGTGGTCATTAATCAATACGTTTTAGGAGGGAATAAGAACAATGGCTAATCTGTCCAGGCAGTTCACTAGGGTTCAGTTAAATGAAATTCAGTTAAGAACTCTTTCTCTATAGGTATTGGTAGGGAGACGAGAGGGGAAAGATAAGGATAGCTAATTTGGGAATAATTACTTATACTTTTGGGGGTGGAATGGGAGAGATTAGTACAGTATATTGTAAGGCTTAGGGGTACTTCAAGGGAAGAGCATAAAAAGGTGTGTTTTGGGCTGGGGTTGGGGTGGACAGAAAACAGCTCTCTATTTCTGAAATCTAGAGCCCAGGCTCTTATAATTAGGACAGCTATTGACTTTAAAAACTGTTGGTAGAGTATTTTAGGAGAAGATTCATTCAATAAGGGTTTATTGAGTATCTAACATTTTAGGTACTTTGTATGTACTGGAGTCAGAAGTGATCAAAACAGACAAAAATCCCTGTCCCATATAGCTCAGTCTACTGGGACAGACAAAAAAAAAACAACAAGATAAAATAAGTAAATGAATAATGTTACATAGTGATAAGTACTAAGAAAAAAGGGGAGCAAGGAAAGAGGCCAAGCAGACTTCAAGAGAAGACGATGTTTGGAATATTAAACAGAGGCCAGGGAAGGTCTCATGGAGGAACCCTGGGGGAGATGAAAAGAGAACTATGCCTGCAAGTGAGGACAGCGTGGTCCAGGGAGGGGGACAACCAGTGCAAAAGAGTGAAGTTTTAAAGTAAATATTATCAATGTATTTTCTTTTTCTTATGATTTCCTTAACATTTTCTTTGCACTAGCTTACATTATTTTAAGATTACGGTATATAATACATATTAACATACCTCTGTGTTGTCCAAGGGTTAAGTATATACTTGGTGTGCCTGAAGAAGGCAAATGTGGCTGGACTGAACTAAGGCCAAAAATAGTAGATGACATGTGACTGCTTAACTAGGGGAACTGACCATATAAGTGTAGAGCCTGAGAAAGAAAATGCCTAGAGAAGGGCTCCTGGTGGCCTAACTGGGCTCAAATCAGGAGTGCAGAGCCTTGCAGCTATTTCTACATGGGAGCCTCTCATGCAAACTCAGGGAGAAGCCTGACCTGCCTGCCTGCACTGTTTCTGCCATCTGAGCAGCTCTTATAGAGAAGTTCCTGGAGTGCCATTTCACTAATACGACTGAGGCTTTCCCCAGTCAAAGCTGTACAGCTTCAGCCCCATCAACATCTTCATTAACCAACCAGAGCAGCTCTATTCTGACCAATCAGGAAAGAGCCTTTTGGACAATCAAACTGCAAGGATTTAGAGTCCTCGTTTGATTGAGGATGGACCAATCAGAAACCAGGTGCAGGACTTCTGTCTATGTTAAGTCAGCTCCTCCTGGCTGAGAGCGCACATTCCCTTTCCACTGAAGAGTGCATCTTTTTGACAGAGCTGAAAATACTGGAGATATTTTTCCGGAGCAGAATGAGCAGACCAGCACCAGCCAGAGCAGACTAGCATGGAACAGAGCAGATTAGAACAGAGTAGAGTAGACCAATAATAAGACAAAACAAAATGATGCAGAGCAGGCCATCAAGGAACAGAACAGAGCTGGGTATCTAGCAAGGCGCCTGCCCGAGGGCCACCTGGTCATAGAGCTGCCTTATAGACATGCTGTTTTCGCAATTGAGCTGTTTACACTAAGAAGTTTCCTTCTTCATAGCACCCAAAATTGAGGATTCCTGTTGGCACTGAATTGGTGCCAACCACCACTGGTAGATATAAGTCATAGTAAGGACTTTGGCTTTTAGTGAAAAATGACTAGAAGGTTTTGAGTAGCTAAAGCACAGAACCAAACATTTTTATGAGATCACTCTGGCTGTTGTTTTGAAAACAAAATGCATGGTGGAGAGGGTCAAGGGTGGAAGTAAGACCATTTGGGAATCCACTGCAATAATCCAGCTAAAAGATGACAGGGCTTTGGATTATAGTGGTAGTTAGTGGTGGTAAAAAGTGGCTATATTCTTGATATATTTTGAAGATAGAGCCAATTTCTAAGTTCAGGATAACTAAAAGTTAAGGAAGACCAACTGGGAGCAATCTAACAAGAAGATATAACCATTATAAATATCTACGCACCTAATATAGAAGCACCTAAATATATAAAGCAGACTTTGATGGATTTAAAGAGCGAGATCAACAGCAACACTATAATAGTAGGGGATTTCAATAAGCCACTAACATCACTAGATAGATCCTCAAGAAAGAAAATTAACAAAGAAACAGCAGACTTAAAGGACATACTGGATCAACTAGATTTAATAGATATCTTCAGAACCTTTCACCCTAAAGCAGCAGAATATACATTCTTTTTAAGTGCTCACGGTACATTCTCTAGGATAGACCACATGTTAGGGCACAAAAGGGGTCTCAACAAATTTAAGAAGACTGAAATCATATCGAGCACTTTCTCTGATCACAATGGCATGAAACTAGAAATCAACCACAACAGAAAACCTGAAAAATACTCAAACACATGGAAACTAAATAGCATGTTATTAAATAACAAATGGGTTAATAATGAGATCAAAGAAGAAATAAAAAAATTCCTAGAAACGAATGATAATGAACATACATCAACTCAAAATTTATGGGACACAGAAAAAGCAGTCCTGAGAGGGAAGTTCATAGCATTACAGGCATACCTTAAGAAGCTTGAAAAAGCTCAAATAACAACTTGAGCCTGCATCTAAAAGAACTAGAAAAAGAACAGCAAGTAAAGCCCAGAGCTAGTAGAAGGAAGGAAATAATAAAGATCAGAGCAGAAATAAATGACATAGAGGCTAAAGAAACAATACAGAGGATCAATGAGACCAGGAGCTAGTTCTTTGAAAAGGTAAACAAGATCGATGAACCTTTAACCAGACTCACCAAGAAAAAAAAAGAGAGAGGATTCAAATAAATAAAATTAGAAATGAGAGTGGAGAAATAACTGACACAACAGAAATACAAAATATTGTAAGAAAATACTATGAAGAACTGTATGCCAAAAAACTAGACAACCTAGATGAAATGGACAAATTCCTTGAAACATATAATCTTCCAAAAATTAATCTGGAAGAATCAGAAAACCTAAACAGACCAATTACAATAAATGAGATTGAAACAGTTATCAAAAAAGAAAAGTTCTGGGCTTGATGGCTTCACAAGTGAATTCTACCAAATATTCAAAGAAGAACTAACTCCTATCCTTCTCAAGCTATTTCAAAAAATTCAAGAGGAAGGAAGACTTCCAAGCTCCTTTTATGAGGCTAATATAATTCTGATTCCAAAACCAGGCAAGAACAACACAAAGAAAGAAAATTATAGGCCAATATCCCTGATGAATTTAGATGCTAAAATCCTCAACAAAATATTAGCAAACCAGATCCAGCAATATATGAAAAAAATCATACACTATGATCAAGTGGGATTTATTCTTGGAAGGCAAGGCTGGTATCATATTCGCAAATCAATCAATGTGATGATTCACCACATAAACAAAAGGAAGGAGAAAAACCACATGATAATTTCAATAGATGCAGAAAAAACATTTGATAAAATCCAGCACCCATTCATGATCAACACTCTCAGCAAACTGGGAATACAGGGAACATACCTCAACATGATAAAGGCCATCTATGACAAAACCACAGCCAACACCATACTCAATGGGCAAAAATTAAAAGCAATCCCCTTAAGATAAAAAACAAGGCAGGGGTGCCCCCTTTCACCACTCTTATTCAACATAGTTCTGGAAGTCCTAGCCACAGCAATCAGAC